>NC_064835.1:60629090-60932121 GCF_024166365.1 Elephas maximus indicus
TCTGAACATTGAAAACCCAATGGAGCAGTTCTACTCTGCCCACAAGGGGTCTCCATGAGTCAGAATCGACTGGACAGCAATCAACAGCAATGCACAGACTGGGAGTTAAGATATGAACTCCTTCAGTTTGAGTGCACAGGGCCAGGAGTGGGTGAGGAGTGAAGGCAAGAGAAAGAAATGATTGTTTCTCTTCAGAGCCACAGTGTTGTGATCAGACCTCGCTTGGGAGACCAGGCAACAGCGCACTGTTTAGCACATCAGGCTGGCTGTCCTCTGGGAAGGCCACATGGCTCGGAGATACGGAGCAGGCTGAGACAGCTCATTACAGACCTATTCTGCAGTAAGAATGGGGAGATCTAATTTCTGCCTTTCTCTCTGCTTTAGAATGTAGCGTGATCATTACCAAGTCAGAGAATGTACTCTTTGAATGCAGAAAAGTATGATGAATATTCTTTCAAATGAAAAGTGAAGATAATTATTGTATAATTAGACAAAACCTTACCTTAGGTTTTGCTGGTTGCTAACCTTTATGTGCAAGATAGGAAAGGAATTTAGTTTTCTTCTTTTTTCAGGTGGTGCATTATAAAGAAATCAGCTTCTAAATTCCTCAATCGTTTCCATCCCTCCCTCATTTTCAAGCATCCTTTTTAGTTTAAACAGATTTTTGACCAAATAGATCAAAGCCACCGTCCTGGGTAGAAAATGATCCCCCAGTTATTATTCATGATTCGACAAGTAACCCAAAGAGGACATTAATACAACTCACAAAAATAAAGTGTTTTAGAGGCACAACGGGATGAATTCCAAAATCACTCACTTACTGAAAAAACTGGTAATGATTACAATATGTATTTTCAAAATGAAAAATGTTTTAAAAATCCTGTTGCAATAAACAGAAAAAAAGAAAACCAAAAAAGTCCAATACATACATTTCCTAAGCAAAATACAATTTATCTGAATCTATGAAAAAATTAGGCTTGAAATAGCAGATATGGTTGCAACTATCTGAAACAGAAAGACATCAAGTCACTAACAGAGTTGAGGTAGAGACACGCTTAAAATTTCCTACAATGACCCTGAAGTACGAAAACTTGAAAGGATCTCAAGCGATTTCTTTTTTTTTTTTTAATTTTCATCGTGGAGAAATACATGTATAAAAGATTTCAACCACTTCTACACATACAATTTAGTGACCTTAGCTATATTCGCTACGTTGTACAACCATCACCGCTGTTCCCAAATTTTTCCATCGCCCTTACCAAAACTCTGCGTCAATAAACCTCCCTTTCCCCCTCCCACATACCCATGCACCACTAATGAGCTTCAGTCTCTGCGCATTTCCATATTCCAGATATTTCATGTAAGTGGGATCATACAATATCTGTCCTTTCGTGTCTGATTTACTATACTCAGCATAATGTTTGTAAGGTTCATGCGTGTTGTAGCATGTATCAGAACTTCATTTATCTTTATGACTAAATCATATTCCATTGTATGTATGAAGTAAAAGAGCTGAACAGAAGATTAAAAAGGGCAGCTTGAGAAGACAAAGTAAAGTGTTATGATGACATGTGCAAAGACCTGGAGAGAGAAAACCAAAAGGCAAGAACATACTTGGCATCTCTCAAGCTGAAAGAACTGAAGAAAAAATTCAAGCCTACAGGGATTCTACAGGGAAAATATTAAAGATGCAGGAAGCATCAAAAGAAGATGGAAGGAATACACAGAGTCATTATACCAAAAAGAATTGGCCGATGTTCAACTATTTCAGGAGGTAACATAATCACGAACCGATGGTACCAAAGAAAGAAATTCAAGCTGCGCTGAAGGCATTGGCAAAAAACAAGGCTCCAGGAATTGACGGAATATCAATTGAGATGTTTCAACAAACAGAGGCAGCGCTGGAAGTGCTCACTCGTCTACGACAAGAATTTTGGAAGACAGCTAGCTGGCCAACTGACTGGACGAGATCCATATTTATGCCTATCCCCAAGAAAGGTGATCCAACCCTAATGCAGAAATTATTGAACGATATCATTAGTATCACATGCAAGCAAGATTTTGCTGAAGATCATTCAAAAGTGGCTGCAACATTACAGGGAACTGTCAGAAATTCAAGCCAGATTCAAAAGAGGACATGGAACCAGGCATGTCATTGCTGATGTCAGATGGATCCTGGCTGAAAGCAGAGAATACCAGAAAGAGGTTCACCTGTGCTTTATTGACTATGCTAAGGCATTCAACTTTGTGGATCATAACAAATTATAGATAATATTGGGGAGGATGGGAATTCCAGAACACTTAATTGTGTTCGTGAGGAATCTGTACATGGATCAAGAGGCAGTCGTTTGAACAGAACAAGGGGATACTGCACGGTTTAAAGCCAGGAAAGGTGTACATCAGGGTTGAATCATTTCACCATGCCTATTCAATCTGTATGCTGAGCAAAGAATCCTAGAAGCTGGACTATATGAAGAAGAACGCACCATCAGGATTGAAGGAAGACTCAATAACAACCTGCATTATGCATATGACACAACCTTGCTTGCTGAAAGTGAAGAGGACTTAAAGCACTTACAGATGAAGATCAAAGACCACAGCCTTCAGTATGAATTACACCTCAATGTAAAGAAAACAAAAATCCTCACAACTGGACCAATGAGCAACATCATGATAAACGGAGAAAAGATTGCGGTTGTCAAGGAATTCATTTTACTTTGATCCACAATCAACAGCCATGGAAGCAGCAGTCAAGAAATCAAAAGACACATTGCACTGGGAAAATCTGCTGCAAAGGACTTCTTTAAAGTGTTGAAAAGCAAAGACGTCACCTTGGGGACTAAGGTGCACCTGACCCAAGCCATGGTGTTTTCAATTGTCTCATACGCATGCAAAAGCTGGACGGTGAATAAGGAAGACCAAAGAACTGATGACTTTGAATTGTGGTGTTGGTGTAGAATATTGAATATACCATGGACTGCCAAAAGAATGAACAGATCTGTCTTGGAAGAAGTACAACCAGAATGTTTCTTAGAAGCAAAGATGGCGAGACCATGCCTCACATGCATTGGACATGTTATCAGGAGGGATCAGTCCCTAGAGAAAGACATCATGCTTGGTAAAGCAGAGGGTCAATAAAAAAGAGGAAGACCCTCAATGAAATGCATTGACACAGTAGCTGCAGCAATGGGCTAAAGCATAGCAACAATTGTGAGGATGGCACAGGACTGGGCAGTGTTTCATTCTGTTGTACGTAGGGTCACTATGAGTCGAAACTGACTCAATGGTACCTAACAACGACATTTATCTGTAGAAGGATACTTGGGCTGTTTCCACCTTTTAGCTATTGTGAATAGTGCTACAATGAACATTGTTGTACAAGTATCTGTTTATGCTCCTGCTTTTCATTCTATTGCGTTTATTCCTCAAGTGTAATTGCTGAGTCATAAGGTAGTTCTATGTTTAACTTTTTGAGGTAACTCCAAACTGTTTTCCATAGTGGCAACACCATTTTTACAATCCCACCAGCACTGGATGAGGGTTCCAATTTCTCCACATTCTACCACCATTTATTATTTTCTGTTTTTCTGACAATACCCATTCCAGTGTGTGTGAGGAGTCCCTGGGTGACACAAACAATTAAGTGCTCAACTACTAGTTGAAAGGTTGGTGGTTCAAACCCACCTGGAGGCACCTCAGGAGACAGGCCTGGTGATCTGCTTTCGAAAGATCACAGCCTTGAAAACCCTGTGGAGCAGTTCTACTTTACTCACATGGGGTTGCCACGAGTGGGAATCAACCTGATGGCAACTAACCAGAATAAGTGGATGTGAAGTGTTATCTCATTGTGGTTTTGAGTTGCATTTCCCTGAAGACTAATGACCTGACATTGAGCATCTTTTCATGTGCTTGTTGGCTATTTGGAAACCCTGGTGGCGTAGTGGTTAAGTGCTACAGCTGTTAACCAAAGGGTTGGCAGTTTGAATCCGCCAGGTGCTTCTTGGAAACTCTACGGGGCAGTTCTAATCTGTCCTATAGGGCCACTATGAGTCGGAATCGACTCGACAGCACTGGGTTTGGTTTTTTGGTTTTGGTTGGCTCTTTGTATATCTTCTTTTGTGAAATGTCTGTTCAGGTCCTTTGCCCATTTTTTAATTGGGCTGTTTGTCTTTTTGTTGTTGAATTGTAAGAGTTCTTTATATTTTCTGGATGTTAAACCCTTATAAGATATATGGTTCCCAAACATTTTCTCCCAATCTGTAAGTTATCTCTTCATTTTGCTGATAAAGTCCTTTGATGCACAAAAATTTTTAATATGGATGAAGTCTCATTTGTCTATTTTGTTTTAGTTTTCTATTGCTGCTGTAACAAATTACTACAAACTTAATGGCTTGAAACAATACAAATTTGTTATCTTACAGTTCTGCAGGTTAGAAACCTGACACAGGTCTCTCTGAGCTGAAATCAAAGTGTTGGCAGACCTGCGTTCTTTTCTGGCAGTCTAGAGGAGAATCTGTTTCCGTGCCTTTTTCAGCTTTTACAGGCTGCCCACATTCCTTGGCTCATGGCCCCTTTCTTCCATTTTCGAAGCCAGTATTGTTGCATCTCTTCAATCATTCTTCCCCCCACTCCCTCTTTTTTTAAATTGTGCTTTAGATGATTTACAGAGCAATTGTTGTTGTTGTTAGGTGCAGTCGAGTCAGTTACAACTCATAGTGACCCTATGTACAACAGAACGAAACACTGCCAGGTCTTGTGCCATCCTCACAATCATTGTCATGCTTGAGCCCATTGTTGCAGCAACTGTGTCAATCCACCTTGTTGAGAGTCTTCCTCTTTTTTGCTGACCTTTTACATAACCAAGCACGATGTCCTTCTGCAGGGACTGATACCTCCTGATAACAGGTCCAAAGTATGTGAGACATAGTCTTGCCATTCTTGCTTCTAAGGAGTATTCCGGTTGTACTTCTTCCAAGATAGGTTTGTTCATTCTTTTGGCAGTCCATGGTATACTCAATATTCTTCGACAACACCACAATTCAAAAATATCAGCTATTCTTTGGCCTTCCTTATTCATCACCCAGCTCTCCCACATGCATATGAGGCAATTAAAGCATCATGGCTTTGGTCAGGTGCACCTTAGTCTTCAAGGTGACATCTTTGCTTTTTAACACTTTAAAGAGGTCTTTCCCAGAAGATTTTCCCAATTCAATGAGTTGTTTGATTTCTTGACTGCTGCTTCCATGGGCAGTGATTGTGGGTCCAAATAAAATGAAATCCTTGACAACTTCAGTATTTTCTCCATTTATCATGATGTTGCTTATTGGTCCAGTTGTGAGGATTTTTATTTTCTTTCTTTTTGAGGTGTACATAGATCAAAAGGCAGTTGCTCAAATAGAAAAAGGGGATACTTTGTGGTTTACAGTCAGAAAAGGTGTGCATCAGGGTTATTATCCTTTCACCATACTTATTCAATCTGTATGCTGAGCAAATAATCTGAGAAGGTGAACTATATATGAAGAAGAATGGGGCATCAGGGTTGGAGGAAGACTCATTAACAACCTTCGATATGCAGATGACACAACCTTGCTAGCTTAAAGCGAAGAGGACTTGAAGGACTTGGTGCTGCAGATCAAAGACCGCACCCTTCAGTATGTATTACACCTCAACGTAATGAAAACAAAAATCCTCACTACTAGAGCAATAAGCAACAGAACAATTAGTTTCTCATTAAACAGTTAATACACATATTGTTTTGCGACATCGGTTGCCAGTACTGCAACCTGTCAACAATCTCCATTTCTTGACTTTGGGTTCCCTACTTCCATTTGTCTGGCTTTCCTGGCCCTTCCTGTCTTCTTTTCCTTGCCCCTGGGCTGATGTGTCCATTTAGTCTCGTATGCATGGTTGAGCTAAGTGTATTATTGTTTGTTTTATGGGCCTGTCTAATCTTTGGCTGAAGGGCAAACCTCACGAGTGACTTCAGTGCTGAGTTAAAAGGGTGTCTGGGGTCATACTCCTGGGGTTTCTCCAGTCTCTGTCAGGCAAGTAAGTCTGGTCTTTTTTTGTGAGTTAGAATTTTGTTCTACACTTTTCTCCAGCTCTGTCCAGAACCCTCTATTGTGATCTCTGTCAGAGCAGTCAGTAGTGGTAGCTGGGTACCATCTAGTTGTGCTGGGCTCAGTCTGGTGGAGGCTGTGGTAGTTGTGGTCCATCAGTCCCTTGGACTAATCTTTCCCTTGTGTCTTTGGTTTTCTTCATTCTCCCTTGTTCCAGATAGGGTGGGACCAGTGGAGTATCCTAGATGGCCACTCACAAGCTTTTAAGAATTCAAAAGCTACTCACTAAAGTAGGATGTAGAATATTTTTTTATAAATTATGTTATGCCATTTGAGCTAGATGTTCCCCAAGATCATGGTCCCCAGCCCTCAGCCTGTTAATTTGGTCCTTCAGGAAGTTTGCATGTCTATGAAGCTTCTATGATGTTGCCTTGGTCAATTTTTGCTGGCTTCCCCAGTATTGTATACTGTCGTACTCTTTGATCATTCTCCTGTTGCCACATCTGCCTCTGACCACAGCCAGGAAAGGTTCTCAGATTTTAAAGATTAGGCGCTTACATGGGCCTATCCAGATAATCCAGGATAAGCTTCCCATCAAGATCCTTAACTTAATCACATGGGCAGAGCCTTTTTCCGTACAGGCATGACACCTCAGAGAAATTGCAGGTTCAGTTCCAGACCACTGCAATAAAGCAATATCGCAATAAAGCTAGCCACATGAATTTTTTGGTTTCCCAGTGCACATAAAATCTATGTTTACACTATACTGTAGTCTATTAAGCGCGCAATAGCATTATGTCTAAAAAAAACAATGTACATACCTTAATTTAAAAATATTTCATTGCTAAAAAAAAAATGCTAACCATCACCTGAGCCTTCAGTGAGTCTTTGCTGATGGAGCATCTTGCTTCGATGTTGGTGGCTGCTGACTGATTAGGGTGGTGGTTGCTGAAGGTTGGGGTGGCTGTGGCAATTTCTTAAAATAAGACAACAATGAAGTTTGCCTCATGGATTGACTTCGTTTCATGAAAGATTTCTCTGTATCATGCAATGCTATTTGATACCATTTTACGAAGAGTAGAACTTCTTTCAAAATTGGAGTCGATCCTCTCAAATCTTGCAGCTGTTTTATCAACCAGGTTTATGTAATATTCTGAATCCTTTGTTGTCATTTCAACAATGTTCACAACATCTTCACCAGGAGTAGATTCCATCTCAAGAAACCAAATTCTTTGCTCATCCCTAAGAAGCAACCCCTCATCAGTTAAAGTTTTGTCATGAGATTGCAGCAATTCAGTCATATCTTCAGGCTCTACTTCTAATTCTAGTTCTCTTGCTATTTCCACCACATCTGCAGTTACTTCCTTCACTGAAGTCTTGAACCCCTGAAAGTCATCCATGAGGCTTGGAATCAACTTCTTCCAAATTCCTGTTAGTGTTGCTATTTTGACCTCCTCTCATGAATCATGAATATTCTTAATGGCATCTAGAATGGTAAATCCTTTCCAGAAAGTTTCCAGTTTCCTTTGCCCACATCCATCAATGGAATCACTGTCTATGGTAGCTATAGCCTTATGAAATGTATTTCTTAAATAATAAGACTTGAAAGTTAAAATTACTCCTTGATTCGTGGGCCGCAGAATGGATGTTGTGTTAGCAGGCATGAAAACAACATTTAATCTCCTTTTACATCTCCATCGGATGTCTTGGGTGACCAGGTACATTGCCAATGAGCAGTAGTATATGTAAATCTTTTTTTCTGAGCAGTAGGTCTCAACAGTGTATTAAAATATTCAATAAACCATATTGTAAACAGGTGTGCTATCATCCAGGCTTTGTTGTTCTATTTGTAGAGCACAGACAGAGTAGATTTATCATAATTCTTAAGGGCCTTAGGATTTTTGGAGTGGTAAATGAGCATTGGCTTCAACTTAAAATCACCAACCACATTTGCCCCTAACAAGAGAGTCATTCTGCTCTTTGAAACTTTGAAGCCAGGCACTGACTTTGCCTCTCTAGCTATGAAAGTCCTAGATGTCATCTTCTTCCAATATAAGGCTGTTTTGTCTACATTGAGAATCTGTTGTTTAGTGCAGCCACTGTCATCAGTTATCTCAGTACCTCTTCTGGATAACTTGCTGCAGCTTCTACAACAGCACTTGCTGTTTCATCTTGCACTTTTACATTATGGAGACGGCTTATTTCTTTAAACTTCATGAACCAACCTGTTCTGGCTTGATACTTTTTTTTCTGCAGCTTCCTCACCTCTGTCAGCCTCCATAGAATTTAAGAGAGTTAGAGTCTTGCTCTGGATTAGGTTTTCACTTAAGGGAATGTTGAGGCTAGTTCTATCTTCTATCCAGACCACTAAAACTTTCTCCACATCGGCAACGAGGCTGTTTCACTTTCTTATCCTTTGTGTATTTTAATTTCCCTCAAGAACTTTTCCTTTGTATTCACAACTTGGCTAACTGTTTAGTGCAAGAGGCCTACCTTCCTGCCTATTTCAGCTCTTAACATGCCTTCCTCACTAAGCTTAATCGTTTCTAGCTTTTGATTTAAAGTGAGAAACACGGGCTCTTCCTTTCACTTGAACACTTAAGAGACCATTGTAGAGTTATTAATTGGCCTAATTTCAACAGTGCTGTGTCTCAGGAAATAGGGAGGCCTGAGGAGAGGGAGAGATACAGGGGAATGGCTGGTTGCTTGAGCAGTCAGAACATACACAACGTTTATACAGTTTGCCGTCTTGCATGGGCATGGTCCATGGCACCCCAAAACAATTACAATAGTGACATCAAAAACCACTGATCACCAATCACCATAACAGGTAACAATAATAACGAAAAGCTTTGAAATATTGGGAGAATTACCAAAATATGACACAGAAACACGAAGTGAGCACAAGCTGCTGGAAATAGGGTACTGACCGACATGCTTGATGCGGAGTTGCCGCAAACCTTCAATTTGTAATAAAGCAAAGTGCAATAAAACGAGGTATGCCTGTATAAGGTAATATATTCACAGGATTAGGAAGTGGATGTCTTTCGGGGAGGTCATCATTCTGCTTATCACAGTACTATATAGCTCTCTGTCTCATTCCAAGTCACCCTTTGTTGGACATTTGTTCCAGGACTTTTTAAAATATAAATCACAAATATTCTCCTACATAAATCTTTGCAAACTGAGTATATCCACAGAGAAAATTTCTAAAATTGGAATTCCAAGTTAAAGGTTATTTTTTAAACTGTCAATGCTCTTGACATATTATTGAATTTCCTTCCTGAAAGACTCTAAACCTCTCACACCAGTGCTGTATATCATATGCCCGATTCTGTACCTTGACAACTGGGAAGCATCCATCCGTTTGTCTTTTTTAATATTTGACAACTTGGCAAGTGAAAAATGGCATCACATTATTGTAATGACTTTGATTTCTTTGATTATTAATAAGCCTAAAGCGTTTTTTTTTTTCATACTTTTATTAGTCGTTTGTTTTTCTTATGCTTTGAAATTGGTTTAACTCTTATGGCCATTTTCATATTGGGGCTTATTTGCCTATTTCTTAAATAGGTTTGTAAGCGTTCTTCCTATATTAAGATTATTAACTCTTTTTTATGTAAGGTACAAATAGACTTCGTTATTTGCTTCTTATATTTTTCTAAAATTTTTTTGTATTCAGAAGTTTTACATAGTTAATCTATCAAGCAATTTTTTTTTTTTTTTTTCCCTGCTGACTTTATTTGAGAAAGCCCTCTGTCACTGCAAGATTAGATGTTTACCTGTTTTTGCTTCTAGTTTGTGTATGGGGTAAGATTACAAAATATTTTTTTTCCAAATGGTTTACCAATTATTCCAGAAGGATTTCATGGCAAATTTTTCCTTTTTCCATAAATGCACAGTGTCAGGGATATTTTATATTAAATTCTTATACATATTAGAGTCTGGTTCTAGGCTCTTTATTACTGTTATTTGATCTCTTTTTCAATCCCTCTGTTGATGCCATACTGTTTCAATTACCAGGATTTTATTTAAGTACCTGAAAGAGTAGGCAGGCACCTTCCTACCACCAGTCTATACATGCAGTGTTACTCTCAGCTTCTGATTTGCTGGTCTCTTTGTCCAGTTTATTATCCGAGTCACTGGTCAAGAAAAATCTCACTGTCTTTTTTATTGGAATTGCATTAAAATATAAAATGACTGGGTAATCATTGATTTCTTTAGTGTTTTAAGTCTTCCATTTTACCTCTGTCAAACACTAATTTGTAGATCATACAAATGTCTTGCATGTTTTAATTAGATTGTTCCTGTAGTTTATCTTTTTGTTGCTATTTGTAGAAAAAATGTATTTTTATTATCATATATACTCTTATTTATTATTATTGTGAGTATATAAAAAATTTTTTTAATTTGATACCCACTGTATAACTAGTTACCTCCATGTATTATCTCAACTCAAACTATTACAAGCAAAAAGGTCATTTAATTATAAGAACACTAAGACATCTCACATAAGCCAAAGGAAGGACCATAGCTGCATCTCAAAATGAACTAGAACTGAACTTTCTGTTCTTGGTTCTGCACTTCTCTGTATGTCTACTTCATCCTTTTCTCTTCCTGAAAACAGCCTTCCTCAGGTAACTTGAACCAAATAAAAGAGAATGTAACCTCTGATAATATCTAAATCTTACATGTTTGCAATTCCAGCCACCCATAATCTGTAGCTCATTCACTTGCTGGGCTCTCATTCCCTCTTTCTTTCTTTCTCTTCCAAAATGCTTTGAGAAGAGACTATTGGCCAGATTGATTGCAGTTTCTACATCTGGAAAAGTCAGTGATGGCCAAGAATCCAAAAAAGCAATGGCCAAGAGCCATAAAAATATATGTGTATGTGTTGGGAACTAGGGAGCAGGGGTGGGGAGTGGGGGGATGGGAATGGAGAAGGGGCTGATTGTTTGGCCAGGATCTAAGAGTCCATTACAATCCTCTTGAGTTTTCAAGTTAGACAATCATGTTTTATACTGAATCACCTAAAGCACCTATAGTAATATCAAACCATAGTGATAATGGAGTCCCTGGTGGTACAAATTTAATGCACTTGACAGCTAATTGAAAGATTGGAGATTTGAGTCAGCCTAGAAGCACTTTGGAAGAAAGGCCTGGAGATTTACTTCTGAAAAATCGCCACCAAAAACCCTATGGACCACAGTTCTACTCTGACTCACATGGGGTTGCCATGAGTTGGGGTCAACTAAACAGCAATGGGTTTAGTTGACATCCTAACTATAATGGGAATGCTTTTAGTAATTCATCATTCTATAAGTTGTTGTTTGTTGATTTGCAATTTTTTGTATCTTGTTAAGGTAGGATCTATCTTTGTTTCTAAGATTTTATCAAGAGTGGATGTTGAATTTTACTGAATCACTTTCTGGTCCCTATCCAGATGATCATGTAATTTTCTCCTATAATCTAATGATGTGGTATTTTGTTATTAATGAATGTCCTAATATTAATCATTCTTGTTTTAATAGAGCAGTAGGTCTGCATGGCTTCTTGTTTTACATTGTCTCACTGTCTCAATCCTCTCTAGTCACAGTCAGGGAAAAGTGTTCCTTTAGGGAACGTTCTTTTGCATGATTTTTAAATTAAGGTAAGTACTTAAGGGATATTTGTGAGCTTCTTTAATAGAAGTTAATTGTTTGAATTGACTCATTAAAATATGCAGTTTTCCTTGTTTAAAAAAAAAAAAAAATTCTACAGGAGCTGGACTGGAGGGTTTGCTCTGTAATGGAGGCCAGGGAAGCACGAACAGGAAATAGGCCTTTACAGACATGGGCTGTCTTCCCGACTCCACTGTTGGTCACTTGTGATTTCAGAAGTGGAGGACTGAAGTACAGGGACCTGGAGCTAAAGCAGTTGCCGTGGCAAGCAGCACAGCATGGTTTACAAAAACTCACTCCTAGGGGCAGAGAAGCCAAAGGACCCTCCCAGACTTACTCCAGCGTCCTGACATTATAACCTAGAAAAAGGAAGGTGGGACACCAGCCTCAAGTGGGCATCATCCCCTGACTGTCTGTAAGCCGTCTGTAGTGAGCAGATAGATCCTTCTTCTCACTCTTTCAGGATCTCTCACTCAAAAAGGCTTAAGATCAGAAGTGGAAGTTGTGGACAACTATAAAAATGGCAGGGAGTTAGATATCATCGAACTTCGGGATGGGGGAGGAGAATCATCATCAACATCAGCCCGATTCCTATGAAGTGGAGGCCAAACATACCTCCACCTTCCAACCTTTTTACCAATTCTGGCACCAGCCATGCCTCCCACGGTACTTTGTACTTCTCTGCTGGGTTCAATAATTCGTTGCAATGGCCACACAGAGCTCACAGACCATACTCACAGTTATGGGGTTTACTAGGGAAGTAATAAGTTCAACTTGGGATCAGGATCAGGAAGCATGTAGACAAAGTCTGGAAGGCTTCCCAGAAGTAGAGAGCTCTTCCCTTCCTTCTTCAGCACAGGACAGCTCTCTCAGCTTCTCTCTGATGTGCAAGCAAGCAGGCCTTTTTCTCTGCCATGCATACCTCCTGCGGACAGGCTCCTCTTGGTCCCCAGAAGACAGGCTCCTCTTAGCCCTCTGAAGATAGGCTCTTGTAGGACCCTGAGGATAGGCTCTTCTAGGCCCCCTCAGGACAGTCTCCTCTAGGCCCCCTCAGGGCAGGTGCTTTTTGGCCCTGACCTCAGGCAAGTGTTATAAAGCTCTTTAGCTCCACCAATAAGTACCTGGAGGTACCCCACTCAGCCGGGAAGCCTCCCACCCAAAGGCACTCAAGTCTCTTGCTCCATGGGTTGGCACACTCACTGCAGCTGCCTCATCCCGTGGGCTGGGAAACCCACCACACCATCTCTCATGGTGTTCAGGTTCCTGCCACCTCATGCTACTGCCACCTACAGTGTTACAGCTTTCTCTGTCTCCTGTGTCTAGGAGGTTCTCAGCACAGGGACCCCAGGTTCAAAGGACACTCTCATCTTCTTGATGATAATGAACCCCATCTGCCTGGGATTGGCTTATTTTCAATCAGGATGCCAAAACTGACCAACCCCCTACAAGTATTCCATACACCTTATTTGCATATTCTAAACACCCCACAAAGGTTCCATGTACCTTATTTGCATTATTAGCAGGCTGTCCAATTCCTTTGGTGGACCACAAGCACCTTATTTGCATAGTTCCACCCAATCATTTTGTGGAAGTCATGAAACGATGGTTAGAAGGGCCATATTATAGTAATTCACTATACCCCAGGAACTTAAGGTGAGACATTTTATCTTAGTGATTTTCCTTATTAAAAATCTAATCCAAACCCTAGTCTAGCTTTTGACAAGCCTTTTTGAGAAGGTAGTAAGACTAACATTCAATGCTCCTGCTGGCCATACCACACCACCAACTCCACACACCTACCATAACAGGATAAACCATCAAATCTCTGGCCAATGGAATTAGTTCATTATCAGGTTGACATGGCCCCAAACTCATGCCTTGGCTTTGCTCTACCCATGGCTTCCTGTAATGAGTTTCATAAGGTGTTGATGGAATTGGGGACTAACTACTATCAAGAGCATCTTCGGAGACCAAGTCAAGGCCTGAGCTGGATCTATTGGGAATAGAAGTGGTGGTCCAGAAGCCCAACAGAGAGGGCCTTCTTGCAACCTCAGGAGCCAGTCTGTAGGAGCTCATCTACAGTCTCTGATAATTCCCTCTTAGACTATGATTTGCTATCTCTCACTGTACTGGTGAATTAGTATTGTTTTTGTTTTTTTAAGCTCTTTTGAGTTGAGGGAAGACTAACGACTTTTCCTTAAGGAATAATAGCTGCTGAGTTTTGTCATCAAGATTGTGAGTCATGAAACAAATTGGAGGTTTTACCTCTTTTTCTTTGTGCTAGAGTAGTTTATGTATCATAGGAATCATATAGTATTTGTTTAATTACCTTTCAAACTGCCTGGACCAAAGTCTTTCAACAGATAATTTTTCAATTTCCTACCAAAATTATTTTTCTTTTTAGATTGTTGGTTTTTGTTCCAGTTGGCTTTGGTCGTTTGTATTTTCCAAGAGAACTATCTATTTTATTTGCTGCATTAAATTTTCATGTTTGTTATGTCTTTTTTTAGATTATGTCTTTAATCCTTACCAAATGATTCATTTGGTCATATTTCTTTTTTGTATTATTCTTATTTTATAATGTAAATATCATCACCTCTGCTTTTTTAAACTTTTGTTTGTCTTATTTGTCTCTGTACATCTATTTGTTTACTTTTTAAGGGCATGTGTTTTTATTTCAAAACTAGGGTGACAATGTTTACAGCAATTCATGAAACACTCCAAAGAAATAGAAGAACATCATTTTGTACAAAATATAAACTGGTTAACCTACAGGGAAAAATGTAAATAATTCATTGGAAATTTCATTGAATGGAGTGAATAAAACCATGAAGATTAATAGTGCAATACTGTGATAAGAAGTTCTCTCTTTATTTTATTTACTACCTTGCTATTAAGATAGCTACATTTTTATATTGAATAGACTATCTTCTTCAAATAAATTATAAAATGCTTCTAGTGAAAACAAAGTTGAATATCATATTTTTATATGCACCAACTTTCTGCGAATAAGTCACTAGGGAGGAAGTTCAGAGTTCAGCATTTCTATCTCAACTTCTTTCTCATTTTTCTGCTAAAGATTTAATAAAAAAAAAAATTAATCTGGCAATATTTGTCTTTACCCTACCAAGCAATCAATGAAGAATTGCATTTAGTAGAACATGTTGTTAGGTGCCATCGCATCTATTTCAACTCATAGGAACCCCATGTGACAGAGTACAGCTGTCCCACAGGCTGTAATCTTTACGTGGGCAGATCACCAGGCTGTTCTCCGGAAGAGCCATTGGGTGGATTTGAACCACCAAACTTTCAGTTAGCAGCTGAGTGCTTAACCATTGTACCACCAGGCTTCTTTAATAGAACATATGCATATAAAATACTAAATTTGTGTCTTAGAGTTCTCTAGAGAAACAGAACCAGGAAGATACATATACATAAAAGTATTAAAAAAAAAAAAAAAACATGTTGCCATCCAGTTGATTCTGACTCATGGCGACCCTATAGGACAGAGTAGAACTGCCCCCATAGAGTTTCCAGAGAGTGCCTAGTGGATTCAAACTGTCAATCTTTTGGTTAGCAGCTGCAGCACTTAACCACTACTCCACCAGGGTTTCCATATGTACATACATACATACATGTAGATATAGATATAGAGAGAGAGAGAGCAAATGATTTAAGGAACTGTAGGTACTGGCAAGTCCAAAATCTGTTAGTCAGGCAACAATCTGGAAATTCCTGCAGTCTGTGTCCCAAAAATCCATAAGTCAGGCAACAGGAAGAGTGAAGAGTGAGGAAGTTTTGGCAAAATGTCTATTTATACTCTGGAAGACACCATTTTTGCTCTTAAAGCCTTCAACTGATTGGATGAGACCCACCCACATTATAAGGATAATCGGCTTTACTTAAGATCAACTGACTTAATCACATGGAACTACTTCATAACAGCATCTAGACTAGTTTTGACCAAACAACTGAGCACCATAGCCTAGCTGAGCCGACAAATAAAATCGTTGTTGTTGTTGAGCGCCATAGAATTGATTTCAACTCATAGGGACCCAAAGTGGCTCCATAGGGTTTTCTAAGCTGTAATCTTTACAGAAGTAGATGTTAGGTCTTTGTCCCACAGAGCCGTTGGGTGGATTTGAACTGCCAGCCCTCTAGTTAGCAGCCAAGTGCTTAAACTTTTGTACCACCAAAGTTATCGCAATTGCTTAATAGGACTTATTGAAGTGTCATATACATTTTAACCAATATGAATTGATTCACATTTTCGTTCAAGGCAAACTGTTCACAGGTCCTAAGGAAATTGAGCCCAAAAGGAAAGCACAAAAAAAGCCAATATTAGGGTAAGTAATAATAGCTGCAGTAGACAAATGCGAAATTCTCGGTGGTTTAACATACCAGTTTTTTTCTTGCTCTCCCAAAGTCTGATGTGAGTCCATGGGTACTCTCCCCCATCTGATGACCCAGGGATCAAATCTTCCTCCATCTTGTAACATGGCCATTTCAGCAGCTGACTTCCAAGGTTGCTATGACAGGGTAAGAGGGAAAGTGGAGGTGGCATACCAGCTCCTGTTTTAGCCTGGAAATGGCGTGCATCACTTCCACTCACATTTTGTTGGCCATACTTAGTCTCACAGCCTTGCCTAATTGCAGAAGGGACAGAAAGTGTAATCTCTCATAGGACCAGGACAGAGAAAAGAACTTTAAATGGGAGAGTACCAGTAGTTTCTTCTTCAGCGAGAAGTGCTGAATCCTAGCATGGAATTTTAACAACTTTGAAACATCAACAAAATCTTCCTGAATCGTCTGTCTTGAAATGAAATGGTAACATAAAATCAGTGCACAAAAAGATTTTAAGCAAAAAATTGTCAGCATTTTGAGTGTCATCGAGAAATAGTGTACAAAAAAAAATGCTAAAAATATGATCCTATTAACCTTCAATTACAGGGAAATGTATCACCAACCAAGGAAGTCATGAAATATAATTAAATATGTCTGAGATAAAACAGAGCTCAAAGAAACCTATTCCCTTTGATATATTTTTCACTTCTAGCTGAAGCGTCTCAATTTCCACCAGCATGTTTTACTGTTCTAGTCCCAAGATTTTCTTTCCTAAAATAAAAGAACTTTAAATATTGTAAACTTTGATTTGAGGGTGTCGGCTCCCTTTTGGTATTACTTGGAAGTCTGGAATCACTGGCCGTAGACTTGAATTATGCTACGTTGGGTACCTCCACCACATCTTTTTGAGATTTTGTCACTTTTCATAAAGGAATATTTGGGTGAAGTCATGAAAACATGCAATAATTTAGGATGCCTTTGACCTTCATAAATCTGATTATGTAATTTGATTGCATGGCTGTCTTCTTCTGAGTTTGTAAGTGTCACAAAGGAATAACACTGGATTCTTAAATGCACTCTCAGGGCATTCTTTGGCTCATGTTCTGCAAATAGATTTCCAAAATGGTCTTGAGTAATATTAACAGGAAGGTTTCCATTTTTTTTTTTTTTTTTTTTTGAGGTGGAGGAGGATAGGCTACACTTGTTAGAGTCTTGATTCGGCTTCCTTCCTTCTGTTTTGACAAATGCCTCCATTATTCACTCTGGATTAGTGATTACGTGATTCACCCACTGCTCTAGACTCAACCAAAAAACAAAAAACCAAACCGATTGCTGTCAAGTCAGTTCTGACTGATGGTGACCAAATGTGTTACAGAGTAGAACTGTCTCATAGGGTTTTTTTGGCTATCATCTTTACAGAAGCAGATTGCCAGATCTTTCTTTTGCAGTGTTGCTGGGTGGGTTAGGTTTGCAGGCGAGTGCAAACCATTGGCTCCACCCAGGGCCCCCTCGACCCAACACTGCCCACATTTTTCTCTGCAGCTGATGTGGAGATATACCTCAGTTCACAAGCCGAATTTGAACACAAGTTGCCCATATTTTTATTTGTAACTTTTCCTAGGAAATAACACATTGCAGTTGAGTAAATTCTGACTCACGGCAACCCTATAGGACGGAATAGAGCTGCCGCATAGGGTTTCCAAGGAGAGGCGGACCTTTTGATTAGCAGCTGAGGTCTTAACCACTGTACCACCAGGGCTCCTTCCTAGGAAATAGTTTTTTTTTTTTTTTATATAGTTGCTTATATGTCGTTTATCGTTTAGAGTCTTTTTCTTTTAGTAAAAGATTTTTAGCTATTAACGTTTCTTGTCATATTAAGTATGTCTGGTCTGCTTCTGTTTTAGGTGTTTTGTTTTTCTCCCTTTACTGTTTCTATTTTATACTGCCTTTACTACAGGAACTGTATTTACTTTAACTTTTGTTTCCTCTAGTGACTTGAAAGTCATATATTCTGTTGACATTTTTCTAATGGTTACATTTATATTTTAAGAAAAACTTACTTGAAACTATTATTTTCTTATTATCAGTGCCAAGCATAAAAGTGTATTTATCGGCTACGCCTATGAAATATTAACATTTTAGCGTGCATTTTAAATTCTCCTTTCCTTTCTTACTCTTCCCCCCTTTTTTATGAAATATGAATTTTTTCTGAATTTCATTGGGCTTTAGGTGAAAGTTTGCAGGGAAATTAGTTTCTCATTAAAAAATTTTTACACAAATTGTTTTATGACATTGGTTGCAATCCTCCCGCAATGTGTCAGCACACTCTCCCCTTACATTCTGGGTTCCCCTTGTCCATTCGTCCAGTGTTCCTATTCTTTCCTGCCTTCTCATCTTTGCTTTTGGGCAGGTGTTGCCCATTCAGTCTAGTATACTTGATTGAACTAAGAAGTACGTTCCTCATGTGTGTTGTTGTTTGTTTTATAGGCCTATCTAATCTTTGGCTGAAAGGCGGACTTTGGGAATGGCTTCAGTTCTGAGTTAGCAGGGTCCAGTGGCCATAGTCTCAGGGGTTCTTTCAGTCTTTTCAGACTAGTAAGTCTGGTCTTTTTTTGTGTGAATTTGAATTTTGTCCTACATTTCTCTCCCACTCTGTCTGGGACCCTCTATTGTGAACCCTGTCAGAGCAGTTGGTGGTGGTAGGTAGACACCATCTAGTTCTTCCGGGCTCAGGCTGGTAGAGGCTGTAGTTCATGGGGTCCGTTAGTCTTCCGGACTAATAATTTCCTGTGTCTTTGGATTTTTTAATGATGACTTGCTCCCGAACAACAGATGTCTTATATGGGCTCCAAGAGCTTTTAAGACCCCAGACGCTACTCGCCATTTTCGTTATGAACTACGTTATGCCAATTGACCTAGATGTTCCCCAGTACTATGGTCCCCAGCCCTCAGCCTCAGTAACTCAGTCCTTCAAGGTGTTTGGATGTGCCTAGGAAGCTTCTATCACTTTGCCTTGATCAAGTTGTGCTGACTTCTCCTATATCCTGTGTTGTCTCTCCCTTCGTGAAAGTTAACGCTTGTCTGTTACCTAGTTAGTGATTTCCCTTCCCCACCCTTTCTCTCTCATAACCATCAAAGATTGCTTTCTTCCGTGTGTAAACCTTCCTTGAGTTTTTATAATAGTGGCCTCATACAATATTTGTCCTTTTGTGATTGACTTATTTCACTTAGCATAACGCCCTCCAGATTCATTCATGTTGTGAGATGTTTGAAGGATTCATCATTGGTCTTTATTGTTGCATAGTATTCTATAATTTGTTTATATTCGTCTGTTGATGGGCGCTTAGGTTATTTCCATCTTTTTGCTATTGTGAAATCATGCTGCGATGAACATGAGTGTGCATGTATCGAGTGACAGCTCTTATTTCTCTAGGATATATTCCTAGGAGTGAGATTGTTGGACTGTATATTTCTATTTCTAACTTTTTAATGAGGTGCCATATCATTTTCCATACTGGTTGTACCATTTTACATTCCCACCAGCAGTGCATAAGAGTTCCAATATCCCCATAACCTCTCCAACGTTTATTTTCTGCTTTATTTATTTACTTATTTTGATTAGTGCCAGTAATGTGAGGTTGAGATGGTATTTTGTTGTAGTTTTGGTTTGCATTTCTCTAATAGCTAATGTGAGACATGGAATTTTGACTCATATTTTTCTTATTAAATTTTATGCTTCACATTTCCTCCTTTGAGAGCTGTTTTTGACACTTGTATTAAGCTTTATAACAATATTACAACCATTATTTAGCCTAAATTTTCTGTTTAAATGTTATGATGTCTGCCATAACCCTTTTAGTCCACAACTTTCTTTTTCTTGTACTATCCTGAGCTGTTTATCTTCAACTAAGTGATGCCTTTGAGTGTTCTTTGTTGTTGTTTTTCTCAGGAATAGTGGTGCTGGCATATTTTCTGAGCCCTTTTGCTCCTCAGAAGTTCTTTCTGTTGCCTTAACACACAAATAATAATTTAGGTAGAGACCCCTCAGACTATGTGATTTCTTCTCCCAAAATTTTATAAATGTGGCTCCATTATTTTCTGGCATTTAAGTGGAACAGAATCATAAAGCCAGGCTTCTTTTTGTTTCCCCCCTTTAAATAAAATGATTATTCTAGAAGGCAGGTCTATCGGTCAAACGGTTTCTTTACTCTTGGAACAAGAAAACATATCAGAATACCTTTAGGTGTGTATTTCTTCCCCCACACATACTTACATTGATTTGGCTTAGTATAAGCAAACCAGATCTTTCTTTAATTTAGGAACTGTTTTCTTCTATCATGTCTCAAATCATTACTTCTGTTCAAATTGCTTAGTTCTCCTGCTCAAGAACCTCAATTTCTTCATTGTGCTTTTTTCCTTTTTATTCTGGAGCAACTTCTGAACCTGGCTCACTCATTGCTAATTTGTTTTTATGCATCGTCATTTCTGCACTTGACTTACATGGTTTGTTCTTTTTTGTTTGTTTTGCTTTTTTGTTTTCATCTTAATTCCTCTTACTGTTTGCTGAGAGAATTCTCATCTCAAATCTTAAAATCAACTGCTATTTGACATTCATACTTAGTAACCTGTTTTTTGAAGCCTTTTATTTAGTGTGGATTTTCTGCCAGGTGGAGACATCTACTCCCAGTGCCTGATTATCTTTTCACGAGGAGTGAGTTGATTCATGCATAGTTGGACATCTCTCTAGTTATTTACTTCCCTGGCCTAATAAATGGTAGGTTTGCTTGGTGCACAGTAGGTACTCGGTAAACTGTTCCTCCACTATTCACTGTAACTCCCAGAATGCACCTCAACTCTGTCAGGCTCAGCTTCCTGCTGCCAATCTGAACTTCCTAGATGTAAGCACTCCCAGTCACACAGCATCGTGGGTAATTGTAGTCCCAGAACAGATGCTAGAAAATGGTAATTAATATCGGGGAAGACGTGGTGAAACAGCTTTGATTATTCTAGAAGACAGATCTAGGCTGGCTCCCCCTTTTCTGGTAGAAATACCCCATGTTTCTAAGAAAAGGATCTGTAGTGTGTGTAGTTTGATTGAATGTCTTGTCACCCTTTTCCTTTCTCCTGCTTTTACACCTCTTCAGAACTCCAGCTAGTAGAAATTCTTTCTGTTTCCTGCCATGTCACTTAGGAATACTGAGAGTTTCTAGTTTTATGGAAACTAGTTTCTTTTCATGTTTTCTTAATTATTTCATAGTAAGGTGTGGCAGGGAAAGCCAGGATTTATTAAATTTTAAAATAAATAGATAATATAATAACAATTATACTGATTTAACTGGGTTCAGCACTTACCAGCAGCCCTTTTATAACAAGCCTTAGCCATTTGAATTCTTCACTTTGATTCAGTTCTCAGGTGGCTTGAGTACTTAACACCTTAAATAATGTAACTGAAGAAGGCATGTGTTGGGGATATGTTTTCTGAACTCCTACAAATCTAGAAGTAGTTGTTAAGCTGGACTTAAAACCAGATCTCCTATTTCTTGTTCTTTCCTACCAAATTAGCTACTTTACTTGTTGTTGTTGTTAGCTGCTGTTGTGTCAATTCTAACTCATGGAGACCCCGTGTGTGCAGAGTAGAACCGCCCCATAGGGTTTTCAAAGTTATTGTCTTCTGAGGTGCCTCTGGGTAGGTTCGAACTACCAACCTTTCAGTTAGTACTCCAGCACTTAACTGTGCTACCCAAGGACTCCGAGCTACTTTACTTACTCCCCTCCCCCCAGCGAAAAAAAAGAAATAGCAATAAAAAGCTGCCTTATTAGCTGTGGTTGTTGTGAGAATTAAATGAGATAATACATCTAAAGTACTTAGTAAAACAGCCCTATGAGATTGGTGCAATGACTACCTCTGTTTTACTGGTAAGGAAGAAAAGGCTCAGAGATTGCAATAACTTGCTGGAGGCCACACGGCGGGCAGGTGGCAGAGCTAGGGTGGGACACAGGACCATCTGCGTTCAGAGCAGAGACTCACTTCTCACCTAACTGCCACACAGCAGCATCTCACCTGACCCACAGGTTCCTCTCCTTTCCACTCGGCTTCCTCTGCTATCTTGGGCATGTTAATTTGAGGAATACTCAGCTTTCAGAGTCCAGCTGCCAAATTAGATTATGTTGCAAACATTCAGCTGTCTCCCTGTGCTACGCCACATATTCAGCAGGCATCTCAACAAGAATTAATTGATGAAAATATATGGCCATCACCCAAAGCTGATAAAAACAACATTTAACCCTGCTGTTAAAAACTAACACAACTCTGCCTGAGGCCTGGGTTAGAGTCTCCCTCTTAGGACCATTTCCATGTTTGGTATTTATCTAATTAATATGTACTTTGTTTTGGAAAATTGTCGTCCTGTTGTGGTCTCTTACAGCAATCTCTTCTCTCTTACTGAGCCAGACCTGAGTATACGCAATAGACATGTTCTGTTTGGGAAAAGGGCAGAGAGCAAAGGAGTTAGTAAGCCTTGAAAATCTGTCCAAGTCTACTTTGCCCAACTGAAATTATACTGGTTACAGAGTTACCTAGAATAATACTTTTCCCATAAATTCTCAGGCCTTTACCCTTCTGAAGAGCTCCGAGATCTTTATTACTGGAGTTATCAAATGCTGTGGAGTCGGTCTCTACTCATGGCAACCCCACACACAATGGAACAAAAAGCAGCTTAGTTCTGTGCCATCCCTACGATGGGTTGCAAATCAGATCGCTGTGATCCACAGGGTTTTCACTGACTGATTTTCTGAAGTAGATTGCCAGGTCTTTCTTCCTATTCTGTCTTAGTCTGGAAGCTCCGTTGAAACCTGTTCACCATCATAGCAACATGCAACCCTCTGTTGATAGACAGGTGGTGGCTGCCCATGAAGTGCATTGGCTGGGAATTAAACCCAGGTCTCCCACAGGGAAAGTGAGAATTCTACCACTGAACTGCCACTGTCCCCATTTCAGAGATCTTTACCTGAAGTTAATTAGATCCAACAATAGGGAGGAGTGTTAGTGGGCCAACTTGGGTCATAGTTAGAACCTTGTATTCCCTCTGCCCTCAATTATTTTTATGACCTTAGATAAATTCTCAGCATAGATAGACCTCTATTTTCTCATAGGTAAAATAAGTTTTGGACCTACCCCAGGAGGTTATAATGAGAATTTCACAAGCCCATGTGTACATAGACAAGCTCTCTGAGAAACAAGCTCTGAACTAAAGCTTATCACCACAGGCACTTGCACTCAGTATACTCTTACCCCCTCTCTCTGGGTAGCAACCCTGTGAATTCTCTCAACAATCAGAAGATTGTCTTTCAGGCTTCTTCCCACATCTTCCTGATAGTGGCCAATAACCAGAACTAAAAGAACAGATTGAAATATTTAAGTTGCTTAAGACCCGCCCCTTTCTGGAATAAGTATACACATTTATCATTTTCTTTGGGAAGGACCTTTCCTCCCAGGTGTGATGAAGGAGAATCCCTGGGCCAGGCCTCAGCCCTGGGGTGGCCAGATTCCCATTAACACCAAGTGTCGTGGCCCTGATCCCAGGGCTGCCTGGGCTATTAATCTGCCTTTCTTTGGCACATTATATATGAACCATGTAGGGAAACCAAGTGGGTGAATCCCCTTTTTTTAACTCTTACAGTACTCACTGATCCCACAAAGTCAAATACTGTCTTTATAGATTCTTAGATTGCCTACCACAGGCTTATTTGTCAGGGCCTGAGACCTCTCTTTGAGGGGTATATGAAATGTGTCTACCCAAGCTGCTTCCTTAAATGGATGGGGTGGATTTCAGTGGGCAGATGATAGAAAGAGAAATGGAAGGAAAGGTGATTGGTTCAGACTTGGTGAAGTAGGATCTTGCCTTCCTCCAAGTCACAATAAGCTGTTTGCTGTAAGAAAAAAACCTTTCCTCTTTCACTCTCCTCTTTATCACTCCCCCCAACCCCTGCGCCACCAGGACCACAAACCTCAACACAAGTTGAAGCGACATTCCCTTCCAACCTCTTCTCTAACCAGTGTTGATCCAGGTTAGTGGCTGGAAGACCTTGGAGATCTGAATTCTTTGGCCAGATGGTTGGATCAACCAGCCCCTACTAGCAACCCCACCACAAGAGAGGGACAGATGTCAGCTTTACGGAGTGGATGCAAGCTTTCTGATTTTCTTATTCTTCTTAATTTAATAGAAATCCAATGTGTCCTTACATTGAGCTACCACTTTACCTTCTTTAAGAGAAAACTAAGCTTTAATATGCATACCACAATACAATGTAGAAATACAGGGTAGAAGAGGGGTTATCAAATTTTCTATAAAAGGTTAGATAGCAAATATTTTTGCTATATGGTAACTCTGCTTTTGTACAGCAAAAGCAGCAATAGACAATATGTAAACAAATGAACACAACTGCTTTCCTATAAAACTTTATGGACACTGAAATTTGAATTTCATATAATTTTCATGTTATTAAATATTCTTTTTTTTTTTTTTTTTTACCATTTAAATAGATAAAATCATTCTTAGCTTCGCAGGCCATATAGAAAGCAGACGGCTGGCCAGATTTGGCCCATAGACCAAATATTTACCAATCCTGGGTTAAAATAGTAGAATATTTTTTAAATCATCTTGATTTTTTTTTTTTTAGGATTGCCAATAACCTTCTAATAAATCCAACTATCTTTTCTCTAAGGAGCCCTGGTGGTGCAGTGGTTAAGCACTCAGCTGCTAGCTGAAAGGTCAGCAGTTATCACTCACCAGCAGCTCCATGGGCGAAAGATGTGGCAGTCTGCTTCTGTAGATTACAGCCTTGGAAACTCTTGGAAACTGGGGACAGTTCTACTTTTTTCTATAGGGTTGCTATGAGTCAAAATTGACTCAACGGCAACGGAATGTGTTATCTTTTCTCTGTCTTCATTATTCTTCACATTTCTGTGCCTTTTCACACATTCTTTTTTGAAACTCTCCCTCCAGCCATATGGATATGATAAAATACAAAGATGACTTCATAAGAAATACAATAAGGAGATAAGCGATATGGTGACTTCCCAAGGGGAAGGTCTTTACCTTGCTTGTGTGTACAGTAAAAACCAAAAAACCAAACTCATTGCTGTTGAGTCAATTCTGACTTATAGCAGCCCCATAGGACAGAACAGAACTGCCCCATAGGGTTTCCAAGGAGCGGCTGACCTTTTGATTAGCATCCCAGCTCTTAATCACTGTGCCACCAGGGCTCCCTTATCCGCAGTTTCCTTTGCTTTCTGAGGTTTCAGTCACCGAGGTCAATTGTGGTCCGAAAATGTGAAAAGAGTAGCGTGATAAAATCTCTCCCCATCCCTCTGTCCATTCCTCCACGGAACCACATTCACATAATTTTTATCATAGTACATGGCTATAATTTTTCTATTTTATTATTATTGTGGAAACCCTCGTGGCGTAGTGGTTAAGTGCTACGGCTGCTAACCAAAGGGTCGGCAGTTCAAATCCACGAGGCGCTCCTTGGAAACTCTTTGGGGCAGTTCTACTCTGTCCAAGAGAGTCACTATGAGTAGGAATCGACTCGACGGCACTCGGTTTGGTTTATTTTTATTATTATTATTGTTAATCTCTTAGTGTGCTTAATTTATAAGTTAAACTTTATCATAGGTATGCATGTATAGGGCAAAACATAGTATATACAGGGTTCGGTACTACCCGAGGTTTCAGGCATCGATGGGGGTCTTGGAACTTATCCCCCACAGATAAGGAGGGACTACTGTATCTGAGCCATGCGACCCCTAAGAACATGTATTGTGGCCTGTGGGGCAGGAAGAAAACCTTCCACAGAGAAGCTGGTGATGCAAGGGTAGGGGATAAATGGGGCCGTTGTGAGGAGCCAGTGGACTCTAGAGAAGTCAATAGAGATAGAAAGGGGGAGAAAGGAATGTAGAGAGGAGAAAAAGAAGAAAGGGATATAGAAAGGAGGGAAAGGGGAAAGAATGCAGTGAAGCAAAGAAAAGAGGAGATGGGAAAGAGGGGAGAAAATAAGACAGAGACAGAAAGATGAAATGAGTTTGCCTGTAGCAAGATAGGAACTAGAATCCAGATGCTGCTACGTGGGCTTGAGGCATATTAGGCCATACCAACAGAGAGGACAGTAAAAGCTGTAGAGAATTAAGCCATATCAGGAGCTGGGATCCCAAGAATGGAGAGAACATTCCTGAGAGTGGGATCAGCAAGGGCACTGGCTTGGGGAGAGTTCCAGAATGGCTTTTATGGAGGCCATAATATAACAGCCTTCCAAAATAAACAGAGTAAGTTGCAGCTACCCAGCCCTTTCCTTTGGTATGGAGAGGCAGAGTCAGAAATGAGCATGCTAGGTACAGATTTGGGCAGGCAAAGAAGTAGGTAGGGCACAGACTTGCTGGGAAAGAGAACGGGGGCTTCCTAATGCCACCACCATGACTGAAGTGGGGAGTGGGCCATGGTCAACTTCTGAAGCCTGTTCCAGGCAGCCAGTGAGGAGCTGCCTAGTGATGGGGGAGTACTAGGAGCTGAGCAGCACTTTGGAGAGGTGCTTTAGGGCATTGCTCTGACAGCAACAAGGAGGCAGGGTGGGTGGACAGGGAGAGACCTAGGGTGAGAAGACCAGAGGAGAGCCCCTGGTTCACTATGAGTTGGAGTTGACCCACCGGCAATGGGTTTGGGTTTTTTGTTGTTCATTCTACTTTGTCTGTAGGGTGGCTGTGAGTCGGAATCGACTCGACAGCAATGGGTTTGGTTTTTTGTTTTGGCCATGGTCCAGGCAAGACACTACAAGGGTGATGCAAGAGAGGGGAGAGATGGGAAACCATTGACAGAGAGAGGCACCATGGCCTGTTGGCTGACAAGTTGGCATTTCTCATGAAGCTATGCTGGGTTCAGTCCTGAATCCTTAATGTTTTTTTCTTGGCTGATTGTCTCCCTGGGCCCAACTTCCAATTATAAATCTTCCAGAGTGAGCAGCTTAAGCAATGCAGTCCTCCTTCATGACATACTCGGCCTGGAGGTTCTAACTACTGCCTCAGGGCCACTTGCGGGTGTTGTCATTTGGGGTGTTTAGGAACAGTATGTTTGTGCTTCAGCAGCAAATAGCATGGTCCTGATGTTCAGATTCTGGGAAAAGGCAGGAGCCTGGGAGGAAGGCAGCATTGCTTGGCCTTCTTGTGGGAAGGGAGCTCATGTTCTGCACACCAAGTCCCCCACCCCCAGCCCCTCAGTTCATCAGTGAACCAGTGGGCTTAGCCTTTGTGGCAGTCCTACAGTAAGGCCAGTTCCTCGCAGTAAACACCCCAGTCGTAGTCTCTGTACAAAGTCCTGAATCAAGCTGAATAGTGCTGTATACAATAGTCCTGCCCAGTAAAAAATATGAGTATGATTAACATATTTACGTGAGGATGCTGAGGACCTAGAATTCATGTGAGTAGGAAAACAGGCAGTGAAGGAGTTAAATTTTTGCATAAAACTTTCTCCTCCCTTTTGCTTCTGGGACTGGCCTACATGGATGGTCCACCCTGAGAACTTAAGAAGATTGAGGTCTGGTGGAAAACAGTGGAGGTGTGCTATGTGAATTTCAGGAATCTCCTTTTTGCCTTCCCCGTAGTGGTCCACAACTTAGAGACTATTCTAAGAATTCAGAGATTTCTTCTAATAATTTTTTTCTGATTATAAAAACAAATCCTAAATCCTTAGATCTAGAAGAGATCTAGGAATGCAGCCAGACGACACTGGCTTGTGAGAGGTGAGTGGCTTGTCCCTAGTCAGTTACCTCATTAGGTGACAGAACTACGTTCAGATCAGCAGCCCTTCATAACACCCCACTGAGGTCGGGATTACCTTAGAAAAGATTCCTAATGACTGCTGATTGCATCCCATGCTCTCTTCTTAGATCCAACCAAGGTGATTGTGACCTCTGTGCCGCTCTCTGGCCTGCTCTCTATTGAGCTTCTGCCTAATGCATCTCTTGCAAGAAGTCTTGGCTCCATCTTTCTTTGGGACTAATAGTTGTTGGTCCACTTACCAACCAAGATGGCAGAGGGAGGTGTGTTGTCCATTCTCTCGGGAAGCATTCGTCACTGCCATCTTAGAAATGAACTACACTGATGGCAACAGAGTTGGGGGGGTTAGGAGAGCTGTAATCGTTAGGCATGTTTAGTGGTATTTGTCAGTCATTTATGAAGCATTAATTGAGCAATTATTATATGCAGACTCCTATGCTTGCCATTCTCAGACGTAGGAGTCCTTTGACATTTCAGTAGTCACTGGTGTTTCAATTCTCAGCCTTGTGGCTAAGCTGGCAAACTGGATGGCCCTTTTCAGAGTTCCCACACAACACATTCAATACAAGTTTATTAAAGTTCTTATCTCACTGTGTTGTAATTCGGTGTTAACATGTTTCTCTTTTTCATTCAACTCTGAGCTTTTCAACGGCAACTCAGTGTCACTCAACTTTGTGAACTCTATCCCTGGCAAAATGCCTGGTACTTCATAGACACTTAACAAATATACTTTGTAGGGATGGATGAAGAAATGAATGAATGTGGGCTGAGCCCATTATGTTATGACCACCTGATATTTGTCACTGGAATGTTTCCACCTGAATGTTCAGGAGAAATGTCGGCCCTGTGGCCATTTGAGTTCCCAGCAATAGTGGCAACAAACAATTGAAATGTCAGGCATCACAGTGTTATGTTTGGTGGGGGTGCTTTCCACCTAAGTTCTGGGAAGGTACGCAGTGTTCATTTAAGTGTTGGCATCTACTTTTTTTTTTTTTAATCTACTTAGACAAACAGGAAAGCATTCTGCCACCTCACTTGATTGGAGCTGGAATTCTGCTCGCCATTTGAAGGCTGAAACAATGCACTGCATTGCAAAACATAGCAGATCAGTTGGCTTCCCTGGCAGTTCAGTTTGCGTCAGTGCAGAAGCACACAGAAGATTATGTTCCTATGTTAACAAGGTTGCAGAGCCCGCCTTGGGATGAAATATAGGAGCTACAGAGGAGGTGATGGGGACATTTTTCAGGGCCGATATCTTAGTGTCACTCTCTTTAGCACACTTCGCGTTAAAATACTGCCTGGAAGATCACCAGAACTAAAAATAACTTCATCTGTTTGGATAGTGCTGTATAGTTTATAAAACATTTCACAAGTCATTATCACACTTTTTCCTGCAACGGCAACTCCACTTTGTAGGCAAGGAAAATGAGACTCTTTAGGGTTTGGTGACTTCACATGGTAACTGGTAGGGTTCATGTGTACTGGGTTCTCTATGCCAGTACACATGGACCCTACTGGGGTTATTGGCATCACAAGAAATCCAATAATCCTCATCTCAACTTTGGCACCCCTACAATCCACTGATACTATTTTTGCCATTGTGACCAGTAATCTCCTAGAAGCCAAATCTAATGGGCTCTTCCATTTTTTATTTTGCATGACCCCTACTAGTCTCTACTACTTGAGACCATGTTTATTTCTATGATGCCTTCCTCTCTGGGTTTCTCTCCTACATCTCAGACATCCTGTCTCAGTCTTGTTTACTTGCCTCTTTATCCCTGCCCACCCTATGAAAGTGGGTGTTCTTCAGGATTTGATTTTGGATCCCTGTTATGGATTGAATTGTGTCCCCCAAAAATATGTGTATCAACTCGGTTAGGCCGCGATTCCCAGTATTGTGTGGTTGTCTTCCATTTTGTGATTGTAATTTTCCTATGTGTTGTAAATCTTAATTTCTGCCTGTGGTTAATTAGGCAAGATTAGATTATGTTAAAGAGGATTAGGGTGGGCTGTAACACCTCAGTTTACATCCCTGATCCAATGTAAGGGGAGTTTCCCTGGGGTGTGGCCTGTACCACCTTTTATCTTACAAGAGATAAAAGGAGAGGGAAGCAAGCAGGAGTGGGGGAACCTCACACCACCAAGAAAGCAGCACCAGGAGCAGAGCGCATCCCTTGGGCCTGGGGTCCCTGCACCTGAGAAGCTCCTTGATCAGGGGAAGATTGATGACAAAGACCTTCCTGCAGAGGCCACGGAGCGAGAAAGCCTTCCCCAGGAGCTGACAACCTGAATTTGGACTTACAACCTAGTAGACTGTGAGAGAATAAATCTCTTCCTTGTTAAAGCCATCCCCTTGTGGTATTTCTGTTACAGTAGCACTAGACGACTAAAACAGTCCTTTCTCTTTTCATATCACACATTCTCCTGGGGAATCTCATCCATGTTCATGGCTTCAACTCCCAGATCTCTGATGCCAACCCAGATCTCTCGTCTGAGTTCACAGTATGTATTTGCTTTCTACATCTCTCCACTGGATGTGAGATAGATCGATAGGCAGGCAGGCAGGTAGGTGGGTAGGTAGATATCTTTGAGTGAACTGTGACTCATGACAACTTTATGTACAACAGAATGCAACGTTGCACGGTCCTGTGTCATCCTTATGATCACCAGTATGTTCGAGGCCATCGTTTTGGCTACTGTGCCAATCCATCTCACCGAAGGTCCGCCTTGCCCTTGTTGGCCCTCTGCTTCACCAAACGTCATGTCTTCTTCCAGTGATTGATTCCTCCTGTTAATGTGTCCAAAGCAAGGGAGTCGGATGATGTTCTGTTGTGATCCATAAGGTTTTCATTGGCTAATCTTTGGAAGTAGATCACCAGGTCTTTCGTCCTACTCTACCTTAGTCTGGAAGCTCTCCCAAAACCTGATCAACAGGGGTGATTTGGGGGTATTTGCAATACCAGTGGCATAGCTTCCAGCATAACAGCAACACATAAGCCACCACCATACAACAGACTGAGAGATGGTTGACGAATTCCCACTCCCAAAACTGAATTTACTAGATTATTCCAACATTGCAGTATTGAGTCTGCCTATTCAGCAGCATAGAATGTTTCTTCACTTATTCAAGTCATCCATTGTTTCTTTCAGTAAAGGAATACTTGGTGGTAGTTTTGTTTGTTTTTTAATATAGGTCCTACATATTTCAATACGTGTTTATTTCTAGGCATTTTATACTCTCATGACCACTGTGTTACTATGTTATTGTCATTATATTTTATAAATGGTTATGCTGGTATGTAGGACATCTACTGATTTTTATACATTTGTTCTGAAGCCACCATCCCCTGAAATCTCTAGTTCATTTTTTCTGAATGCTGGTTTTCTTTGGTTTTGTAGATAGGCTGTCATCTATAAATAATGATGGTTTCCTCCCACTTTACACTATTTACGTCTCATATTCCTTTTTTTTTTTTTTGTCTTAATTGTTAGTATCCCTAGAACAATATTACTACTGGTAATAATGGCTATTTATATGGTTCTTGATTTTACTTTTTTTTTTTTTTTTAGTTGCTATTGAGTCGATTCTGCCTGACGACGCCTCTACGTGTTTCAGAGTGGAACTGTGCTCGATAAGGTTTTCAATGGCTAATTTTTCAGAAGTAGGTCACTAGGCTTTTCTTCCAAGGCACCTGAGTGAGCTCAAAGTTCCCTTTCAGTTAGCAGCTGAGCACATTAACCATTTGCAACACCCGAGGTGACCCTTAATAGAATAGACCACTTCTACTTTTCACCATTTTATACGTATATACGGAAACCCTAGTGGCTTGGTGGTTAAGTGCTATGGCTACTAACCAAAAGGTTGGCAGTTCAAATCCACCAGGTGCTCCTTGGAAACTCCATGGGGCAGTTCTACTCTGTCCTATAGGGTCACTATGAGTAGGAATCAACTCAACGGCAACAGATTTTTATGTATGTATACTATTTTTTTTTATATACTATTTTATTAATGGTCTATCGTTCTAGTTCTGGCTTACATTAGTGATAAATGTGAGATTTTCGTTAAATGTCTTTTAATCATCCAAAGAGATTACTATAAATATTTTCTCCTTTGATCTAGTCAAATAATAAATGATATTAATAGAGTTCCTAATATCAAATCATCTTTGTAGTAATTTTTTCTAGAAAGGGCACATCTCATTTAAACACTTAAAATGTTGTCCAGCTCAGGGAACTGCATTCTAAATGTATTAATTATTGCTTCTGGAATTCCTATTGCGTTATATTTTATCTCCTAAACGTACACCCTTGCATCTCATATTTTATGTGTAAGAAAGGAGGACATGTCAACCAAAGGGGATGGTACCCTAACTAGAGAGGAGGTAATGTTAACCAAGGAGGCTGTATTATTAACCCAAGCCTAGCTGATCAATCAGAATCAACTCAGTTGCTTTATAAATATATGGATTCCTGGGCCCCAATCCTAACCAAATGAATTGGAATCTTACAGAACCCAGCATCTGTGCTTTTTAGTAAGCTCCCTAGTTGATCCCAACAAACATGGCAGTTTGGACCCCTGTGGAGTAAAGTTTCATAGGAACATTATAGAGAAATTTGTTCTGGGTGCAGTGCGAATACCAAGAAAGGGTCAATTGCTGAAATTCTGGGCTTAGCGGAGGTGATATTTGAAGTGAGTCATGAGAATTGTAATAGAATAGATAAATGAACATGGGTAATGAAGGGGGAAGGGAGGAAGGGCTTTCCAGGTGGAAGTCCCCACGTGAGCAGAGGCCCTGTAATGGGAGCTGTCACCATGAGCCTGGTTTACTGTGGGTGGTTTGGTTGTGCTGGATCCTGGGCTGTGAGAGAGTGTCTGGTTAGAGAAAAGGCTAGAGAAGCGGTCTAGATTCCAATGGCCCTGTTTATGCTGCCAGCAAGTTTCACATGCATGGCCATTCAAAGGTTTAGATAAAGAGAGTGAAATGACCAGCTTTCATTTCAGAAACATTACTTTCAGAGCTTCTGGAACAAGATGGGCATTTAAGCCTACACATTTAACTCCTCTCTTTAAAATTTTCATTGAAATAGCTGAAAGGAACATTTAAAATGGGAAAAAACCTGGGGGGGGGGAAAGATCTTTGAAGGAAAAAATAAATAAAGAAAATGGGGAAAATGTGGTCATGTGCTATAAAATAAGGAAGAGTGTCTTCCTTGATCCAAAAATCTTGACCATTCTTTGCATTAGTTGACATTCACTGAGCATTACTGGGTATCAGTTGTTGTCCAGAATGCTTATCAGTTGTTGTCCAGAATTCATTCAGTTCTCATAGTACTCCAACAGGTAGGTGCTGTCATTACTCACGTCACATGGGCTATTAACATCCTCCAAAAAAATTATAGGTGAGGAGCCTGGTGGTATAGTGGTTAAGAGCTATAGTTGCTAACAAAAAGGTCGGTAGTTTGAATCCACCATCCACAACTTGGAAACCCAAAGGGGCAGTTCTACTCTGTCTTATAGGGTCACTATGAGTCAGAATCTACTAGACGGCAATAGGTTTGGTTTTGTTGTTGTTGTTGTTATAGACAAAGAAACCATAGCACAGGGAAGGTAACTAAGTCCAACAGTCCCACAACCAGTGGTAGAGCTAGCATTTGAACCAATGGGTCTGGCTCCAGAGACTAAGCACTTAACCACAGTATGTATTATATTGCCTAGTGTGTTGTAAAAAGGTGGTGCTAATGGCCTGGATCAAACAATGGACCTGCCACCCTCAATTTTGTGCATACGAAGGAGAAGTTGATCTGGGAAATGTATGGAGTATCTAGTACAATCCCTCCTAACATACAGGTTTGGAGAATCTTGAAACAGGGTAGGGTATAGAGATTGTATTCCAATGCTGAGACTCGTAACAAAAGAGAACAGGAGTGGTTCCCCATCTGTTTAGCAGCGAAGCTCCCTGCCCTGGAACTGCCATTAGTCATAATTATTTTCCTAACTTTCACAGTCAGGGAGTCCTAACTTGGCACAAATGTTCCTAACTTTCAGCAGCAGGGCTAGGACAACATAGAGCCAATATTGGGGCAAAAAACGCAGTCTTACACGAGTGCTCAAGAAGTCTAGTGGGAGCTGATAGATGGAGCCTCCCGGGCTAGAAAGATGTGATCGTTAAGTGCCAGCATAGCCACAGGGGTTCTGAGATGGCTGTGGGTGTCACCTTGTACTGGAAGGACTGCTTCAGCACAGCGAGGTTCTCTTTTGTGCAAATACTGTAGCTTCTTCCCACTCTTCACAGCCAACTGTCCTCCTACACTCTGAAGCTGAAGGCTTCTCCTTTTCTCTCTTTTTTTTGGACTTAAGACTTGAATGAGCATCCCCACCATCTCTGACAGAAACCATCTCAACTCACAACTCTGAACAAACTATACTTTCTCAGGAAAGGTCAGCAAACACAGAAACATCACCAGACATATAAAATGATTCAGCAGTCGAAAAAAAGGAAACCCACCCGGAGCATCAGAACAAATGTTCTCCTCCGAAGAAAGCTTGTTCCAAAACGTGAGCCACAACCAGAAACAGAGCAAAACTGATTCCTATTCTAAACGAGACTTGAGATTCGGGAGACCATGCTATCTAAAAGCAACAGAACAACCTGGCATCAGAGAATATTACTCCTGAAAATTTTTTAAATTTCCATGTAAATTTATCTTGTATGTTAATAAATGCAAATTTGAAATTTCAAATTTTTATTGACACTTGTTAGCAGCGAGTAACAGATTGAAGAGTGTAGAAAGTCATCTTGGTGACTCAAAAGTCCAATTTGAGAAACTCTCCAAAACCCCAGAAACAAAAGACAGAGATGAATATAATAGGTAAAAATACAAGAGCTACAAGGGAGTAGGTTTAGGACATAGAGTATTAGCTCCTATTAGGAATGAGGAGTTTTAGGTGGAATGTTCTAGAATGCCCTCTAAAATGTTAAAAATTCTAGAGGGAGAAGTGATGATTGATAATTTGAGAATGCAGTTCCCTGAGCTGAATAAAATTGTGTTTAAATTAAATGGGCCCCTCTCTCTGGTTTGCATGTCCTCTCCCTAATGGGCCATGAATTCTTTTACAGCAGACACTGTACCTTATTTGCCTTATGTCCCAGCACATTATATCTTGGCACTCAAAATTTTGTTGCATGAATGAATGAATAACCGAATTACCTCTTCCTCAAATACTTCAACCTTCAGCCTATTCAGTATCTCTATCCTTTATTCTTCATTGCTTTTGCCCACCCCCATTTGAGTTTCAGGGACTTAACTGAGGAGCTTATAAGAGACAGAAATCATTGTTTCTAGTTTGGCAGCATACACCAGAATTGTTTGCCAAACTTACCATGAACCTTCTGTCGTCTGGAGAAGGGAGGCCCAGGGGATCAGAGGGGCTATTGTTAACAACCTTCTCCTGACATATTTGGCAGCTTCAAGCTTGGCATGAGAAATGAGAAAACTGAGCACCCAGAAAGCATGAGCCAACACCTTAAATGGATTTAGTGGTGTACTAAGCAGAACATGGAAGGAAAGTTTGGAGACTCTGGGATTGAGTCACATCTCCTCTCCACCAGCCCCCACTGGCTGTGTTACTTTAGGCAAGTCACTTAACCACTCTGAACTTCAGCATCCTCATCCATAAAACAGGAATGATAGACAGGTTGTCATACAGTTGTTATAAAAATCAAGGGAAATAGTATATTTGAAAGCACCAAGTATAGTGCAATAAATGTTTCCTCTTTCCTTTCTGTCTTATCTCAGGCTATGACCTTGAATACTGTGGCAGAACTTTAGAGAGCAGCCAGAGCTCTGGGCTTGGACTCCCATGGTGGGATGGGGCAGACATCAGGGTAGGCAGCTTCAGGAAACCTAAAAGAGTTCAGTCTAATAAGCAGACTACATTTCCAGGGCGTATGAAATATAGACCATTGAGATAGACCAAGCAAGCCCCCTCTTAGGGGGCTGCTGTGACAGGAGATGGTATAGTACACTTCTGGTACATACCTATGGTCCTTGGGGAAAGGGCCATGCCTTATTCATCCGTGTATTCCTAGCACCTAGTAGAGTGCCTGATAACTCATTGCCATCGAGTTGATTCCAACCCTATGTGTTATAGAGTAGAACTGTGCTCCGTGAGTTCTCTTGGCTGTAATCTCTACAGATCCCTAGGTGGCACAAATGGTTTACACTTGACTACTAACTAAAAGTTGGCAGTTTGGCACCATGGAAAAAGGCCTGGTGATCTGCATCTATAAAGACTAAAAAGTAAAAACCAAACTCATGGATTAGAAGGGATTATGATTAGAACACACACTACTCTAGTATGATTGCATTTAACTTAACTGATAACAAAAGAAAACCCCTATTTTCCAAACAAGGTCACATTCACAAATACTGGGGTTAGGACTTCAACACACCTTTTTGGGGACACAGTTTAATCTATAGCATCCAACAAGATAGAGGAAGGCTGTGACTTGTCCAATGGGACCCTCCTGTGATCTCTAAATCCCTAGTTCTTACTAGACTCACCAACTTTTATGGAAACCAGTAAAAGAGTGAGTCTTTCATAAAGGTTGAGGGGAATAAAAGGGGTAGCCTATGTATGCAGTTAAGAACTAGCCACAAAGGGACCCATGAAAAGAAAGACCAGGAGAATCTTCACATATCATGTATAGAGTTTTGGACCCTACCAAGATTATAAAACTGGGAGTTTGAGCCAAATGAATCTGGACCACTGACAGACAAAGCAGGGCAGGGACATCTCGGATAACACCTGCGTTTCCTCTTAATCTAGCACCATTCTGGACACCACAAAGAACGCATACTTAATAAGCAACCAGATCCTTGTCTTTAAGGAGCTTACAGTCTCATTGTGCAGACAAGATGAAAAGCAACTGGACAACATGCCTTCATACTGCATTTTGGTGTCCATACAGAGCTGTAGAGGTGCTTAGAGAAGCCTTGAGGAGGATTTGAGTGAACCACCCCTGAGTAGATTCTTAAGGGGAAGATGGTCGGGTTTGGTTTGGCAGAGTCCAGGCAACAGCCCTCTGAGTTTCCTCTCTGAACTTCTTAACATAGACCAGCCAGAAACTACCCAAGAAAACACAAGCAGCTTCTGTCCACAGATCATGTTAAGCCCATGCCTCCCATGATTTGCCTCTGTAAGGTTTACACGCAAATTTTGGTTTCCTTTCTCTTTATGACTTTTTAAGTCATTTCTTCAGACGGACATTTTATCTGCCTCTGTTTTTTTGTTTTTTTCTCTTAAAAAAAAAATTCCTGCCACTTCCAGCCTCCCACCCTCACTTGTAATTCCCCCTTTTGCTTTTCTGAATTAATGTGAGTAGGAGGTACATAGTACTTACCACCCACCCAGCTCCCTGCCCAGTAAATGCAGTATCTGCACACGGTACTAAGGAAAGGAGGCTACTTTGAGAAATTCAAAGTAGATGTAACTTCCAAAGGCTAATGGGTGAAATTGAGTATTTCTCTTTCCATTGTGGCCAGAAAAGAATCATACAGCGTCCGGAAAATGACTGCTCAATGCGATGGGACTTCCATTTCCATGTTAATGCAAACACATTGATTTAAAAGAAACAAAGGCAAATTCTGAATTCTATGCCTCCTCTCCCCATTAACAACCTGGACACGCATCTAGGATTAATGGGCTATATTTTTATTTCTGTGCTGCTGGTGGGAGTTGACCAGGGCTGGATGGGCAGGGTGGCAGTCAACGCAATCCAATCTTTCTAGTGCTTACCTCTCTGCCTCACTCTACTACCCGCCCCCCTGCCCCCGCCTGAACAACATGTTAGCATCTTGGCTTTGTCTCAAATAAACTTACAATTCAGGTTTTCATTTCTTCCCCAGTGGAGCCTCCCCTACCTTCAGCTCAACGGGAAGGAGATCACTTTGTTACCAGAATATTGAACACTGATGATTTACTTGTTTATATGTGGGGGAAAGAAAGCTCTGGAAGAGTCTATTTCATATACAGCAGTTCCTGATTCTCTCTGGGAGGAGCCAGTCTGCCTTAATTGCATAGAAGGATGCTGCTTTACCAAGCTCAGGGAGCAGAAAGCAAAGGACACCTAAGCCCATGGGTCAGACAGAGCTGACCAGGTGCATATTTATGCCTTTATGACTTTGTGGCCACAGCAGGAAAGCCGGCAGATGGATTCTCCTTTACTGCTCTCATTTTAGTAGAAAAATTACAGATGCCGAAGTCAGACAGCCCAGACTCAAATCCTGCCTAATCCCTAACCCCAGGCTGATAGGCCTGTTCACACACCCACTCTGCCATAATTACTTACTAACAATGTGACCTTGGGCAAAAAACTTAATCCCTTTGTGCCTCAGTTTCCTTGAGTGCCGTATGGGTGGTAACACCTGGAAGGTGGAAGTAAAGGCCATGAAGAGTCAGCATAATACCTGGACTGCTCCCTTGTTTTTAGGAGCCATTGAATCTGTTCTGACTTACAATGACTCCATGTACAACAGAACGGAACACTGCCCAGTCTTGTGCCATCCTCAGAATCTTGCTACGTTTGAGCCCATTGTTGCAGCCACTGTGTAAATTCATCTTATTGAGGATCTTCCTTTTTGCTGAACTTCTACATTACCAAGAATGATGTGTTTCTCCAGGGACTGGCCCCTTCTAATAACATGTCCAAAGCAAGTGAGACGAGGCCTCACATCCAAGGAGCATTCTGGCTGTATTTCTTCCAAGACAGAGTTGTTAGTTCTTCTGGAAGTCCATGGTATATTCAATATTCTTCACCAACACCATAATTCAAAGGCATCAATTCTTCTTTAGTCTTCCTTATTCATTGCCCAGCTTTTGTATGCATATGAAGCGATTGAAAAGACCATGGCTTCAGTCAGGCGCACCTTAGTCCTCAAAGTGACATCTTTGCTTTTTAACATTTTAAAGATGGCTTTTGTAGCAGATTTGCCCAGTTCAACAGTCATTTGATTTCTTGACTTCTGCTTCTATAGGTGTTGATTGTGGATCCAAGTAAAATGAAATCCTTAACAACTTCAATCTTTTCTCTGTTTATCATGATGTTGCCTATTGGTCCAGTTGTGAAGATTTTTGTTTTCTTTATGTTGAAATGTAATCCATACTGAAGGCTGTAGTTTTTGACCTTTATCAGTAAGTGCTTCCAGTCCTCTTTACTTTCAACAAGCAAGGTTGTGTCATATGCATATCACAGGTTGTTAAGGAGTCTTCTGCCAATCCCGATGCCATGTTCTTCTTCATATAATTCAGCTTCTCTGATTATTTGCTCAGCATACAGATTGAATAAATAAATATGGTGAAAGGATACAACGCTGACACACACCTTTCCTGATATTAAACCTCACAGAATCCCCTTGTTCTGTTCAAAAAACTGCCTCTGGGTCTACGGACAGGTTTCTCATGAGCACAATTAAGTGTTCTGGAATTCACATTCTTTGTAGTGTTGTCCATAATTTGTTATGATTCGCACAGTCCAATGCCTCTGCATGGTCAGTAAGACACAGGCAAATGTCTTTCTGGTATTCTCCGCTTCTAGCCAAGATCCATCTGATATCAGCAATGATATCCCTTATTCCACATCCTCTGGTGAATCCGGCTTAAATTGCTGGAAGTTCCCTGTCAGTGTACTGCTGAAACTGTTTTTAAATTATCTTCAGCAAAATTTTACTTACGTGTGTTATTAATGATATTTTCAATAATTTTTGCATTTTTCTCTTGGGTCACCATTCTTTGGAGTGGGCACAAATATGAATCTCTTCCAGCTGGTTGGCCAGGTAGCTGTCTTGCAAATTTCTTGGCATAGATAAGTGAGCACATCCAGCATTGCATTTGTTTGTTGAAATATCTCCATTGGTATTCCACCAATTCCTGGAGCCTTGTTTTTTGCCAATGCCTTCGGTGCAGCTTGGACTTCTTTCAATACTATCAGTTCTTGATCATATGCTACCTCCTAAAATGGCTGAGTGTTGACCAATTCTTTTTGGTACAGTGACTCTGTGTATCCCTTTCATCTTCTTTTGATGCTTCCTGCGTCATTCAATATTTTGGCCATAGAATTCTTCAATAATGCAATTCCAGGCTTAGATTTTTTCTTCAGTTCTTTCAGCTTGAGAAGTGTCGAGTGTATTCTGCCCTTTTGATTTTCTAACTCCAGGTCTTTGCACATTTCATTATAAAACTTTAGTCTTCTTGAGTCACCTTTTGAAATCTTCTGTTGAGCTTTTCTGTGTCATCATGATTTCTTCCTTTCTCTTTAGCTACTCTACATTCAAAATCAAATTTCAGAGTCTCTTCTAACATCCATTTTGGTCTTTTCTTTTTTTCCTGTCTTTTTAATGATCTTATGCTTTCTTCATGTGTGATATCCTTGATGGCATCCTACAACTCATCTGGTCATTGGTCATTAGTGTCCAGTGCATCAAATCTATTCTTAAAATGCTCTGGAAATTCAAGTGGGACTTGTTTTAATTTTCGACAGCTTGAACTTGAACTTGTGTATGAGCAATTGATGGTCTGTTCTGCAGTCGGCCTCTGGCCTTATTCTGGAACTCCTTCACCTCTTTCCACAGGTGTAGTCTATTTAATTCATGAGTATTCCATCTGATGAAGTCCACATGTATAGCTGCCATTTATGTTGTTGTAAAAAAGGTGTTTCCAGTGAATAGATCTTTGGTCTTGCAAAATTCTATCATTCTCCACCCTCATTTCTGTCTCCAAGGCCATATTTTCTAACTACTCATCCCTATTCTTTGTTTCCAACTTTGCATTCAAGTAATTGTCAATGTACTATCACCACTACTTATCAATGCATCTTGATTGCCTTGTTTGATTAATTTCAGACTACAGAAGTTGGTAAAAAAAAAAAAAAAAAATCTTTGGCATTAGTGATTGGTGTGTAAATTTAAATAATAGTCATGTTAACTGGTCTTCCTTGTAGGTATATGGATATTATTGTATCACTTGCAGTGTTGTACTTCAAGATAGATCTTGAAATGTTCTTTTCGACAATAAACGTAATTCCGTTCCTCTTCAATTTGTCATTACCGGTATAGTAGACTGATCGTCTGATTCAAAATGGCTAAAACCAGTCCATTTCAGCTCACTAATCCCTAGGATATCTATCTTCAAGCATTCCATTTCATTTTTGACAACTTCCGATTTTCCTAGATTCATACCTCTTATATTCCACATTCTGATTATTAATGGATATTTTCAGCTATTTGTTCTCATTTTGAGTCATGCCACATCACCTGATGAAGGTCCCAAAAGCTTTACTCCATCCACATCATTAAGGCCAACTCTACTTTGAGGAGGCAGTTCTTCCCCAGTCATATTTTGAGCGCCTTCCAACGTGAGGAGCTCATCTTCTAGCACTATATCAGGCAGTGTTCCATTGTTATTCATGATGTTTTCACTGGCCAGTTTTTTTAGAAGTAGATCACCAGGTCCTTCTTCCTAGTCTGTCTTAGTCTGGAAACTCTGCTGAAAACTGTCCACCATGGGTGACCCTGCTGGTATTTGAAATACCAGTGGCATAGCTTCCAGCATCACAGCAATACATAATCAAGCACAGTAGGACAAACTGACAGATGAGTGTTGCCATATTGAATGCTTAAGCAAATGCCAATTTCATTTCCTTTTCCTATATAAGGTAAATTAATATTTTATTGTTTAGAGTAAGGGTCAGCAAACTATGGCCGATGGGCCAAATCGTCCAACCACCTGTTTTTATGTATAAAGTTTTATTGTCACACAGCCACACCCATTCATTTACATGTTGTCACTCTACAAAAGCAGAATTGAGTAGTTGCAATGCCCACAAAGCCTAAAATATTTACTGTCTGGAACTTTAAGAAAAAGTTTGCCCAGCCCTGGGTTAGCAGAAGGAGCCTACATTTCTGAGTCAGGTAGAAACAGATTCATATCCTGGCCTCACTATTTATTAAGCGTGAGGCGTTGAGCAATCTAAGTAAGCTTCCTGAGCTCAATTTCCTGATTTGTAAAATAAGAATAGTATTGCCAACCTCAAAAGGCTGGGCTGAGCATTAAGCAATAGAAAGTATACAAAATGTCTTGGCACTGTTTTTGGTTCCTCCAATTTTTCCTAACTGAAGAAAAGACAAAAGGAAAGGAAAGACAAAAATGATCATTTTGTAGTAAGAATAGACCTTAGAAGTAATATGCTTCAGTCTGGAGCTCTTCAAAAACAACCATACACTGGCTTCCCATTCCGATCTGGGTAAAGACAACTCCCCACTCTGTCCACTGCTCTGGCTCCCTGGAGATTCAAACCACTTAGTGTGGTTTGAATGTAAACCTGGGTTTGTTACTTAGCCTCTTTGTGGCTCAGTTTCCTCATCTGTCAAATGTAGGTCATAGTGGCCTCTACCTCCTCAGGTTGTTGTGAGGATTAAATGAGCTCATATATGTTAAACCCTTAAAATAGCACCTAGCTGTTTATTATAATAATAGCCTAGCTAGTTTATTAGAATAAGCACCCAATGGTATTAGCTCTTATCATTATCTCACTCATTCTCCCTCTTGCTGTTTATGCTGTAGTTCCTTGAACATGCCAGTCTTTCTCCTGCCACAGGGCCTTTGAACTTGATGGTTCATCTCGCTTTCTGGAATGACCCCCACCCCCATGCCACTCTTCACCTAGCCAGGCTCAATTCAACTTGCAGGTCACAGCTCACATGCCATTACCTCAGAGAATCTTCCCCTGCCCCTCAAGGCAGCCCAGGCCCTGTTGCTACTTGCTTTCCTGGCCCTTCTTTTTCATAGCATTTCTCATAGCTGTAATTGTACATTTATTTGTAAGTTTGGTTCACTGTTGTCTATCACCTTCATAAGGCTAGAGCTTTCTGAGAGTCCTATGGTGTCTACCTTCACATTCGCAGACCCTGCCATGGTGCCTGGCTCTGAAAGACACTCAGTAAGTCTTCAAGGCTGCCATCCAGCAATGACCCAGAATGACAAAAATGGCCAATGGAACAGAGTCCAGGAGATTCCCCATGCCTTGACATGACTGCAGCCCAGCACAATTGTCTACCACAGTGTGAAGAAGTATAGTAAAAGGCCAACTCCCCACCACAGCAGGGCTATGTCAACTGGGTGACACTCCCACCCATGTGGGATAGGCCTGTTCAAACACCTCCAGTTTTGAATGGACAAAATGGGGTGCCTGTTGGGGAGGCAAGGAACCATTTCATCCCTGTAGCCTATGTGTACTTGAATAGCCACCACCTTCTTTGGAAAGAAGGCAAGAGTTTAGACAACGTAGATTAAGTCATGGGGAGACAGCAGATTTCAAAGAGGTTGTTCACTTTTTTGTTCTGTCTAAAGTGGAATTGCATCATGACACACAGCACCTGGCACATAAAAAAAAAACAAAAACCAAACCCATTGCCATCGAGTCAATTCCAACTCATAGCGACCCTATAGGACAAAGTAGAACTGCCCTACAGGGTCTCCAAGGCTGTAAATCTTTACGGAAGCATCTTTCTCCCACAAAGCGGCTGGTGGGTTTAGGCCACCAACCTTTCAGCTAGCAGCCAAGTGCTTAACCATAGCACCACCAGGCTCCTTACCTGGAACATAGTCGTCAGATACTGTCGAGTCAGTTCCGACTCATAGCAATCCTATGTACAACAGAATGAAACACTGCCTGGTCCTGCACCACCCCCATAACTGTTGCTATGCTTGAGCCCATTGTTGCAGCCACTGTGTCAATCCACCTCACAGAGGGTCTTCCTCTTTTTCACTGACCTTGTACATAGTAGGCTGTTAACCGATACTGAGTAAATAAATAAGTGCTAGCAGTGATGCAAAAGGCTGTGGCTTAGTCATTTCCAGCCTCTGTCTTCCTGATGGGTCTCTGAACTGTGCAGAACTCTGCATACCCCTTCCAAAACATGAACTTTGAAATCAGACAAAACTAATAGTTAGGGGTCCCATCTCTGCCATTTGATAGCCACTTGTATGTGAGCTCCAATTTTCTCACATGTTGTCAAGGGATAATATGACGGTAAATATACTTATCTTTCCCAATATCACTAATTGCTGGTGTTCGGAGTCACTGCCATTTTATTCATGGAAGCTTCTGAGCTTTCTTTGGTATAAATACATCCTGAGCAACACTGGCGAAACCTACCATTGTATATTCAAGGAATGTCTTATTTCAAAGATCCATCATGACCAACACAATAAAGATCTAGGGGTGTGGGGCAAGTAGATGATTATAGGAAGGACAAAGACAATCGTAGCATCTCAAAACGTTAGATTCTCTGTAACCTCTTAACACCAAAATTCTCTGTAGGTAGCTGGATCTCTAAGGAATATTTCTATCTTGGACCCAAGAGAAGGGAATTAGAGGGTGAGCAATGTGTGACTGCTGTACACAAATAGCTAGGATTCTATTTATAAAAACTCTGTTTCATAAATGCTAGTTTTAAATGGGAAATGCTGGTAGTATAGTGGTTAGGTGCTATGGCTGCTAACCAAAAGGTCAGCCGTTCCAATCTACCAAGTGCTCCTTGGAAACTCTATGGGGCAGTTCTACTCTGTCCTATAGGGTTGCTATGAGTCAGAATTGACTCGAAGGCAATGGATTTGGGTTTTTTTGTTTGTTTGTTTGTTGGTTGGTTGGTTTAGTTTTAAATGAATTGTAGGAGAGGACTAAAATAAACTGTTCCTCCTAGTATAAAATGCAGCCTTTCTGTTAAGCTCTGTAAGGACCTAGGATATGTTGTCTGATGTCCTAAGGATGCCAGTGGCATGAAAATGCTGAACTTACCTGAAAGCCAGTGGCCACAGGGGAGACTCAACATCCCCATAACACCAAGAGTGGTACAAGGGATTGTCATCTAGGCTAAGACAAGGTCTTGAGCTCACCACCCTACTAGGGCAGGACAGCAGTCTTACCTCCTTCTAAGGATGCAGTTCTACAGCCACTACTTCATTTGGGTGCAAGAGCAGTTAGCTTTTTCAACCAACCAATACACCAAATTACAAGCCTGTCTTAGCAAAGCTGTATTACCTTCTATCTATGTCTGCAGACTGACTGGCTTTTGCCAGAATTCATCTCTTTCATAGGACTTTACAAAAGGCATCAAGAAGGAACCCATAAATAGCATTTCCCCTAATGTGTCAGGTTCAGTCAGCTTGGGATCTAGCTTCCCAGAGACAGTGGGACACACTGTTATAGATTTAATTGTATCCCCCCAAAAATACATGTTGTAAATCTTAACCTCTATGCCTGCGGTTAAAATTCCATTTGGGAATGAGTTGTGTTTGTTATGTTAATGAGTCTAGACTAGTGTAGGGTGTGTCTTGACTCAATCTCTTTTGAGATATGAAGCGATTAAACAAGTGAAAGAGAGATGACCAGCCACATGAAGATCACTCAGGAAGAGCCGATCAAAAGAGACGAGGACCTTCCTCCAGAGCTGACAAAGAGAAAGCCTTCTCCTAGCGCCAGTACTCTGAATTCAGGCTCCTAGGCTCCTAAATTGTGGGAAAATAACCAAACAAAAACCCACTGCCCCTTTGAGTCCGACTTATAGTGACCTTATAGGACAAAGTAGAACTGCTCCATAGAGTTTCCAAAGAGCGCCTGGCAGAATCAAACTGCCGACATTTTGGTTAGCAGTTGTAGCCCTTAACCGCTACACCACTAGGGTTTCCTGTGGGAAAGCAAGTGTCTGTTAAAGCCACCCATTTGTGGTATTTCTGTTATAGCTGCACGAGATAACTAAGACGCACATGTTGATCAAATTTGTTTCCACTGCATAATACGGGTCACCAAATTTCCAGCCTGCAATAGCTAAGTCCTTAATATTTGCCACCCCTCTCCGATAAGCTAATGTTATATTTTAAGCTCTATTATTTCCACTCCCAACACATATGTTGACCAAATTTGTTTCCACTGCATAATAAGGGTCACCAAATTTCTAACCTGCAATAGCTAAGTCCTTAATATTTGCCACCCCTCTCTCCAATAAGCTAATGTTACATTTCAGGTTCTATTATTTCTACTCCCTACTTACAAGTACAAAATGCTGTTATCAGTTAGGATTTGGATCAGCTGAGAGTAACTGAGACTCGACTACTGTGTCTTAAATGCACAGAGGTTTATTCTATCACATAAACTAATCCCACACAGAGGCAGTTCAGGACAGGTATGTTGGCTCTATGAAGTCACCAGGCTCTTGGTCTCCTTCTATCTTTCTGCTCCCCTACATGTAGCTTCCATTCTCAGGGCCACCTTATGGTCCACATTGACTGCTGAAGTTCCAGTCATTATGCCCACATTCTAGGCAACAAAAAGGAGGGGTTAGGGAGAAAGATGCTCCCTCCCAGAACTCTTATGCACCCTCCATTTATATCTCCTTGGCCATAGCTTAGTCGCATGGTTATACCTGACTAAAATTATGGTTTTGTTACTAAGGCATCCCTGGGTAGGGCAAAAGGTTAATGTGCTTGGCTGCTAACCACAAGGTTGGGGGTTTGAGTTCACCCAGAGGTGCCTCAGAAGAAAGGCCTGGCAATCTGTTTCCAAAAGATCAGCCATTGAAAACTCTACAGAGCACTGTTCTACTCTGACACATGTGGGGTCACCATGAGTCAGAGACATCTCCACAGCAACTGGTGTGGGTTCCTAAGGGAGAAGGGGAACCAAAGGTTGTAGTGGGTCACCACCGAACTCTGCTCCAGGGAGCAATCTGGCATCGTATCTCCTCCAAGACGGTGAAATGGATATCTGACAGAAAAAGGACCATGCTCAGAGAATCTGAGAGGGGCACTGTTTTCCCAGAGGAAGAGCAGGTGGTCTTTGACCCTGTCATATACCCAGAAACCAATGATTACAAATGAGTAAGATTTGACAGCAAAGACATGTTGGTACTGCCAGAAAACAAACAAGTACTATTTCAGGTGTTTTTTAATAGACTCCTCCTTCCCCTTCCTGCACCCCATCCCATCTTTTGTCCTCACATATCATTCCAGCCCTCACTCTAGAGTAAAGCTTAAAGATGGAGCCTGAGAGAGGTAAGACAATGGAGAGAGAAAGGCTTGAGGATGGCAAGGGGTCTGCAATTTTGTGCCAATTAAAAAAAACCACCTGTTGCCATCGAGTTGATTCCAACTCATACTGACCCTATAGGACAGAGTAGAACTGCCCCATAGGGTTTCCGAACAGCACCTGTGGATTCAAACTCCCGACCTTTTGGTTAGCAGATGTAGCTTTTAACCACTACACCATCAGGCTTTCCATTGTGCACATTACTTGGTACAAAAAAAATTCTACATTTTGACAGCACCATATTAAAAAATAAATGAATAAATAAAAGCCTTATCAAATCTGTTGAGTCAAACTGGCCTGCTTCATTGCAGGTGGTACACTCAGCTCTGTAGCAAGGCTGCAGTGAGGTTCCAGGTCACTTGAAGTACGAACTATCCAGCTCCTTTAGGACAATAGCTCCTGAAGTGGCCCATGGCCATTTCTTCAGTTGTCCAGTCACCCAGGGAACTTGGAACCACCCAGAGTAAATAGTCAAAAAGAAAGAGCATTGGGAGGAGAGGCCTCAAAGCCAGCTGAGTAGCCATGAAACAGAAACAAAGCCACTGAAGCTGCTCAAACAAATGTCTTCACTCTGTTTGTGACACCTGTTACCAAGGCACAGAAAAGGCCCTGAAGGTCAAAACCTTTCAAGACGGAGGGGGAGAGCAAATCCTTTCATGGCCTACCTCCAAAAAGCATTCGAAAAAAAAAAAAAAAAATTTTTTTTTTTTTAAGGCATTTGAAAGCAGGCCATAAATCATCTTCTTGGTTTGTAGTTATTACTATAAGTAAAATCCCATTTTAATGAATTCTGTGGGCCCTACAAATTGTGTTTTGTGATAATGGAGGTTGGTGCTAATGAGTTTTTTGCTAGAAATCACTTTCCTGGTCTTCTCAATCCAGGCCTGAAATTTCCTAGATCGTCAGCCAGGTGTTCTACTCAGGACTGAGATGGGTGTTGCTCTGCAGTAAGCACTGATGGCCAAGGAAGGACCCTGGGCTCTGCCCTCTGTCCTTTCCTGGTGACCCTGGCTGGGCAGTGTCCAGGCTTCAGGGCCAGGGCTGCAAGGACCTAGAAGGACCACTGACCCTCTTTCCCCTTTGCACAAGAATGTTCCAGGGCCACATCTAGTGGGGACGAGCAGGAGTGCAGAGTCCTTGGGATCAAGCAGTGTTGGTACCAAGTCTCCAACAGGCTTCCCTCTGATTTTCTAACAAGGACAGAGAGTACTCACTTTTTCAATCTTATGTAAAGCGTTATGCCAAAGCAGCTTCAAGAAAACCTTCCCCACCCTCTCAGCCCAGTTTCTTCCCCTAGCCCTTCAAAATAGAAATTCTGGAGCCACCTCTGGTTTTAAGCACTACTTGGCTTCAGATTCACCTCTCTGAGCCTCAGTGCTTTTGTGTATTCAGTAAAGGACTGGACTGAACGACCTGTGTTAGTTTTCTAGTTTTACTGTACCAGAAATATCACAAGTGGGTGGCTTTAAGGAACCATGAGAAATTTATTTTCTTAGAGTTCAGGAGGCTAGAATTCAGGACGCTGGCTCCTGGGAGAAGATCCTTGCCTCGGCTTCTCTAGCCCTGGTAGTTCCTCAGTTCCTTGGTGATCTTTGTGTGGCATCTATCTTCCCCCCATTCGTGCTCACTTGTCTCTGGGTCCATGCTGCTTTTTTTATAGTTCAGAGTGATTATGTTTAGGACACACCCCACACAGATATGGCCTCATAACACAACAAAGAAAACCCTATTCTCAATTGGGATTACATTCATATGTAGAGGGATGAACATTCCAACACATATTTGGCGGGGGGGGACTTAATTCAATCTATAACAACTTCTAATCACCCTCCCCGCCCTAATGGCCTCGGAAATCATTGAGGTCCCTTGTGCCATCGGCTCACTAACCCCAATCCCTGCCTCTGATTGCTTCTTGTGCAATGAGTTACCCTTGACCTAACTATTTCTCCTTGAAGTCCAGGCTCAGGACCCATATGATCTAATGGTTAGAACATCCTCATCTGATTGAGTCCCTGCCCAAGCCAGGTGTGGGCACCACAGATTCCCTAGATATTCAGCCAGGTGTTCTACCTAGCCACCATCCACCCCCAGTTGTCTATGACCTTCCTAAAGCTTCAAATTTGGCATAACACACCAGAATGAGCTGCCTTTCTTCCTGTCTTTCCTGTGCCTGCATGTCTGTTTAGTGAAAGCCTCTAACAGTGCCTCATATAACAAGTAAAATTCCCCAACTTTTGTCTGATTCAGTCTTCACAACAACCACATTAGATGGAAGAGTTGAAGTACCTGAAATGAATTCGACCACTTCTAAGGGAGGTAAGGGAACCTCAAGAGACTGTTACTGAGAGGACACGTAAGATGAAGCAGGGGCCAGGGAGGAGCCAGGCCACACTGGAGCTAGAAGAAGGCAGCCCAGCTCCACCTCAGGGCTGAGATTTGCCGCAGGACTCATTCACAGGCCTTACAGAAACCAAATCAAGACTTGGAGAGGAAGTGGTTTGCCAAAAGCTCACACTGGTCTGTGGCAGAAAAATAAAAGACTAAAACCCAGATCTTTCAGACTCACTGTCAGATGGGTTTTTGTTTTAACTGATGCTGTTTTCCATTAAACCAAAACCAAACCCCTTGCTGTCAAGTCAATTCCAACTCACAGTGACCCTATAGGACAGAGTAGAACTGCCCCATAGGGTTTCCAAGGAGCGCCTGGTGGATTCAAACTGCCAGCCTTTTTATTAGCAGCCGTAGCTCTTAACGACTTACACCACCAGGGTTTCCATTAAGAAGCGTGTTTTCAGCACATTCTCTTCAGGGCTGTGGGCTGTAAAAGTTTGAAGAAGTGAGGGCCAAACCCCTCATGTTCAGACCCACATCTCCTGAAGACCATCCTGCTGCACAGGGTGGGAAGGAGGGCCAGAGAGGAGGGTGTACAGAGGACTTTGGAAACCAAAGAGGCTGGGCTCTACCCTGTCATGTAACACCCCAGGTCTCGGCAACTCAGGCCCTCCTCATGTGCTTCCTTCTTACTCGTGGAGATACTCTTCTCCTCCTGAGCAACGCTGACATTTACAATCGGCTTGGTTCATCCTCTGACAGCATCCACGAGAGCCTGGTGTCACAACAACCCTCTGGTGAGCCTCTAACAACCATAGAAATGAGATTTGCAAGAAAGGCAGTGAACTGGAGGCTGGACAGAAAGGAGGTCATGGGAAGTGGGGGCAGGGGTGAATCAGAGGGAAGTGAGTCTCGGGGTCACCCTGCAGGGAGGTGATTCATTCCAGCACACCCTGGGAGGAGGTCTAATGCCGGCTGAGTTTTAGTAGCCTTTTACCAGCCTGTGATACCACATTTCAGCAATTGTTGTGCTTAAATGTCTCAGTGGGATAAACATATGGAGACTTTTGGGTTCAATAATACTGCCCTTATTTATTTTTTCCCATGATATGCTCTTTTGGTTATAAATTAATACTTCCATCCCTGACAGCAGCTATTAAGCTGACGCCACCGCCTCATCAGCCTTTGGCTATTTGAGTGTCTTGGGGCGTCTGGCCCTGGATCCAACCCATTGTGCTGACGGTTTGAACGTCTGGTGCCCTGGGTACCCTGGGTTTACACAAGGCTCTGAGCCTCAGAGAAGATGCCTCTGGGATGTGAATTACAAAAATACAAAAAAGAAAATAGATGTGTGCTGTGTGCCTACTACAGGCCAGAGGCTTCTCTTCCTTTTGCATATGCTATCTAATTCAAGCATCACTATCAGTAAACAGTATTAATCCTTATTTCACAAGGAGAAAACTGAGGTTCTGAGAAATCACTTTTCGAGAGATGAAGCAGCTGAGTAAGAATAAGGGGAGAAGGAAAGAGGTACGTTCTGTACTGGGAGCTTCAGGGGAGGAAGAAAACCATAACTCAGGCACCAGAGCCCTACTCCCTGAGACTCCAGACTCTAAGGAAGCCCTGCATCACCAGCAGGACAGGCCTCAGGGTGGTCTGTAAACACAGGGCTGGGGAGTGTTTACTTTGCAGAAAACTTGTTTCCCTGTCTGGGGCTCTTGCTCTGTGTTTGGCAGCCCTGGTCTCAGCATCCTTCCTACTTCCCTTGGAAGTTAGCCTTGCTCTGGGCACTTGATCCACTGAGGCCCACATTCCCCGCATCTACTCAACTGTCCATATTTGTTTTCCCATCAATGTCTCCAGGAAGCCATCTCAGAGGCCAAGACCTCTGCCCACAGTGTGGTTAATAGAAAAAAAAAAAAATTTTTTTTTTTTTTTTTTGGTGGTGGTTACTAAGAGGCGATTGGGTTCTGGTCAGAGGCTATGGGAATTCACAGAAATAGAAGACACTATCTGCTCCTCATGAGCAGCTAAACAAAATGTTAAAAGTGATTATAAACAACCCATTTCTTTTCAGGTCCCTAGACCTTTGTATATGCAGCTGCCTCTTCCTAGAAATTCTGTTGCACACAGTTCTCCATCGATATACACTAAAGCTCATCCTTCAAGGTCAAATTCAAATATCAACTCCACTGAGAAACTTGCCCAGGCTGAAATGGCCTCCCATCTGTCCATGCTTCCTAGGCTCTGTAACTTCCCTGTAGCACATTGTATCATAGTTATGGAAACCCTGGTGGTGTAAGTGGTTAAGAGCTAAGGCTGCTAAGCAAAAGGTCAGCAGCTCGAACCCACCCGGTGCTCCTTGGAAACTCTATGGGACAGTTCTACTCTGTCCTGTAGTGTTGCTATGAGTTGGCATCAACTCAACGGCAGTGGGTTTATCATCATTATTGTGTGTAAGTGTGTGCCTCTCCCACTAAAAAGGCCACTCCTCAGTATGTGAATATACTGAGCACTGGCCTGACACATATAGGTGTGTCAAATAATGCTTACTGAATTGATGAATAAAAAGGCAGTATAGGAAAATGTATGGATATATGAGTTTATATATGCAGAGTAAGGAAAGTTGCACCCATTGTTGGCAGTGATTGTGAGAGGTGTGAATAGTGCAGTGATTAAAAACAAGGGCTCTGAGGCCAGACTGCCAAGTTAAAACCCAACCCCAACACTTGATGGGTGAGATACTTAATTTCTCTGAGCCTACATTTTCCCATCTGGAAAATGGAGATCGTAATCGTAACCTACCTCAAAGAGTTGGTGGAAGATAAGTTAGTTTTTGAAGAACAGAAAGCACACAGAATGGAGCCAGGTACTTACCAACTATTCAGCACATATTAGTCGTGTGTTTCTCCGAGGAAGTGGAGGTGGGAGAGAAGCTTTCCCTTTCTATACTCTTGTATTGTTTGAATTTTACTCTGAACAATTAGACAATGATAAAAAAAAAAAATAATAAGACAACAGGACTTCTAAAATGGCTGATAAGATATACTGATTGATGCTCTTTTTGAAACTAACTAAAAAATGCTGGATAAGATACCCCAACAAAATATTCTTAAATCCATTAATTATCTTGCAAGAAAGTAAAGAATACTCTGGCCAAATTTTAAATGAAGGCAATAATCCTAAGCATTGGATAGAGCAGTGAAGTTGGCTGTTGTTTCGAGGGCATTTGACCTTGATCTTGACCTTGACTCACGGAGTATGGGGGCAAGAGACAAAGCCCAGAACCTGCCCAAGGTGGGCATACTAAGAGAATAACTTCTTTTCATGTTAGGAACCAAAGGGCAACACTCTGTAAAAAAAAAAAAAAAGAACTAGAAATAAATGTCAGGGACTACAAGGTAAATTGCCCATTTCCAACCCTGGAGGTGAGACAACAGAGAGAATAAATCTCTTCTGAGAGTTTGTAACAAAAAGAGACATTCTCACATAAATATGTAGGTCAAATTCATGTCAGCTGGTTGGTCTATAAAACCACACTCTGAAATCTAGTTTACAGCGATCCCAGCCTGAAATGCCCCCAGGTTCTGGGCAGAAGCAATTGCAAATCTTCTCTGAAGGAACGCACTTTTATCCCAGGCATCAATAAATTCTTGTAAAGGTCCAAGGAAAATAAACAGGAAGCAGTCAAAATGAAACAGACACTGAAACAAGTCCCATGAATAAGAATCTGCAGGAACAGGCTCACAAAGGCTCAGCTATCGGTGTTAACGTAGAATACAAATATAAACTATGTTTATTATGTATAAAGAAAGAAAAGAGAAGTTTGAAAATGTGAGGAGCAAATGAAAAATATCAGTAATGGGAAAGAATTATGAAAAGCAAATCAAAATTATAAAAGTGAAAAATAATAATAATTGATATTTAAAACTCAGTGGGTGGGCCTAATAGCAGATTAGATATACTGAAGAGAGAATCTGTGAACTGGAAGATAGGCCCAAAACATCACAGGGAATGCAGCACAGAGATACAAAAGGATAGATTTAAGAAATAAAGCTAAGTTGCCTAAATTGACAAATAAGTTGTCTCCATGTTTCTTTTTAATGTTCTGCCAAATTTAGATATCACAAAGTTGCAGTCCTTCCCAATTTCATATCAAGCCAAAAAATGGCTACTAAAAAATAAGAGATTCATGGAAAGAGTCTGTCCATAAGTCAAAATATTTCTAAGACCAATTCAAGAATTTCAAAACTAAATTGTTCACGCCATAGAGCCTTTCATTGTTTATGTTGTACAGTTCCTGTCTTGCTTTCATAGGAATAAATTTCAATGATTTTTTTGTCAACTTTGTATTCAAATTTTCCAATTTGATAAAAGCTTCAGAAACTAAAAATTTGGTTCTTCATTGAAAACAAGGAGCCCTGATGGTGCTAAACATTCAGCTGCTATCCAAAAGGTCATTGGTTGGAACTCCATGAAAGGAAAAACCTGGTGATTCGCTCCGGTAAAGATTAAACGGACTAGGAAATCCTATGGGGCAGTTCTACCCTGTCCTATAGGGTCATTATGAGTCAGAGTCAACTTGATTGTGCAGAACAACAATCACTGAAAACATCGATTAAAGATTTTCAACTGATTTTGAACAAAACGCAAACTAAACTTAGAGAACTCGTTTACAAAAAGTTCAGTACCATTATAGATCACTTAGGTTAATTCACCAAAAATTTCTTGAAAGGTTCAAACACTTCTAAAATCCTACTGAAATAAACTTTGGTATTAATCATCAGCTTCAACACCAAAAAAAAAAAAAAAAAACTCTGTCCTGCAAAAATTTTGTAAATTTTGACAGCTAGAGCTTCTATTTCATTTGGTAAAATATTACTGCTTATTTAGATACAGTTGCAAATTGTGTAAGAGTATATTACAACATATTCCAAATATATTTCTGCTCCATTGGTTTCTTATTCTTACCACATTGTATCCTTATTAATACTAAAAAAAAAATAATAATAATACATCTTCAGTGTCAACTTGGAACTGAATTTGTAGTAACATTCACAACAATGTCAGGTATTTCACCTTCCAAAAACTTTGAATCTATGAACTGGATTTAAAAAGGATTGAGCTATTATTGGAATTAAATGATTCTCTATTTGAAAAATCTGATGATACTGAAATAATTAGAATCATTTAGCTGTTTGCCAAGTTCTTCTGCTAGCGAAACCAACATATTAACAGCTATCGCTTCACCTTTTGTGTATCCACAAGAAAAACTGGAATTGAAAATGAGTGAAACTAGCTTAGAACAGTCATTAAATTTAAGTGAAAAGTTATGCTTCACAGAATGATGGGTAAACACACCATTTTCATTGCACATGTTAAATCAATGTCTTTGGGCACAGTCTTCTTAAATAACTACTAACTTTTTGGTTTAAAAAATCTACTAATTACAACAGATTTGTGTCTTCTGGCTTTCATATATTCAGTGATAACACTTTACCCCCTAAGAAGGTAAATGTCTAAAACCACCTAGTACATGTTACACATTTATCAACTTAGCAGAAAATAAAGATCAGTACTTAAAATTTCATTAAACATGCACTTTTGTGGTATATTTATAATTTATTATCATCAAAAGATTTTTTTAACTATAAAAGCACTACCAAAAAGTAAATAAATAAATAGTTATAGATTTATACTATATAACAAGAGGCAAAATCACCATAGCAACGGTGCCTGAGTTCCTGTCTGTAGTCTCTGTAGCAGGATTCCCCGGCCTCTTTCCTGCACATGTTACCAATAATTTCCCAAGTTTTCCACCTTCACTGCCTTTTCCCCCATAGTTCATGACAGGTCTTCCTCATGTTTACTTTTATGATAGCCCAGGCTCTGAAAAATAAGAGGGTAGCCATGATCCTGGGCCTCTCAGAGATCACCTTCCAAATATGCTCAACCAGAGCACTTGATTCACCCTAGCTCAGTGCCTTACATTCCAAGGGGGAGTATGAGAGTTCACTGAGGAAAGGACACTACAGAATCTTATCTGTCCTTTGTAATCTGGCCCTTTAAGACTGGTCTGGATGTTCTGAGTAGAACTGTGAACTCCCAAGATGGCATTCTTGGGGCAAAATTAAATAGGACATCCAGGAAAATTTTCTTAATTATGTAAGGCTCTCTTCAAGCCCTCCAGAAGATGAAGAGATAAGTGAGCACAGTGCCTGCCCTAAGGAAGCTTACCATCTGCCTATAAGTCAGAATCGACTCTACGGCAACCGGTTTTTTTGGTTATAAGACAAAATACGAGGAGTATATAAGAAGCGCAGGCAATGGGGCTACAGGAAGATATTTAATGGAAGGTATGATCACCTCCATGAGAAGGGGTGATTAGACAAGTAAAACAGCTTTCCTAAAAGAGATGGCTTTTGATCCACATTTAAAGAATGGATAAAATGTCTACAGATGGTAGTGAGGTAGAACATGAGATCTAGAGAAGAGAGATGGGTTTCCAGGGTCTAGAATCACTTCCCCTTATGAGCTATTATATCTGGTTCTTTGATCCCCAACAGCCTAGGCACTAGATACCTGAATCTCCTTTGAACCACATGGTCCTACTCTGATCACACGTGGGGCAGGACAGCTTGGAGAACAGTCAACTGTGTCCCCTCCTTCACTTCACTATAAACCGTCACAGGCTCTCAGTTCCATCTGCCTGTCCTTACATCCATTTCTGATGGTTCTGGTGACTGCTCCCTTGCTGTCAGCTGGCACTTTTTAAAATGAATCTATTGTGCTACACATTGGTAGAATTAACTTGATGGCAATGGGTGTTGACAGTGCTGTGAGTCTGCACTGGGCTTGGAGACAAAAACTTTGTGCTTCTTAGAATTGTGCACAACATGGCAGTGAGGACACAAGGGCCCTGCCATTAATAGAATGATTCAGTACTGTGTGAATGTTGTGAATCTACATAGATTGCTCAAAGGCCTCTTTTGTTACAGTTTTATGAGCTTGAGCTTAGTTGAATAGATAAGGTTGCTGGTTAAGTGATCTGGTTAAATGAGGACCCTAGATTTTTGATTATTAAAGAAGCATCATAACAGAAAGTTCCAACTGATGAAATGTTAGTGACCTCAGGTAGAAACACCATGTGCTTCCTGAAAAAGAAGGGAGTAGAGGATGGGAGAGGGAAGTGTGAAGCAACTTGTTCAGAGGAAAAGTGAAAGATGATGCCATGTAGGAACACTGAATCCTGTACAGTTCCCAGCCTGCTTGTCAAGTTACTCAGTCAAAAAATAATTATCGGGAATTTATTCAAGGGATTGATGTCAAGAGAGAGGAAATTCCGAGGCCTTGGGTCCAGCGAGTTCACTCCTGTGGAACCCTCCCGGGTGTCTATATGACAGAAAACACTTTCAGCAATAATTGGTCTCAAATAATAGTCTCACGTAAGTTCAGATTGGGAGGAATAAAAGTATAATATGTGTGTGTTTCTCCTGCTGCATTCATTTTCATTAATTTATTAACCATTCATACAGCCCCTGCTATGTGCCAAGAAATTCGCATATTTGTTTATTCAATTAAACTTTCATTGAGTATTTACTACATTACTTTTTCTTTTAGTCACTGAGGGTCAGGAAGGTTGTGTGTCAGGGTTGTATCCTTTCACTGTACTTATTCAATCTGTATGCTGAGCAAATAATCAGAGAAACTGGACTACGTGAACAAGAAAAAAGCATCAAGATTGGAGGAAGGCTCATTAATAACCTGTGTTATGCAGATGACACAATCTTGCTTGCTGAAAGTGAAGAGGACTTGAAGCACTTTGGATGAAAATCAAGGACTATGGCCTTGAGTATGGATTACAACTCAACATAAAGGAAATAAAAATCTTCACAATTGGACCAATGAGCAACATCATGATAAACAGAAAAGATTTAAGTTGTCAAAGATTTCGTTTTACTTGGATCCACAATCAATGCCCATGGAATCAGCAATGACATACTGCCTTGGGCGAATCTGCTGCAAAAGACCTCTTTAAAGTGTTAAAAAGCAAAGATGTCACCTTAAAGACTAAGGTGTGCCTGACCCAAACCACGGTCTTTTTAATCACCTCATATGCGTGCAAAAGCTGGGCAATGAATAAGGAAAAACAAAGAAGAAGTGATACTTTTGAATTATGGTGTTGATGAAGAATGTTGAATATACCATGGACTGCCAGAAGAATGAACAAATCTGTCTTGGAAAAAGTACAGCCAGAATGTTCCTTAGAAGGGAGGATGGTGAGACTTCACATCATGTACTTTGAACATGTTATTAGGAGGGATCAGTTCTTGGAGAAGTACACTGTCTTAGTTACTAAGTGCTACTATGTTTTATGGGTTATGACAGAAATACCATGACTGGATGGCTTTAACAAACAGAAATTTATTCTCTTACAATCTAGGAGGCTAGAAGTCCAAATTCAGGGCACAAGCTCGAAATGATTTCTCTCTCTGTCAAATCTAGGGAAAGGTCATTTTCATCAATCTTCCTCTGGTCTAGGAGATTCTCAGCACAAGGACCCTGGATTCAAAATACATGTCCCACTCCCAGTGCTTCTTCCTTGGTGGCATGAGGTCCCTCTCCTCTCTGTTCTATTCTGATTCTCTCTTTTATATCTTAAAAGAGATTGACTCAAGATACAACCTAATCCTGTAGATTGAGTCCTGCCTCATTAATATAACTGCCTCTAATCCTGCCTGATTAACATCATAAAGGTTGGGATTTACAACACATAGGATAATCATGTCAGATTACAAAACAGTGGACAACCACACAATACTGGAAATAATGGCCTGGCCAAGTTGATACACATTTTGAGGGGACACAATTCAATCCATAACAGACATCATGCTTGGTAAAGTAGAGCATCAGTGAAAAAGAGGAAGACCCTCAGGAAAACGGATTGACACAGCAGCTCTAACAATGGGCTCAAGCTTAACAATAAGGAGGATGGCGGCTGACCGGGCAGTGTCTAATTCTGTTATACAAAGGGTCACTATGAGTCAGAACCGACTCAACAGCACCTAACAACAGTCACTAAGGGAGGCTAAGGATATCAACGTGAATGAGACACAGCAACTGCCATCCTCACAGAACCTGTGGGTGAAAGGAGAAAGGATAGACATGCAAATAGCATGAAATGGAGTCAGCACAAAGTTAGAGATCTTCACGGCAACAAAAGTGGGGCACCTAATCCAGCCACCACAAGGAGGTGACATCTGAGCCACATCGTAAAAATGAGTAAGAACAAGCCAGAATGATATAAAGGAGGAAAAACAACCTGGGCTGACTGACCCCTGTGCTCAGAAGAGAGTCAGATTCTGGGTCATGCTGGCCCCCAACCACCTTAAGACTAATTGTGAGCTGTAAGATTTATTCACCCAATAAGTTTAAGTCCTTAGTCTATAAAATGTAAAGGGTGATTCTGAGATTACCCCATGTTCTCCAATGGTTCGAATTCCTCCTGCTCTTAACGTCTCATAAACTAGACTAGTAATCAGCATGCTACAGCCAAATCCAATCTGCCGCTTTTTAAAGTTATTGGCCCACAGCCTCGTCAGTAATTTATTTACTGTCTATGGCTGCTTTCGCACTACAAAGGCAGAGTTGAGTAGTTGGGACAGAGACTGTGAGCTGCAAAGCCTAAAATATTTACTATCTGGCCGGAATGACGGCACTGGGTGGTGGGTGGGGCCATTTATAAACAAAGTTTGCTGAACCCTGGACTAAACTAGCAGCCATGTGCTCAGCCATCATCATGCCTCATCATTTGAACTCAGGAATATATGATCCCTTAAGAGAACTCGCATTATCCCGGGAAGAAGTGAAAGGAAAGATGGGAGGGCGAGGGCTGGAGATAGGGGGAAAGACTGGCAGAAGGGCCTGGTAGAACAAACCTGCTTGGAAGGAGAAAGACATTCTCTCTGCCCAAAATGATTGAGGACTGGTTTAGGAGGAAGTTAGGAGGATACTGCTGCTTATCAGAAGGTTGGAATTCTCATTTACAATAAGAAGGTTGTTTAACTCTGCCCTCAAAAAAAGAGTACAGCCTTCTATTTTTCCAGCTTTAGGAAATTATATGCTGTTGCTAGTTGCCGTCTAGAAGATTCCAGCTCATGGCAACCCCAACATGTGCAGAGTAGAACTGCTCCACAAGGTTTTCAAAGCTGTGACATTTCAGAAGCAGATCACCAGGTCTGTCTTCCAAGGCACCTCTGGGTGGGTTCGAACAATCAGACTTTCAGCTAATAGTCCAGTGCTTAACCATTTGTGGGGAAAATTGTATAGAGTTCTTTTTGTAAAGAGCAATCATGCAAGAGGAAGATGGCGTGTCAGGTTTTTCAGTTGGGAGGCCACATACAATTCAAATCAGTGCTGACAGCCCTCTGTGGGCAGGGAACAACGTGAAGTGGAGAACACAATCCACAACCCACAGTGCCTCCAGACCCCTGTGTCGGCAGCCTGGTGATTAACGCGTACACTAGAAAGACGTTTCATTGTCTGCATTATAGTCCCATGAGCACCATGCAGCTAATACATATTTATTGAATGTATTTTCCTAGGCCTTGCAGACTTGTTCAGGGGTAAGTTATAACCGAATGAGCAAGAATTATTCATGATGGTTTGAAATAAATATATAAATGCATGTTATTGGGATCCAAGCTCAGAATGGGGAGTGGGAAAGAAAATATGCTCCCCTCTGCAGACAGGTTATTCAAATGTTACTAGCTTTTGGGTAAATAAGAAAGAAGTATGTTACAGGAACTCCAGAGGTGAGGCTTGTAAGAGAGTGAAGGAAAAAGAAAGGAAGGAGAAAAGGGAGGGAGAAAGGAGAAGGGAAGAAAGGAGGAAGGGAGATTTATAATGGCTCTGTTTTGAACAAATGAAAATATATATAATTTTTAAAGTCAATTGTTTTTTATTCTCTCTGGTTTTGTGTGGGTAACACTTTCATCTGTCACTAGAATGTCTCCTACACTCAAGTAACAGCAGAGAGTTAGCTGAAATGGGCTCCCAAATTGCAGTTTTTGCAATAATGATAAAATATGACTTTCCACCACCCGTTTGGAGCTGCAATGCCAGTATGCTGATGCAATTCCCCCTTAAGCTCCAATCACGTTAAAAACTGAATGGGTATATCACCACTTTGGGCATGGGGATGGGTATTAGGATTCGTTTATTTAAGACAGAGCATTTTTCCTGAGTTAGACACAAATTAAAATCTAGTGTCTGAGAAAATATTAAAAGGGGCAAGGTAATTACCACTAACTGCTTCAAAGCCTGAGATGTACACATGCCAGTGAGTGCAGGAGGCCGGGTTGTTCTGGGGTGAAATGAGGCATCTTCATGGCTGCTTGTCCATCTTAGCAGATGAGAAACTGTGCCTTCAGGAAATGGTCCTACAATCAGCATTTCTCAAGCTGAAAGAACTGAAGAAAAAATTCAAGCCTTGAGTTGCAATATTAAAGGATTCTATGGGCAAAATACTGAATGACACAGGAAACATCAAACAAAGGTGGAAGGAATACACAGAGTCACTATACCAAAAAGAATTGGTTGACTTTCATCCATTTCAAGAGGTAGCATATGATCAAGAACATACAGTACTGAAGGAAGAAGTCCAAGCTGCACAGAAGGCATTGGCATAAAACGAGACTCCAGGAACTGATGGAATACTGATTGAGATGTTTCAACAAATGGATGCAACACTGGAGGAACTCACTGGTGTAGTCCAAGAACTTTGGAAGACAGCTACCTGGCCAACTGACTGGGAGAGAACCATATTAGTACCCATTCCAAAGAAAGGTGATCCAACCAAATGCAGAAACTATCAATCAATATCATGGAGATGGAAAACCAAAAGGGAAGAACACGCTCAGTGTTTCTCAAGCTGGAAGAACCGAAGAAAAAATTCAAGCCTCAAATTGCAATAGTGAAGGATTCCAAGGGGAAAATATTAAATGACGCAGGAAGCATCAAAAGAAGATGGAAGGAATACACAGAGTCATTATACCAAAAAGAATTAGTCAATATTCAACCATTTCAAGAGGTGACATATGATCAGGAGCCGATGGTACTGAAGGAGGAAGTCCAAGCTGCTCTGAAGGCACTGGCGAAAAACAAGACTCCAGGAATTGATGGAATATCAATTGAGATGTTTCAACAAACAGTTGCAGCACTGGAGGTGCTCACTCGTCTATGCCAAGAAATATGGCAGACAGCTTCCTGGCCAACTGACTGGAAAAGATCCATATTTATGCCTATTCCCAAGAAAGGTGATCCAACCGAATGTGGAAATTATAGAACAATATCATTAATACTACACGCAAGCAAAATTCTGCTGAAGATCATTCAAAAACGGCTGCAGCAGTATATTGACAGGGAACTGCCAGAAATTCAGGCCAGTTTCAGAAGAGGACTTTCAGAAGAGGACATGGAACTAGGGATATCATTGCTGATGTCAGATGGATCCTGGCTGAAAGCAGAGGATACCAGAAGGATGTTTACCTATGTTTTATTGACTATGTAAAGGCATTCGACTCTGTGGATCATAACACACTATGGGTAACATTGCGAAGAATGGGAATTCCAGAACACTTAATTGTGCTCATGAGGAACTATTATATAGATCAAGAGGCAGTTGTTCAGACAGAACAAGGGGATACTGATTGGTTTAAAGTCAGGGAAGGTGTGCGTCAGGCTTGTATTCTTTCACCATACCTATTTAATCTTTACGCTGAACAAATAATCTGAGAAGCTTGACTATATGAAGAAGAATCGAGCATCAGCATTGGAGAAAGACTCATTAACAATCTGCATTATGCAGATGACACAACCTTGCTTGCTAAAAGTGAAGAGGTCTTCAAGCACTTACTGATGAAGATCAAAGACCACAGCCTTCAGTATGGATTACACCTCAACGTAAAGAAAACAAAAATCCTCACAACTGGACCAATGAGCAACATCATGATAAACGGAGAAAAGATTGAGGTTGTCAAGGATTTCACTTTACTTGGATCCACAATCAACAGCCAGGGAAGCAGCAGTCAAGAAATCAAAAGACGCATTGCATTGGGCAAATCTGCCACAAAGGACGTCTTCGAAGTGTTGAAGAGCAAAGATGTCACCCTGAAGACTAAGGTGCGCCTGACCCAAGCCATGGTTGTATTTTGAATCGCATCATATGCATGTGAAAGCTGGACAATGAATAAGGAAGACTGAAGAAGAGTTGACGCCTTTGAATTGTGTCGTTGGCGAAGAATATTGAATATACCATGGACTGCCAAAAGAACTAGCAGATCTGTCTTGGAAGGAGTGTGGCCAGAATGCTCCTTAGAGGCAAGGATGGCAAGGCTGCGTCCTACATACTTTGGACATGTTGTCAGGAGGGATCAGTCTCTGGAGAAGGACCTCATGCTTGGCAGAGTACAGGGTCAGCGGAAAAGAGGAAGACCCTCAATGAGGTGAATTGACACAGTAGCTGCAACAATGAACTCAAGCAGAGCAACAATTATAAGGATGGCACAGGACCGGGCAGTGTTTCGTTCTGTTGTGCATGGGGTCGCTATGAGTCGGAACTGACTCGACGGCACCTAACAACAACAACAACATCATTAATATCATATAAAAAAAATGTAATTTTATGCTGAAGACAACTCAAAAAATGGTTGCAGCAGTGCTTCAACAGGAAACTGCCAGAAATTCAAGCCAGATTCAGAAGAGGACTTGAAATGAGAGACATCATCGCTGATATCAGATGGGTCTTGGCTGAAAGCACAGAATACCAGGAAGATGTCTACCTGTGTTTTATTGACCGTGCAAAGACATTCAATTGTGTGGGTCATAACAAATTATGGATAACACTGTGAAGAATAGGAATTCCGGAACACTTAATTGTGCTCACGCAGAACCTGTACATAAGCCAAGAGGCAGTTGTTCCAAAAGAACAAGGGGACACTGTGTGTTTTAAAATTAGGAAAAGTGTGCATCATGACTGTATCCTTTCACCATACTTAGGCAAAGAATAATCAGAGATGCTGGGCTGTGTACAGAAGAATGAAGTATCAGGATTGGAGGAAGTTTCTTTAACAACCTGTGATATGCAGATGACAGGATCTTGCTTGCTGAAAGCAAACAGGACTTGAAGCACTTACTGATGAGGATCAAAGACTGCAGCCTTCAGTATGGATTACACCTCAACATAAAGAAAATACAAATTCTCACAACTGGACCAATAAGCAACATCATGATAAATGGAGAAAAGATTGCAGTTGTCAAGGATTTCATTTTTTTTGGATTCACAATCAACACCCATGGAATCAGCAGTCAAGAAATCAAATGACATATTCCCTTGGGCAAATCTGCTGCAAAAGACTTCTTCAAAGTTTAAGAAGCAAAGATGTCACCTTGAGGACTAAGGTGTGCCTGACCCAAGCCATAGTATTTTCAATTGCCTCATATGCATGTGAAAGCTGGACAATGAATAAGGAAGACTGAAGTAGAATTGATGCCTTTGAATTATGGTGCTGGTGAAGAATATTAAATATACCATGGACTGCCAGAAGAATGAACAAATTTGTACTGGAAGATGTACAGCCAGAATGCTCCTTAGAAGCAAGGATGGTGAGACTTCGCCTCATGTGCTTTGGACATGTTATAAGGAGGGACCAGTCCCTGGAGAAGGACATCATGTTTGGCAAAATAGAGGGTCAGCAAAAAAGAGAAGAGGCTCAATGAAATGGATTGACACACTGGGCTCAAACATAGCAACGATTATGAGGATGGTGCAGAACCAGGCAATATTTCGTTCTGTTGTACATAAGGTCACTATGAGTCAGAACCAACTCAACTGCACCTAATAACAACGGTATATATAGGTAATACATAAAGGTAGAAGAGATATCCTCCTAATATCCAGCCCCCATACACTGAACATGTTCAGTAACATTGCTGTTACAGACCTAGGCCCTAGGTCCTAGTGGTGGTTCAAGTGGTAGAATTCTTGCCTTCTGTGCCAGAAACCAAGGTTCATTTCCTAGGCAATGCACCTCACAGGTAGCCACCACCCACCTTCAGTGGAGGTTCGCATGTTTCTGTGAAGCTGAGCAGGTTTCAGCGGAGCTTTCTGAGTAAAACAAACTAGAAAAAAGGACCTGCCTATTGAAAACCCTGGTGGCATAGTGGTTAAGAGCTACAGCTGCTAACCAAAAGGTCAGCAGTTTGAACCTACCAGGTGCTCCTTGGAAACCCTATGGGGCCGTTCTACTCTGTCCTATAGGATCACTGTGAGTCAGAATTGACTCAATAGCAATGGTTTTATCTACTTCTAAAATCAGCCAATGAAAACCCTATGGATCACGATGGTCTAATCCACAACCAATCATGGATATGGGGCTGGACCAGGCAGCCTTTCATTCTGTTGTACATGGAGTCATAAAGTGTTGGGTGCCACTTGATGACAGCTCTGACTAGCAAGCAAGCATGATGCAAATGCAGAAAAAGATAGTCTAAAATTTAGAATGATAAAAGAACTCTCAGGGAAACCATCATGAAAACAGAGCCATTGAACTTTCCTGACAGGAAGTCATATCTAGTCATAACCTGGAGGAGGAGGGCTCTGAGTGCATCCTGCCCCTGCAATAATCACCACCATTTTGATCCATAGTTAACTCCACAGCATCCCTATGGCTCCCAGGTATTTACTGGATTACCACTTGAGGTCATTATCCCACTGTCACATTTTATGGCTGCTTACTTAGGTGCCTTTTCTCCCTGGAGAAATTGGAAGCTTCTAGCTCAGAAGGAACTGCTGTACTCTGTGACAGGTGCCCAGGGTGAATTTGTGGAGCACATACTGAATGAAATTGCTTTTCTTGTAGACCTGGCCCCAGTTCTGGCCTAGAGCTCCTAGGAGTCCCAAGAGGGCAGAAACGGAATGATGTGGGATCACGTGGAGCCAGCTGACAGCTGTGCTATTTGCTGGCCTCCCCAGTCTCCATTGACTATTCTACCCCATGAAAGCCAGAAATACCTGCAAGCCAGAGTCAAATGTGCTATGTAGGTTTTGTCAGGTAATAGTTAGACCCCAAAGGCTGTATAAGATGTAATTCCTACTCTTAAAAAAAAAAAAATGTATATTTTAAGGGATGGGTCCAAAGCTTTGCAAGAAAAAGTCACATAGGGATATGCCTTTTAAAATGGAGGAGGCAAAGTTAATGTGAAATGCTGATTGAAATATTTATTATTCCTGAAATTTCTGCTGCATCTCTGAGGCTGTACACAAATCCCAAGATGGGGACACACTTATTTAGATGACACCATTCAATGCCAGCTCCCAGGAAGGAGGAAATGGAGCAATGGCTTCTGGCAGGAAGTCCTCGTTTACTCTGCCTCCTGTTCCTGCAAGAAGGTTCCCGCTGCCCTGGACTTTTATGTGCACTAGCCTGTCTGCCTCAGCAGAAGAAGGCTGGCCTTCTCCTCACAAAATGTGTGTTGTGAGTCACACACTGACTTCTAGATGCTCAAAGAATCGGTGACGATTTCTCCAGTAGCTGCTGTTGTTGCTGGTTTTAGTCTCCGGTTTTCTCACACACACACTCACTTACCCTCAAATTGCATGGACTCATGTAGGTTTGCTAGCCTTTTATATTATCCTGTGAGGACTTTAGAATCCACTCTTTCCATCAGCATTATTCCTTAACCCAAAAAGCATAAAAGACAGTCTTCATATTGAATAAACTTACAATGTTGTCCTTATTTTTTTATTTTCCCATAAGCTGCTGACCTGTACTTAGGAATCATATCCCTAGAGGGAGCATTCCAATGATTGAATGTTCCTTGTTGGAATGTCGCTAGATGAGCTCTAAAATATTAAAAATCTGGTTGACTTTTCTTACAAATGTTAACATGTTGTATGTCTTACAAAGCTTTAGAGTGTTGCTGTTGTTGGGTGCCGTTGAGTCAGCTCCAACTCATAGTAACCCTATGTAAAACAGAATGAACCACTGCTCAGTCCTGTGCCATCCTCACAATCATTGCTATGTTTGAGCCCATTGTTGCAACCACTATGTCAATCCATTTTGTTGAGGATTAAGGATAGGATATAAAAAGTGACCAGGAAGGTTGTAAAAATCGTCAGGAGTCAAAGGGTTTCTAGGAATCTTTCATTGGCAGGAAAAACAGGTACTAACTAATGCAGGGAAACCCTGGTGGTGGTGTGGCTAAGAGCTACAGCTGCAGCAGTTTGAATCTACCAGGCGCTCCTTGGAAACTCTATAGGGCAGTTCTACTCTGTCCTGTAGGGTCACTATAAATTGGAATCGACCTGACAGCAATGGATTTGGGTTTTTTGGTTTTAACTGATGCGGAATTTGATGACCAAATCTGAACTTTGTTCTTTCTTCTCTGCTCCAGGTACATGGCGATCATCCATCCCCTCCAGCCTCGGCTGTCGGCCACAGCCACCAAGGTGGTCATCTGCATCATCTGGGTGCTGGCTCTCCTGCTTGCCTTCCCCCAGGGCTACTACTCAACCACGCTAACCATGCCCAACAGAGTCGTGTGCTTGATCGAATGGCCCGAGCATCCTCAAAAAATTTACGAGAAAGTGTGAGTAGTGACCACTTCCTGCTCTGAAGTCACTATGGTATGAGGTGCCTTCCTGGTCTTTCCGTGTTCCTTTGTCAGTTAGGATTCAGTTTGTATTTGTAAGCACTTCTTATATTCACTCTGATATTGGGTACATATGCTCACAGTAATCAGGGGACTATTACGTCCCAAATACTATTCTGGGCCTTGAAAGAGAATAAATGGGGGAAAAAAAAAAAGCAAGACCTGGATCCTGTTATAGAGGGCCCTTTGGGTGCCTGCCCCCTACGCTTCAAATCTTTGACCAGTAACTTTCCCCTGCTAGAGTCTGCATTTCATTGCCCAGGACTCTTCCTAAGCCATAGAATGCCACTCTGCCCACTTGTACAACAGCAATCCTCAACAACGACTGATGGGAGTTGCTGTAGAAACACCCCGGCTCCCACACTCCTCTAGTGGGACATTTCTGAGGTGTCAGTTTTATAACTTATCCAGTGTTTCCTCCTGGGATTAAGCTCCAGTTGCCCCAATGGAAGCTGGCTCAATGACACATCCTTTTTGACCTCCATCCCCTCCCAGTACCACTGCCCCACTCCCTACAGGCATTTCTTTCTCCTCCCAAATAAGCGACTTGCCCTTAACTCCTTGTCTCAGGATCTGCCTTTTGGGGAAAACAAACCAAGACACCTTCCTTCCAGGATTGTCCAGTTGGGGAAATAAGGCATACCCCTGTGAAATGCATGGGAGCACAGGCCAGTGCATTGAGACCTTTTGAGTGATAGGTCCTCTCCAGGGCAGGCCAACTGCTCTTCCAGGGCCTTGGCTGGTCATTTGTACGGGTTTTCAAAGCCATCGCAGCAATATCCTCCAAGACTTTATCGCAGAGGCAACATTGAAATGGCTTATTCTTTGTTTTGTTCTGCTTAAGTGAGCAGCAATGTGACATTTATATTTCCAGCAGTTTTCTGGTCTCAGAATGTATTGATAATGTGGATCTTTCTGAAATTCCTCTATAATTCTCAAATCTTGTGTTTATTATGTGAATGAAAAGAAGACTGGTGCTAAAATCAGAAGATCTGGGTATTGGTAACAGTTACTATTTATGTGACTCTGGGCAAGTATCACAGCTTCTCAGACTCTCTTCTTTTTCTTGTTACGATGTGGGAAGATAAAGCACTGCTTTCCATACACAATTGTTGTGAAGATCAAGAAGGATAATGTATTCTCATATTGCAAGCTATTAAATGCCTACAAAATGTCACATATTGTTATCAAACCAAATTCATCAGATGCTACCTAATCATTATAGGCTTTAAACTTACTAGCTGCTAAAATAAGATGCTACACCTGTCCTCCCCCAAGATCAGAGGGCCCCACAGCTTTTGGCACACAGAGCTATCAAGTTGCATTTGTTCCATGGAGCATGGAAAGGCGGCTTGTTGGAAAGTACTGCCTATAGCTCAGACTTTGCCTTCCAGATGCAGACGGTAGGGTTTAATCAATCAAGCAGTGGGGGGGATGGGGGCCGGGGGGTTAATGCTCAACTCAGAAGAAGAAAATTATTTCTTCAAATAAAACTACAAGACTGAGCAGGGTCCCAGCTGGAGAAACAACACAACTTTATAAGGCGTACAGGACCCACGAATATGTTCAAGCCAGAAGGTGTCCTCAAAAGAAAAGAAAGAAAGAAAACCTCTGAGTGAAAGCTCATTACATAAACTGCCTCAGAAACCACTATAGACTTTGTGGTCCATAGGTCAAGTCTTAGTCCTCACGATGTTTTCAAAGTCCAATCAGCATTCTATAACTTTTGATTCAATATACCCAGAGTTCTTTTATCCTTCAAAAAATTCAAAGTTTGGCTTGGAAATGAAAATTTATTTTTCCCATGGATCTCTGGGATCCTGTCCAAGAAACAGGAGTGTTTCGAACTTTTCAAAGTTTTGCTGTCTGTATGTTTACTAATGACTAGAAAGTCCCTTTGAGATTCTACACGTGTTGGACGGTCTTCTTTCTTTGCTGTGAGAATTTAGGATAACTGCTACTGGATGAATGAGTAGCATCCCCATCAGTGATTATTTCATCATTTAAACCTTAACAATGAGCCCTGATTAAGAGTGAAATGTCTGTGTGTCTCCCGACACCAATTCTAAATATCCTCTCAGACACCAACCACAAATGCAGTTCTTCTTCTAACCCTACCCATCCAGAATTAGGCCAGATATCACACAGTAAGAGGCGCTGTGCTCCAGACTGCCACATCTCCCCAAGACTTCAGACTCCAGCCATGAGTTCAGAGGCATCCAGGACAACCAAGCTTCTGACCTACTGGTTCCAAATTTGGGGGCTCTCACTACCCCCTCGTGTTTGATAATTCTCTGGAATGACTCACAGAACTCAGGAAAGCTCTAGACTTGCAGTTTCATTATAGTAAAAAGGATATAAAAGAAGAGACACATAGAACGAGGTCTGAGAAAGTCTCCAATGTAGAGATTTCATGTCCCAAAGGACATGTTACCCTCTTGTACATGGATGTCTACCATTGACAAGGAAGTTCATCCAAGCTTCAGTGTCCAGAGTTTAGCTAAGTAGGTAGGATTGATTGAATCACTATTCACTGAGTTGGACTCAATCTCCAGACCCACTCCTCTCCTTGGAGGTTGAGCTGATATCTTGTGGTGGATCTTTCTGGCATGGTCAGCCCCAATCCTACATGAGTCACCTCACCAGCGTAACTTCATGTGTGATCTGAAGTCCCTCCATGAAAAACAAGGACTCCAATCACTGGGGAAATTCCAAGGGTTTAGAGATTATCTTCTAGGAACCAGGGAAAAAGACCAGGCTCTTTAGATAAAGTTAATTGCACACCACACAAAAAGCATCTGATTTTATCTACCCAAGATGGATAAATATTTTATTGATCCATGAGTAAGTTGAAAGACTTCATAATTGCCACTCACAAATTGACTGTAATGAAGACATAGGTCAAGTACATTCCAACCCATTGCCATTGAGTCAATCCTAACTCATGGCAACCCCATGTGTTATAGAGTAGAATTGCTCCATAAGGTTTTCTTGGCTGTAATCTTTACAGAAGCAGTCCACCAGGGCTTTCTTCCACAGAGCTGCTGGGTAAGTTTGACCCGCCAGCCTTTAGCTTAGCTGCCTATCACAAACAGCTTTCACCATCCAGGCTCTTTAGTCAAGTACATAGCAAAGCTTTATACAAACCTATTTTCTTTTGTCAGTATCCTTTATAACACATTAGGATGTGTTTTGGGGAATTTAAATTTTACTAGCTGTAAACTAATTACTTGGAGCCCTGGTGGCACAGTGGTTAAAAGATCAGCTGCTAACCAAAAGATCAGCAGTTGGAATCCACCAGCCACTCCTTGGAAACCCTGTGGGGAAGTTCTACTCTGTCCTATAGGATCACTGTGAGTCTGAATCAACTCAACAGCAATGGGCTTGGTTTGTTTCTTTTTGGGAACTAACAACTTAATTATATTCTCTTCTATTAGAACTAATAATTGCCATTTCCACAGTATAATATAGTCCCAAATTTGAAACCAAAAGTAAACTTTGTTTTGAGGTAGTATAATAATTAGGATAACTATGTGAACTCTGGAGTTAGATGAGAGATTAGCCCCCAGCCCCATCTCTGGGGGTTATATTATTAGGCAAGTTACTTAAGTCTCTAAGCCTGATAATACATTCCACATAGGAGTAATGAGAGAAGTAAATAAGATAACCCACATAAGGTGCTCAGCCCAGTGTTGCACACGAGGTAAAGGTCTGGTGAATATTAACTACTGTTGTGTGCATCATTAATTAATCCAGTTCCACCGGTAGATGACTGGCAGTAGTCAGTGATACAGTGTTTGTGATGGGTAGGTGCTTAGACCCAATTTGTCTATAGGATAATTCGTGTCAGCTAATTAGGTAAAAACTATTTGCTAAAAATCTTAGGTTGCTACATTTGCCTTCTGGCTGCATGGTGAATATCCAGCCCTGATTGTTCATCATGCAGGTTCTATTAATACACAGATTAAATTAAGCACTATTAAAGACAAGCAATCCGGTGAAAGGATGGGCAAAAGTTTTGAACGTGCACTTCACAAAAGAGAACATCTAAACAGCCATGAAATAAATGAGGAGGCACTCAATTTCATTTGTCACCAATGAAATGCAAATTAAAATCATATGAGATTTTACTACACACCCATCAGACTGGCAAACATTAGAGGGTCTGACAAAACTGTTTAGAACTTTTAGGGAAGATATGAAACAATGATAACCTTTGTAGGCTGCTGAAGTATAAGTTAATAAAATCATATTGAAAAATACTTTTACAATACCTAGGGAAGAAGATGCTATGTATACCCTAAAACCAAAAAAATAAAAAAAACCATTGCCATCGAGTCAATCTGACTCATACCAACCTTATATAATCCATCGATTTCACTCAAGGGTAAAAATACCCTAGAAAAACTCATGCGCATATGCACCCAAATACATCTAACATAATGTTCATATCAGCCTTGTTCTTAATGCCCAAAACTGGAGATATTCCAAATACGGATGGATAAAATGTGGCACACGTATGTAATGAAACACTTTACAGCTAATAAAATGAACAAAATGTAGCTTTGTGCGATAATATCGATGGCTCTTAAAAACACAGTTCTAAAACAGGCAAAATGAAATTAAGATTTTTGGGCTGCATAAGTATGGTAAAACTATAAATGCAAGCAAGGAAGTGGTCGCCATGAAAGTGAAGACCATGCTGATCTCTCCTGGGAGGAAGGGGGTGATTCTGAGGAGGAGGGACTCTTGGGGATACTTCTGAGCAGATGGCTTTGTCCATTTCTTGAGCTCAGTGGTAGTAGCGTGAATGTTTGCTTAAAATTTACTTTATCTCAGATCATTGATTATTTATATACTTTTTCTGGAATGTATGTGTCTTAGTTTCTTAGGGCTGCTGTAGCAGAAAGACCACAGGTGGACGGTCTTAAAGGAAAAATTTTATTTTCTCACGGTTTAGGAGGTTGGAAGTCAGAATTCAGGGCACCAGCTCTAGAGGAAAGCTCTATTTCTCTGTTGTCTCTGGGGCACCCAGCATTGCTTGGTTCCTTATGCTTGCTCCTCTGTGCCTGATCCGCTTTTTTGTGTGTCTAAAAAGTGAGTACCTTTAAGACACATCCTACACGGATATCGCCTCATTAACGTAACAAAGAAAACCCCATTTCCAAGTGGGATTACATCCACAGGTATGCCTGTTGCCCTTGAGTTGATTCCGACTCAGAAGGACCCTGTAGGACAGAGTTTCTACTGCCCCCATAGAATTTTCAAGGAGGAGCAGGTGGATTCAAACTACCAACATTTTGGTTAGTAGCCTGAGCTCTTAACCACTGTGCCACCAGGGCCGTTCACAGGTATAGGGGTTAGGAATCCAACATATATTTTGGGGAAACACAATTCAATCCACAACGGTGCATTTCATACTTTTTAAGTTAAAACAAAATTAAGCACTATCCAAAGGTTTTTGTTTTGACAAGTTCTCAAGAAACTACTTTCATTGGGATAACCCCAATAGTTCCCCCAGAAGAAATTATCTGGGATGGATTATTCATAAGTATTTACCACTGAATAAGCTGAGATGTGAAAAAACGATACATGTAAAGGTTATTTATGGGGCACTCTGTGATTGCAGAAGGTTGGAAACTATATAAAGTCTACCAATAAGCGATTGATTGAAGGAATCATTGTACATTCATAAAAAGAAATACCGTGTAGGTGAAAAATTTTTAAAGCTGTTTTTGAGCTGATATTGGAAGGTCTTCGAGACGTATTGTTAAGTTAAAAACAGAACAGGGTACAGAATGGTGTCATAAACTGTTTTGTGTTACCAAGAAGAAGACAGTCTGTACTTGTGTTGATTTGTGTGTGTAAGACAATACATAAGAAACAAAAACAGTGTTTACCACCCCATTCTAATGTTTATTTACCTGACCACTTGCATTTTGCGCTGTGACTCCTATTCTTCAAGCCTGCCTGGAATCTTCTCAAGTTGGCTAGGGGGTTAAACCAAAACCAAAACCAAACCCACTGCCATCTAGTCAGTTCTGACTCATAGTGACCCTACAGGACAGAGTAGAACTGCTCCACAGGGTTTCCAAGGAGCACTTCCAAGGATTTGAACTGCTGACCTTTTGGTTAGCAGCCACAGCACACCACTACGCCACCAGGGTTTCCTAAGGGGTTAAAGAGGCTCCTTATTATAGTGCTTGTCCCTGAAAGAGTGTATATTCGCCATGGAGTCGACTCTAACTCATGGTGACCCCACCTGTGTCAGAGTAGAACTGTGCTTCCACAGGGTTTTCCAAAAAACCCATTGCAGTGGAGTCAATGCCGACTCATAGTGACCCTATAGGACAGAGTAGAACTGCCCCATAGGGTTTCCAAGACTGTAATTTTACAGAACCAAATTGCCACATCTTTCTCCCATGGAGTGGCTGGTGGGTTCCAACTAACGAGCACTTAACCACTTTGCCACCAAGGCTCCTTACGGCTGATTTTTTAGAAGTAGATCGTCAGGCCTTTCCTTTAAGGAGCCTGTGGGTGAGCTCAAACCTCCAACTTTCCATTTAGCAGCCAGGCTCATTAACTATTTGCACCACCCAGGGACCCCAGGAAGGATGTGGCAATTGTTAAACCAGAGAACAAGGCCCATACAGTCTTCATGGGCCTCACCACTTGCTGCCATGCTCATAAGCGTGTACCTCTGCACTAGAAGAGCTACAGACAAACTCGGTTTCTCTTCCTGGAAAGTCATAAAAACTTTATTTTGCATTAAAAAATATGAATATATTATGGAGTAATGAAAATGTGTCTGACTTCTTTAATCACCTGTATTCCCTTCATTTAAGAAAAAACTCTAACATTTTGATGAACATCCTTCCAATCTTATGTGTGCGTGTGTTCTACCAACCTCTTTCTCTGTTTCTCTCTTCATACAAACCCACACACACACACATACAACGTGCTATTTACTTTTTAAAATAAGTAATATATTCACATAGTTCAAAAAAGGGTGTAGTGCTGGCTTTGGCAGCACATATACTAAAATTGGAACGATACAGAGATTAGCATGGTCCCTGCGCAAGGATGACATGCAAATTCATGAGGCATTCCTTATTTTTTTGCTGTGTGTCTTCTCAACAATAACAACGACAAAATAAAATAAATTAAAAAACAAAAAGAATATGTAGTGCAAGTCTCCTCATCCTTTCCCCCCATCGGCCCAGATTCCATCAGGTAAGCACTGTTCTTTGCTTCTTGTGTACTGTCTTACACACATGCAAGTCAACACTAGTGTAGTCTGTTTCCCTCTGTCACACAAAACATAGTATTTGCACACTGTTCTGTACCCTATGCTGTTTTGTTTTTTAACTTAACAATATAGCTCAAAGATCTTTCAATATCAGCTCATACAGAGCTTTTGTAATTCTTGATCAACTACTCAGTATTCTTTTTTATGAATGCAGTCATTTATTTAATCAATCACTGATGGGTGGACTTTGGGTTGTCTGCAACCTCTGCTATTACAAAGTGCTGCCATGAAAAACTTTTACATATTTCATTTTTCACAGGTGCAAGTATATCTGTACCAGAGAATTCCAAAAGCGGAATTGCTGAGTCAAAGACATTCACCCTTTTAATCTTCACATTTGCCCTCTGTATGGGATTGTAATAATTTACATTCCCACTAGCAATGTGTGAGAGTGGCTGTTTCGCCACAGCCTCACCCACTGGGCTTACTGTCAAGCTTCTAGATTTTCGTCCATCTGATGTGGAAAATGATATCTCATCAGCGTTAAAATGTGCATTTCTCTGATTAAGAGTGGGGTTGAGCATCCTTTCCTAATTTAAGAGCCAATTGTATATGCATTTTTTAATCTGATTATTTCATGTACAATATCATGAGGAATTTTCCATGTCACTAAGCTTGTTTCTACAACATGAAGTGATATGTAGATATATGCACATGGGTATGTATATGTAATTGTGTTAACTAATCCCTTCCTTTGAAAGCGATTGCTCTGGTGGTTTCTCTTAACTGGCTAGTAAGATAAAACACGAGGGCGGTGGGGGTTCGGTGGTAGAAATTTTACCTTCCGTGCCCCAAGTGACACTTCTTGATGGAGAAAAAAGCACAGAGAAAGGAAGATGAAATCCAAAGAAGAAAACTCTGGCTTTGCAAAATACATCTCCCTTTCCTATTAAAACTAAGAGCATGCAGTAGCTTTCAAAGTTATTCAGAGCCAAGCTCACTCTTGAGGATGTTGTTTGGTCTGTAAGGTTGCCGGGGTCTTGAAAGGCCCTAGGGACAATGCACCTGAGGACAAGGAAGACAAAACAAGCTCACTTTTCTTTATCAGAGGGCTCACTACCAACGCCAAGAAAAAGTCTGCCATAAGCCTGAAAAATGAGAAAGACATCCAAAAGAATGAGATTTAGACAGCCTGGGGAATTTCAGCTTCCCTGAATCATTTATTAATATTGGTCATATGTCGTTTTCTGTTAATTAAACTTCTATTTGCATAAATTTGTGGTAAACTTTTAGCAGGAGGTAAGACGTGCCTTTTCTGGATTTCAGATATTACTGGTAGTACTGGGAGAGGAAGCTGTCAGAAAACTGAGGTTTCATGACTCTGATTACCTGGGGATTTTGTGAAGATGTTCATGAATGTGGATATATTAACTCTAGTATAATTTTCCATAAGTACTGGTTATAAACTGCAGACTATAAAACTAGGCTGTTGTCATTATCTACATTTTGTCCTTTGTATGTCATGACGCTTTACAAAAAATCAATTGAAAAGTTTATATTTACGCATATTGTTTACTTTCATTAATAATGATGAAAGTTAAAAATCAGCTAATTGACGGGGAGTATGAAGGGAAAAAGGAATATTAGAAAATGTACCTGCAGCACCACTTCTCAAATTTTCCACCTTCTTGATTATCTCACAAATTAAAAAAGAAGCATAGATGCTTCGCCAAGCTGCTCCTGGCTGTGACCAAAGGGATGTCAGCAGATTTGTGTTTCCAGGATTGATTGTTTATGCTTGGTGCAGTGATTAATCTCCTCTCTTGACACCAGCTACATTTATAGACACAGCCCAGGGCCCCTAGTACTGTCATCGCCCTTGATGAAAAGCAGTTAACCAAGACTGAAAAGTATGTTGACACTTCAGGGAAAGATGGTGGTATAAAAACAAGTCTTCCTCCCTGACTTTTACAAAAAAAATGAGAGTGAAGAAAGCAAAACAATGATTAAGAAAAAAGTACAAGGAGGCAGAAACTAGGAAAGTTGCCATTAAAATGCCAGAAGTTCCCCCAAGTGTCTGGTAGCCGCTGTGCAGATGGAGCCAAATAGAAGGCAGTCCACCCCAGGGCCCTCCGGCAACACTCCTTCCTGAAAAAGAGGCGCAGTATCATGGATAATAAGCAAAGACAGTCCTGGGAGAAGTATACTAGCAGCCCCTAATTAGGAGGTGGAAGTGTAAGCCCTGAGCAGGATGGGACCACCCAATTTGGGATTCCTTTGGCTGACGTGATCAACAATTTTCAGAGGCAGCTGCCTTTAGGCCAAAAAACACAGCGCACAAACTCTTCTGAGAGCATGATTGACAAGAAGATAAGATGGATGACTTTCTACAAAAATACAAATAATCAAGTTGATAAAGAACAAAACCAAAGGGACTAACAAGCTTGGGGAGGGATGAAAATACTGTTAAAGAATTCCGTCTGTCAAGGCACTGGGATCTAACTTGTGCAATCAAATTCTTTCAAATGCCCTATAAGCTTTTCATAACTACAGAACAATATGGAAAGCTTGCTAATTTATTATACAGATTTGGCGTGACCCAAATATAGAAACTGACAAATGGAGCTCCAACAACAACCCCTCAGGCCAATTCCATTTACAAATATAGAGACAAACATCCTAATTAAAAAATTAGCAAATAATATTCAAATAGCAATGCACTGTTTTCAATCATGACTTTTTCCAATAATATAAAGAAAGTGAGTTATCAGGAAGCTTATTGTTATATTTCATCAAATTAATTAGTCAAAAGGAAGCATCACATATTTATCTCTTTAAAAGTCAAAAATAAATTTCTTAAAATACAGTATCTATTTTTAAAAAGTAGATATGCACATATCAGCAGTAATCTTTGATAAAATAAAATGAATAGTAGATATCCTTTACAACAGAAACAGAATAAAAACACTTAGAATAATCTTAAGAATTAGTCAGGATTTATAAGGAAAAAACAAAAAAAGCATGCTATTATAGACTTCACTGAATGGCCTAAGAGAATATTTGAAAATTTCATAAAATTCAAAGTCTAGAAAGTATCTAAGGATAAAAATATATAGGAAAAAGTCTCCCTTTTTTCTTTACACAATTCCATAAAGATATCAATTCTTCTCAAACTACCCGAAGATTATGTTCTGATAGCTATATAGATACCTATCAGATACCTATTTAAATACCTGTCAAGTCGACTTAAACTCATGGAGACCTTAAGTACAACAGAACGAAACGTTGCCCGGTCCTGCGTTGTCCTTCCAATCGCCACCAAGTTTGAGTTCATCTTTGTGGCTGTTGTGCCAACCTATCCCACCAAGAGTCTCCTTTACCCTCATTGGCTCTCTACTTCGCCAGACATGATGTCCTTCTCTAGCAATTGATCCCCGTAATGGCTTGAACAAAGCAAGCAAGTCAGACTGTTCAGTTGTGATCCATAAGATTTTCATTGGCTAATTTTAATTTGGAGGTAGATCACCAGTCTTTCTTCCTAGTTTATCTTAGTCTGGATGCTCTGCTGAAACCTGTCTATCATCAGTGACCCTGTACATATTTGAGATGCATACCTTCCATTTGAAATACATATTTGAAATATGAAATACATATTTGAAATGGCATACCTTCCAACATCTTAGCAACATGCAAGCCAGCATAGTACAACAAACTGACAGGTGGTGGAGAGTATGTTTAGGTGGTTGATAAAATGCATCACTTATGTCTTAGTCATCCAGTGCTGCTATAACAGAGACACCACAAGTGGATGGCTTTAACAAAGAGAGATTTACTTTCTCACAGTCTAGTAGGCTACTAGTCCAAATTCAGGGCGTCAGCTCTAGGGGAAGGCTTTCTCTCTGTCAGTTCTGGAGGAAGGTCCTTGTCATCAACCTTCGCCTGATCGAGGAGCTTCTCAGCGCAAGGACCCCGGGTCCAAAGGATGCACTCTGCTCCCAGCATTACTTTCTCAGTGGTAATGAGGTCACCTGTCTCTCTGTTCACTTCTCTTTTTTTCTATCTCAAAAGATTCAGCTTGATGAAGATGGTATTAACAAGGTTATGGGAAAGGTGAGCGCTGCTTCTAGGAGGATAGTTTGGCAGTTTCTATTAAGGTTTTTAAATGTACACTGCTTTGAATCAGCAATTACACGGGGAGAAGTTCATAAGCACAAGATTGTATATGCCAGATACTGGTATTAGCATCATTTTTAAGATTGTAAAATTAGAAACAAACACCCATTATAGAAGACTGACTAAATAAATGATGGATCACCCATACTAAGAAAACCTATGCAGTCATTAAAAATTACATTGTACAGACATTAATTAACATGAAAATATGTTCACGATATTTCACTCAGTAAATAAAACAGGTTTCAAAGCAACACTTTTAAGATAATACCATTTGTGGGTTTTGTAAAATGTGCTGTTGTAGCATGCCTTCAAGTAGATTCCAACTCAGAGCAACCCTATGGGACAGAGTAGAACTGTCCCCATGGGGTTTACAAGGCTGTAATCTTTAAAGAAGCAGACAGCCACATCTGTCTCCCCTGGAGCAGCTGGTGAGTTCGAACTACAGAGCTTTTGGTTAGCAGCTGAGCTCTTAACCACTGCACCGCCAGGGCTCCTTTTTGTAAAATGCACACATACACTTACAGATGATAGAGGAAATGCCTAGAGAGACAGGTAGCAAAACTTTACTGTTCAATGTTTTTGTTTTCTTGGAAGTGAGATTACAGGTCATTTAAAATTTTTATTTTCACTTTTCTGCAATTTAAGTTTACTAAACTAAACATAATTTATTGCCTCCTGTCTTAGTTATCTGGTGCTGCTGTAACAAACAGAAGTGTACCCTCTCACAGCCTAGTAAGCTAGAAGTCCAAATTCAGAGCGCCAGCTCCAGGGGAAGGCTTTATCTCTCTGTTGGCTCTGAGGGAAGGTCCTCGTCATCAATCTTCCCCTGGTCTAGGAGCTTCTTGGCACAGGGACCCCAGGTCCAAAGCACACGCTCCATTCCTACTCTTCTTGCTTGATAGTAATGAGGTTCCTCTCTTCTCTCCTTGTTTTTCTCATTTATATCTCAAAAGAAATTGACTCAAAATACAACCTCATCCTGTAGATTGTGTCCTGGGTCATTAACATCATACCTGTACATACAAACTTGTTGCTGTTGAATCGATTCCAACTCATAGCAACCCTATAGGACAGAGTAGAACTGCCCCATAGGGTTTCCAAGGAGCAGGTGGTCGATTCCAACTGCCAGCCTTTTGGTCAGCAGCCAAGCTCTTAACCACTGTGCTACCTGGTCTCCATTAATATCATTAAAAAGGTTAGTATTTATAACACATAGGATTATCAGATCACAAAATGGAGGACAACCACACAATACTGTGAATTATGACCTAGCCAAGTTGGCACACATTTTGGGGGGACAAAATTCAATCCATAACACCTCCCTGCATTTTTTAAATTCAGTAATGTGAATGTGTTAAGGTATCTACTGAAAAATGTCATCACTTGAAAAAATAACTAGGGAATAAAAAAAAAAGTGAAGAAACTTTTTGAATAAAAGGGTAAAATAAAAGGGATACTTCAGCACCTGAAGAATAGTTTGGTTGACTGTAGAGTTTAGGCCACAGTCATTTTCTCTAAATTCTTTAGACACTGTTCCATGGTCTTCCAGCATTAGTTTTGCAAAGAAACCTTATGCCATCTGATTTTTTCCATTTTAGATAATTTGTGGTTTCTGCCTGCGTGCATGTAAGATTCTTCTTATATATGTGTGTGTGTGTGTGTCCACACCGAATATGTGTAAATGTAAAGGTGTTTTGGTTTTATTTTTGTATTCTTCTGTAATTGACTAGCCCCTTCCAATCTAAAATCAGATCTCTAATTCAGGGAAATTTCCCTCCATGGTTTTTGCTTTTTTTTTTTTTTAATTGCTTGGCCTCTGTTCTGTTTCCCTTTTCAGAGTTCCTACTATGAATAATTTGTTTCCCTGGAGCCTATCTCCCAGGTGACTTAGCATTTAGCTAATCTCAGCCATTTCTCTCATCACTTTTCTGGTTTTTGGTGAAGTCTCAAGCGTGTCTCATGAGGTTGTAAGATTAAAAGAGTATCTTCTCTTCATTGCCCCATTGCATTTTTAATCCTGTAGTCGTGTTTTATATTTGAAAGCAGTATTTCCTGCCCTGTTCATAGATGCAACAGACTCTGACATCTTGCTTTAGAAGCAAACGAGGTATCGCCTTGAATTTCTTCTTGTTTCTTTAAGTCTTAAAGTAAGGTTTTTCATAGAGATGTATTTACTTATTTCCCAGATTGGTTCCTGTGTTAATTCTGCCAAGTAGCCAATAATTTCCTTGGTGCTTTTTTTTTTTTTTTTTGCTCAACCTTATAAAGCGCAGTTTGCTTTTTCCTTTCCGGTATGGAGAGTTAATACGGATTGAGAACCGTAGGAACCCCTGGTTAAATCTTTCAATCCTAGATAGAGAAAAGGAATAAATGTAAGTTTGCTGTGGTTTTATTCTTCCACATGGAAGTTCCAGCTGACTTTCTACTGTGGGTCTTCAGCTGTTTGAGCCAATGGAAAGCTGGACATTGGACTCTAAGCTGGTAGTTTCTTACCCTGATGCTGACAGTAAGTTCAAGGTTTGACCTCACCTGGTCTCTTAAGCCCGTCCTCATCGCCTCTCTGCAGCCCTCTGCACTGGGCCAGGTCCCTCACACTGTTTTCCCCAAGTGGGTTGTCCTTTCTCCACTGGCTGGACCCTCCCCTAGCCAGGTCTCAGCTACCTGAAGAAATTTGTTCTGGCCTGTGTGTGACACCCTGCCCTTGTTTCCAGACCTAAAATAGATTTTTACATTTCTTTAATAATCTATTTTAAAGAAAGAAGAAATTAACTATATGGGCTTAGACTGGAGCATTACATTCAAATTTTAAAATGATCCCTTTTATATTTTCCAATGGGTAACATTTTTTTTTTTTAACATAGGGAATTAATTGGTTTTTATGAGTTTATCCTTTATCTAGCTTATTTATTGATTCTTTATTGGTGTTTAAGCTGAATTTTCCTAGGAATACAATCATATCACCTATAAATGACAATCGTCTCCCTATTTCTGATGGTTAGTTACATCTCTTATTGCTGCTTCATGTTGTGTAGTAATAATAGATGCAAACATCCTAATTAAAATATTAGCAAATAAAATTCAAAACTGTGTTAAAAAAGCAATGCACTGTGTGGAAGCATGACTTTCCAGCAATGCAAATAGTAAGTTATCAGGATACCCATCCAGAAAACCACATTACATTTAACTTTTACAGGGTTAAATAATGATGGATTTGCAAACTTTCTTACCTTTCTGGGAATGCCTCTAGTACTTTACCATTAAGTACATTTTGTTTGTTGGTTTCACAATAAAGTTCCTTGTTGATTGTTTCTCAATATTCATACGCTTTATTACTTTAAGAAACATCCTCTATTCCCAGTTTGATAAAGAACTTATCAAAAGATCTCAGCATCTGTTGAGAAAAATAGTTTTTTAATGTATCCCAGTGATGCAAATCATGGTAATTCTGTATTTGTATACTTTGGAAGAATCTCAGTTGACCATGATGAATCATGATTTTAATATACTGGTTATTTATGCCAAATAAGATTTTTGTATTTATATTCAAAAGTAAAATTTGTATTTTTTTGTGCTTTGTCAGGTTTTAGTATCAAGCTTAGGGATGCTTTTAAAAACTTTGTTTTTCTGAATAGCATTGGAATTAGTGAAGGAGCTCACTCATAAAACCAGCTGGCCCTAGAGCCTATTATGGCATGAACTCTAATACATCTTTAGTTCCACCTGCTAGTTTTAGTATTTCTGCTTTTTCAATTTGTTGATTTATATTTTTCATGGAAAAAAATCTATTCCACTGTGATTTGAAATGTAATTATATGCAATTATACATCATCTTTTTGTTTTTTCTTCTTCCTGTGCCTTTATTCCAAAATATTTGCCAAAGAATGTATTTCTCCACTCTGTTGCTTTTCATTCATTAACTTCTGATTTTGCTATTTTCCTCCTCCTGCTTTTCTTAATTTTATTTAAATGAACATTTTCTGAATATCTCAGTTGAATGCTTAGATCATTTATTTTTATATTTCAAATAGTGAAAAATCTGCCACTTAGATCCACTTTGTCTTCACTCCATAAGGACTGCTACACAGTGCTCTCAATTTCTTTACTTTTTAAATAATCTAATATATACATTTTTTGCTTGACTCAGTAAATATTTAGAAAAGTTTTAAAGTTATTTTAAGTATTTCTCTTTTTCTTTCCTTCCTTTCTTTCTTTCTTCTTTCCATTCTCTCTTTCTCATGAACAGAGAGTGTGGTGTATACCAAAGTCTACTTTTTGGAAGTGATTAAAATACTTTTTATGGCCCAAAATATAGATAGAGTATGGAAAATTCTCTATACTCAGGGTTCAAATTTTAATTGTGAATCATCTTACTAATTGTTTTGTCCTAATTGTTCTTGCATTTAGTCATCATGTCTATTTCTATTTTTTCATTATTGTGCTTTAGATGAAGGTTTACAGAGTTAATTAGTTTCTCATTAGACAATTAATACACATATTGTTTTGTGACATTAGTTGTTAACCCCCTGTTGTGTCAATACTCTCCCTTTCTCGACCTTGGAATCCCCATTTCTATTCATCCAGCTTTCCTGTCTCCTCCTGCCTTCTTGTCCTTGCCCCTGGGCTGGTGTGCCATTTAGTCTCGTATACAGGGTTGAGCCACTTGTATTATTGTTTGTTTTATGGGCCTGTCTAATCTTTGGCTGAAGGGGGAACCCCAGGAGTGACTTCAATACTGAGTTAAAAGGGTGACCGGAGACCATACTTTGGGGTTTCTCCAGTCTTTGTCAGACCTGTAAGCCTGGTCTTTTTTGTGAGCTGGACTTTTGTTCTACATTTTTCTCCAGCTCTGTCCAGGACTCACTATTGTGAATCCTGTCAGAACAGTCGGTGGTGGTAGCCGGACACCAACTAGTTGTGCTGACTCAGTCTGGTGGAGATTGTGGTAGTTGTAGTCCATTAGTTCTTTGAACTAAACTTTCCCTTGTGTCTTTGGTTTTCTTCATTTTCCCTTGCTCCAGATGGGGTGGGACCATCAGAGTATCTTAGATGGTCACTCACAAGCTTTTAAGATCCCAGACACTATTCACCAACGTAGGGTATAGAACATTTTCTTTATAACCTATGTAATGCCAATTGTATTTCTATGTATTATCCTCATTTTCATTTTGTTTTCCTTTTTCTAAAATATTCTGAGAGCATAATCAACTTGTACTCTGTCTGACTAATTCAGTTTTATGCCTTGTCCAATATATTATTCACTTCTCTCTCTCTCTCTTTTTTAAATTCAGCAACCATGTTTTTTTATTATGGTTGCCTGGGTATAGAATGTTGACCTGATGTAATGAAAGTTTCCTTTTGCTCCTTAAAGATAGCATCTTATTGAGTATTTCTACATACATAAATTAGTTGTCCCAAACAGCATTCTTTTTTTTTTTTTTTTTGTAGTAATCTATTTCTTGTAGTAATCTACTCATCTCACCAAAGATGTTCACTGAATTGAGGGATACATTCCTCTGAAACCACAAATTTTCTCATAGTTCCCATGAACCTTCTTTTTTTGACTTGTTCTTAAAAGGGGTAAACTATGGTTACTTAATATGATTGATCATTTCATTCATTCACTTAGCAAATATTTATGAATGCTTACTTTATGGCAAATACTGTGCCGGAGATACAACAGTGATCAAGAAATATTCCCCACCCTTAAAGCTCTTGGAGTCTACTGGGCAATCAGACAAGTAAATGAGCATGTAAATATAGTGTGATGAGTGCGACAATAAGTGCACAGTGCCAGGAGAGCACTGTCTGGTAGTGAGAATACCAATGGACAAGGAGGGCCATGAAGCCTGAAGAGGCTAATGGAGATGAGGAAAGTAGCAGGCTCAATCAATTTCAGTTCCCATTGAGACAGAGAACTGTGAAAGTGAAGCCACTTGGACAAGTGAGCTGGGAGGATGGACAAGTATTTATGAAGGGGATGTCTAAAATCAGCATTTCAAAAGTGGTGCTCAGTCCAGGGTATGGCCAGGAAGCAGATAACTGAGATAGAGGAAAGGAGAGGTTCATTAGAGATGAAGAGTCTAGGATCTGAGATGCCAGAGTCCTGGGTAGTCTTTCTCAGGGAGGATGAAGTCACTGGAATGAGACAGTGGCTGGTTTGGAGAGGAGACTTGGAGCAAGAAGTAAGGTCCTCAGCAATTAGGGAAGAATGACCAGGAAGTTGAAGGGTGACAGCAATGAAGGGAGAAGTGACATGGCTGGATAAATACTCCTCAAAGGGATGGTGTCTTAGGCTGGGATCTCTAAAGAAGCAAAACCAGTAAAGCATATAAATATGTAGTAGAGAGTGATTTATATCAAGGAAATGGCTCGTGCAGTTGTAGAGACTTGAAAGTCCCAAGTCCATAGGTCAGCCTGGGGGCTTACAGTCTGCAGAGACTGATGAATTCTAAGATAGGCAGGCAAGAAGGCAGGTAAGCTGCTAGCTCAAGTCCCAAGAACTGGAGGTCAGATAACCAGGAGCCAGCTACAGGATCCAGAGTAAGCACAGGCCCATGAGCCTTGCCAGAAACTTCATCTATATTGATTGCAGGCCACATTCCCAAGGAAACTCCCTTTCAACTGATTGGCTACTCACAGCAGATCCCATCATGGAGGTACTCAAATTACATCAAATCTCATCATGGAGGAGATCACATCATCATATGACTGCCAAATTACATCATAACTACCAAACCACTGAGAATCATGGCCCAATCAAGGTGACACACAACTTTAAAGATCACAGATGGTATTTGACAGGATGGAAGGGGCAATGGTCTGGGTGTGACAATGAGGAGCAAGGAGATCCTGGCTCTTAGGAGAGTGAATGTGAGAGAAAGATGGAAAAAAAAAAAAAAAAAAGACTTTATTTGAGAGGAGTATAAGGGCCTGCCAGGGTTCTGTTAAGATAGGAGTGGACAGAACACACCTGAAAACTTCGAGGATAGAGAAGGGTTAACTTGTCACAAAGCAGGAGTTCAAAGGCAGAGTGGAATAGTCTTAGACGAAAGTGTGAGGGACTCAATTAGCTGATGGGATGAACTCCTAGAGTGACCTGAATTTTTGGTGGTGACCAAAGTTAACAGGGAAGTGTTTCATAGACCAAGCCGAGAAGTCCCTTAGCACATGAGAGTGGTTCAGGTTCAGGTCTCCAAGGTTTGGCCAATATTGAGGCAGCTGCTCCCAGAAGTTTCCCTTAGTCATTCCCATAGGACAACTGCACCCTCAGACTCCCTCAAAAATATTTCTAGATTTGAGGATGTTTATTAAGGTAAACAAAATCATTTTTTGAGGAAAAATCAGAAACAGCCTTAATGTGCCATGATGTGAACATTGTGGGGCCCTGGTGGTGCAGCGGTTAAGTGTTTGGCTGCTAACCAAAAGGTCAGCAGTTTGAATCCACCAGCCGCTCCTTGGAAACTCTATACGGCAGTTCCACTCTGTCCTATAGGGTCTCTATGAGTCAGAATCACCTCAAGGGCAACAGGTTCGGTTTTGTGAACACTGTGGCTTGTTTGTGCTCTGTAATATATGCAGCTGCTAAAATGCCTAAGGATCCCTGGTAGGACAGTGATTATGTGCTTGGCTGCTAACCGAAAGGTCATTGGTTCAAACCCACCAGACCCTCCAGGAGAGAAAGATGTGGCAATCTGCTTCGGTAAAGATTTACAGTTTTGGAAACCCTATGGGGCAGTTCTATTCTGTCCTATAGGGTCGCTATGAGTCAAAGTTGACTGATGAAAATGGGCATGCGTAGAATTTTTTTTTTCTTTTTTGAAAATGGAATATACAAATTAACAGTTATTTATTTATTTTTGGACGATGAAGCTCCTAGTATTTTTTCCTCTCTGCATTCTTCTTCGCATTTCTATGATTTAGTAATATTTTTCTATGGTATGCGGAGGGCAGTGATAGGTCAGTGGTAGAATTCTCGCTTCCTTGCCAGAAAACTGGGTTTTATTCCTGGCCAGTTCACCTTATCTGCAGCCATTACCCATCTGTCAGTGGGGACTTGAGTGTTGCTATGATGCTGAACAGGTTTCAGCAGAGCTTTCAGACTAAGATGAATTAGGAAGGAAGGCCTGGTGATCTACTTCCAAAAATCAGCCAACGAAAACCCTGTGAATCGCAATGGGGATGGCATAGGATGGGGCAGTATTGGGCTGTATTGTGCATGGAGTCGCTATGAGTCAGGAACCGACTTCACAGCAGCTAACAACAACAAGGGTATACGTATTACTTATATAACAGAATGTGTGGCATATTCAGTGATGTGCTAAAGTCAGCTTGCAAGAGCCGGTTGTCCACTTCTGTTTCCAAATTGGCCATGGTGGAAGTAGGGACACCACAGAATACTACAAAATAGACCTTTTTCTTTTCAGAGAGCCAGGTGTTACCAGCATATCACTGGATGTGTAACACCACCAGACACCCCTGATGAAAATTTGAGCTCGCCCAGGAACTGGCAAGGATTTAAAGGACGAAATGCCCCATTTGAGTTCACCCTGATGCAGATCCCTAAAGAGGAGAGAAACAACTTGTTCATGCCTCAGCTGAGCAACAAGAAGAGGCAGGGCCCAAAATCTGCCTCTTAGTTTTAGAAAGTAACAGCTCCCTTCCATTTGGGTGGCCCCCCAGCCATGGACAGTGGTCAGGTGCTCATCCCAAGACTGGAGGTGAGAAGGGTACATTCAGACTGGCTTAGCCCCCAACAGCCCTGACTCTTGCCCCCTGTGTCATTGCTATTAACATATTGAGCTCCATGGTTTTTGTCATTTATTTTAAAAGCTAGCAGGTTGTTCTTATTCTGAGTGTGCTATTTATTAGGTGAGGGGATGTTTAGCTCAAGTTTCCAAATACTCACATACTGCACAGAACAGAAATAGTTTCATAACTCACAGTAAGAAAAAAAAAATCAATGAAACCATGGCATTGCTGAAACCCCAGACTGGGAAAGGATCAAAGAAAAGTTACCATGTTATTTCATCTAGTTTCTTAGTTCTCAAACATGCTTTAACATTTTGTTCCTACTCAGAACAAAGGACTCTGAAGTACCACCTCCCTTCATCAGTTGCCCACATTCATCACACCATGAAAAATTAATTGGCTGTTTTATTGTGGTCAAAAGGCACCTGCTTCCATTCTTCTCACTCCAAATGAGCATCGAAGTAGACGTAGAGAAGTTGGGCCATTCTTTCAAAAACACATGTAGTAAGGAGGAGAAAAAGATAACACTTAATCTTATGAGGTAATATGCTAAAGGAATGTTATTTTTCGAGATGCAAGAGATATGAATATATTGACCGAGAGAATGGAAATACTCGGTGATACAAGACAGATGGAGGTTGACTGATAGAGCAAAGTCATGAGGAAGTCTGATGGAATGGGCCTTTGAGCCCACGTGGAGGGTTAGACCGTGGAGCAGAGGCAAACGCTATCTTCCTGTGAAACAGGGAGAAGAATGATAAAATGTACAAAGGTCAGAGAGAAACTGAGGTATCCAGGTTGAGAGCTCTTGACATTCTCAGTGAAGTGGGAGGCAAGGTCATCTGCAAAAAGAAGTGAAGAGGTTCTGGAATGTATACCATAGACCATGTGAGAGGGAGCAATGAGGCCTCAACTGATACAGCTTTGCAGCAATGCATGCGTGATGATAAACAACCCCCACAGAAATGTAGGTTCTATAGGAATTCCTGGTGGTGCAAATGATTAATGCCCTCAGCTGCTAGCCAAAAGGTTAGAGGTTTGAGTCCACTAGAGGTGCCTCAGAAGAAAGGCCTGGAAGTCTGCTTCCAAAAAAATCAGCCACCGAAAACCCTATGGATCACAGTTCTACTCTGACACACATGGTGTCGCCAAGAGTCAAAGTTGACTCAACAGCAATTGGACATATAGTTTACAAAGCATTAGTCACACATTTTACCTCTACAGGCAGTCCCCAGGTTATGAACAAGATCCATCCCTAAGTCTGTCTTTAAGTCAAATTTGCAGGTAAGTCAAAACAAGTACATATGGTTCTTATTTAGCATTAGTTAGTCAAATGTTTGTCTTTGCATACAGTATATATTTTACCTTTCTTATGCATATGAAACACTTAAGAAACACTGCCAAATCACATAATGTTTTCATTAGCTTCACGAAGTAGTGGATGTATTGTTATTACAAACCATCGTATTTAATTCAAACTTTTAATATAGTAGGTTTTATGGCAGCCCATTCTTAAGTAAAAATTGTCTGTAAGTTGGAGGTTCATAACCCAGGGACTGCCTGTATTTGCACAACAACCCAGTACAATAGGAAGTTAGATATTATATCCAATATATCCAATCTTATTTGAGGAATAAGGCACAGAGATTAAGAAATTTACCCAAAACACAATTAGTAACTGGTGGGGCCAAAACTCATACTGGGGTCTTTCAAATCCAAATCCTGTATCTTTTCATGTTACCAGGAATTTTCAGACTGTATTCTGAGTTGGATTGGAAGTTCTGAGGAGCCTCCACTAGGGTCAGCTATTGTTTGGGAAAACCTGAAGGGTCCCACCTCCTCACTCCCAGCTTCAACCAGTGTTGGCCTTCCTTTCGTGCATTTCACTCTCCACGTCAATCCAACCACTCCTAAATTTTCTGAGTGCAACACAAGCAAAAAGATGGTGCCCGGTGAAAGGGAGAGGCTATTCATGGATTTTATAATCCACTGTTCTCCCCAATGGCCAGAAGAGTATTGCGCCATCAGATGGTACACGAGAGGAAGTTTCACAGATGACAAGGATGTGACTATACACATATCCTTTCCTTCCATCCTACTAGTCCTCTCTTTAACCCAAAACCTTAGAAGCTATCAGGATAGTAGTTGGCATAACAAATTAACCCAAAACCTCAGGACCTTATCACAATAAATGTTTATTTAGAACCTACGGTATAAGTCCCACACAGCCAGCAAGGTCCTGCTCCTCGCAAGCAGGAACCAGAGTAAGAGAGGCTCTGCCATCTTGTGTCTGCACCATCTGGAGTGCTTCCAACGGCATCACAGAAGGGGCAGAGAGGGATAAGGAAGGCATCCCAAGAGCCTTTGACTGGAAAAGATGCATTACTTTTGCTCACATTACCATTTACCAGAGGTCACTCACAGGGCCCCTACTGACTGCAAGGAAGGCCAAGATGCGAAATATTATGTGGGTGGCACATGGGTATTAGGTGAGCACCACTTATTCCTGCCCCAGAAGACCCTGCCCTAAGTCCAACTTCTTTACCTTCCCCAGTTTAACCAGAATGAGTCTGTCTAATAGCTCCCATGTCCCTCCACTTCTGTAAAACTGATCCTCTCATTCCAATGCCTAAACCTCAGCCCTTGCTGTCTTCCCACCTGAAACACTCTCCCTCTCTGCTTATCCAACTTATCCTTCTTCATGACTCAGCTCAAATATCACCTCTTCCATGAGGTTATTCCAGACTCCCACCCTCCATTGAGTTCCCACCTCTGATGGGGACTAGAAGAAGGGAATATTACACAATATTTTCATCCCCAGTCAATCACCTGGAGTCTGACCAAAACTGGTTGTAGGAATGGAAAGTGGGTCTGTGGATGGGCGTGCCACCACCTAAGTGTGTATACTCAGAGAAGGAGACAAGAAAAGAGGGAAATTCAGCCACATATTTAGCTCTTCAGCCGGGTGACCCGGGGCAGTTAAACAGACCCCAAATATTTTCAGAGCGCCAACCATGTACCAGGCACAGTACCAGACCCCATGGAGAAGCCAGGTAGCACTATACACTGCTCTTGCCCTCAAGGAGCTGATTATTGCACAGAGCACCATTCTCCTATCCCCACACCCAGTTCGTTGACAAGTTCTATCAATCCACAAATGACTCATATCTACTCCCACTTCTCTATCACAAGGGCCACTGCCCTGGGTCAGTTCCTCATCATTTTTCATTTGGATGGTTCTAGTCATCTTCTAGCTATTCTCCTTGCCAGTAATATGCCCATCCCAACTTCAACACTCCACAGCCCCCTGAAAACACCGGTCGGACCATGCCATGCCCCTCCTAAATTCTCAAGTGCTCCCCATCCTGGGCAAAAATCTGTTCAAAATTTCTGTCCAACATACAAAGTTTTACCAGATGTCCTCAATATACCATTCTGGTGTTATGGCCCCCACCCCAGTTACCTGCACCAGTCACCCCACATTCTGGTCAGTCAAGGAAACTCATCGACCCCATTGCAACAAAGTGCCTTTGTTCATGCTGCTTCCTCAGCTTGGAATTTTCATTCCCACAAATCTTTGCTGGTTGAAATTTCTGTCTGTCCTTGAAGGTGAGTGCAAATAACACATCTTTCATCACAATCGCCTCCACCACTACCATGGATTTTGTGTCTCTGGTCACATCATTCATTTATTTAGCAAGTCTGTATTTAAAAAAAAAAAAAAATCCAAACTCATTGCCATCAAGTCGATTCTGACTCATATCGACCCTATAGGACAGAGTAGAACTGCCCCATAGGGTTTCCAAGGAGTAACTGGTGGATTTGAACTGCCAACCTTTTGGTTAGAGGCCTGAGCTCTTAACCACTGTGCCACCAGGGCATCAATTATCAAAGGGGAAAAGTTATTAAATTTTACAATTAAAATGCCAAAAAAGTGGATTCTTAACTTTTATCTGCCAAATAGTCCATATGGTGGGTTACTGAGGTGTTACAAATCAAATGGAAAGCTCCAGTTACAACTCCAGAAGGACCTCGAGTTACCAAACAAGAGGCAGGGTGGACAGTGGAGGTGTTAGAGATGGACACACTCAGTGGCTCCTGCCTTTATTTCACAGACATTAGGGCCTTTGATCCCTGATGCCCACTTCATAGCTCTTCATCAATGACTCTAACCAGCACAGTTTTGAATCTGTTGAGAACTCCACAAGGGCATTGACAGTAGATCAGATTTTAAGTCTCCAAGTTTACAGAGGGATAAAATCTAACTAAGAAAGTAAAGTTTACTGCTGTCATTGACAAAGCCTTTCTGAAATCTGTGAAATCTCTGAGTAGGTACTATGAAAGGATAGAAAATTAAAATCTGAAGAGTTTGAATAAATCCTTTCTCTGCTCTGTGAAAAGTCAGGAGAAAATAAAGAATTAATTTTGCAGCTCGGAGAAAATCAGGATAAAACGCCCTTAAGCCAAATTGTGGAGTCACTGGGTGATGCATAAGGTTAAACACTTAACTACTAGTTGAAAGATTGGTAGTTCAAGCTCACCCAGAAGCACCTTAGAAGACAGGCCTGATGATCTGCTTCTGAAAGATCACAGATTTGCAAACCCTTGGGATCACAGTTCAACTCTGCACACTTGGGGTCGCCATGAGTCAGAATTGACTCAACAGCATCTAACAACAACACAACAGCAACAGGCCAAATTGTAAAAGTGAAACTGCAGTGCACCTTTCCCCTATCTCCTCTCCCTTCTCCTTTACACTCCAGGGACCCACTGCAGATGCACAGGCTGCCTCTCCTGTTGTGTGCCTCCTATCAGTGGTATGAGTTATTACTCACTAAGGTATTAGAAATGAAGATGGTTTATCACACACAAAATGAAATTGGCCTGCAGATGATGGGTAGTTGATTCTTGACTGTGAATTTTCCCTTTCTGATAGCTTTAATTCCATTTCTCAATTCCTTAGAAACTCCAGATTGTGTCCATGCCCTCTTCTATATACATTTTGTCTCGACTTAATTCTCAGAAGGGACCCTCCAGACAAAAGGAGTCAGGCTGGTGTTGTAGATTCAGGCAGTCAGTCTTAAATGGGGAGTGTTGAGAAGTGAGACTGGACTCATAAGCCAGATTATAGAGAACCCCACCTGTCAGCCCAAGGAGTAAAGTTCTGTGCCTTTAGACCAGGCAGTTCTAAGGGGTCTTTGGAGCCCCCTATCACTCAGGGGCTGTCACATTTTGGATAGGTAGAGGAATTGGAAGGGGATCAGGGTCTCCCACCCTTGCTTCGACCCATATGAAATGATACATGAGCTTTGGTTGCTGAATATATTTGGCTCAAATATCCTGAATGTGAGATGCTCAGCTCCTGAGCTACTTTGTCCAGCACTGGGTTCTCTCGATCTATCTGTAACTCTTCTGAAAATTGGATGAAATATTCCTATATCCCTTTTTCTAGCACCTTTCTCTTTACCATTCTTCCAAGTTACCAACAGGAGATTTTAATGGTGACAATGTACAAGGAAAATAATCTTCTCTATTTATAACCTCGATTACTGCCCAAAGAGGGTGAGTCTTGTTAACTGACAGGTACTTGGTTTTCCGGGCACCATAATGAGTTGGGGACATGAGTTTAGAGATTAAAGCTGGTGGTACTGCACTCTCCAAAATCAGTTCAAAGTTCACTTTAGATCACTTATTGAGCCCCTATCATGTGCCCAGGTCTGTCATCCATGGCCCTGAGTGATATAAAACAAATTAAGATACGGTACAGAAGGAGAAAAGGGACACAGATTTTGACGTGAGGCAGACAAGATCAAATCCCAGCACTGTCTCACTATCAGAGTCATTAAGACAAGCAGTCCCAACAGTTCTGAGTATTATTTTCCTCATCTATAAAATGGGGATAATAGTACCTCTCTTAACATGCTACAATGTGGTTGGAGCCTAAAGACATTACGCTGAGTGAAATAAACCAATCACAGAAAAAAATTGTATGACTCCACTTATATACAAAAACAAGAATAGGCAAATGTATACATACAGACAAAAGTTTTTTAGTAGTTGTTATGGATCAAATTGTGTCCCCTAAAAATGTATGTCAACATGGCTAGGCCACGATTCCCAACATTGTGTGATTGTCCACCATTTTGTCATCTGATGTGATTTTCCCATGTGTTGTAAATCCTGCCTCTATGATGATAATGAGGCAGGATTGGAGCTAGCTTTATTAATGAAGCAGAGCTCAATCTACAAGATTAGGTTGTATTTTGAGCCAATCTCTTTTGCCATATAAAAGAAAGAAGGGAGCAGAGAGACAGAGGGACCTCATACCACCAAGAAAGCAGCACTGGGAGCAGAATGCGTGCTTTGGACTTGGGGTTCCTGCGCTGAGAAGCTTCTAGACCAGGGGAGGATTGATGGCAGGGATCTTCCTCCAGAGCCAACAGAGAGAAAAAGCCTTTCTCTGGAGTTGCACCCTGAGTTCGGACTTCTGGCCTCCTGGACTGTGAGAGAGTAGATTTCTCTTTGTTAAAGCCATCCATTTGTGGTATTTCTGTTGTAGAAGCACTAGATAACTGAAACAATAATTACCAGTGAAGGGAGGGAATGGGGAAAGGGGAGTTATTGCTTATGGACCTCTTAGTTTCTGTTACAGTGGTAGAAAATTCTCATTGATCAAGGGTAATTGCTGCACAACCGATTAATGTAAGTGATGTTGATAAGTTGTACATCTGTAAAAAGTTGACAAATGTGTAATATATATTTTTACAACAACAAAAAGAGTAGCTGCTGATGCTGCTTATGTGCCACCAAACACCTCATGGAATTTGGTTTCTTGGTTTGGAGCTTTAGGGTCTTTGCTTCATGGGATACTTAACTAGCCTAATATTGAGTTTGGTGCTTCTGTTCTACCTCTTAGTTTATTGTGTAGTGTCTAGGGTCTTAAAAGCTTCAAGCAGCCATGCAAGGTACAACATTCAGTCTCTACTGGCCTGGCACAACAGAGAAAGAAGAGTCAGGAATAGGTGGAGGAAATAGAATGTGTGGCTAATTGCTAATGAGTCCCCAAAACTATTGCCCTGAGATCATCCCTTAATCCTAAACTGAAAACATCCCCTAAAGCCTTCTTTAAACCAAACAACAATAGTTTAGCTTAATTAGTGATGAATGTCTGCTTTGAGCATTGTGCTGTTTTAAAGATCTCTGTGGGATCAAACCGACAACAGCTCAGAAATAGAAAGCTTAGGAGGCAGGGAGTTTATCTTAATGGAGGAACAATTCTGAAAAGGAGCGTGAGAATGGTCGCACAACTTGAAGAATATAATCAGTGTCACTGCAATGTAGAAATAATAATAGTAATTTAAAAATAATAGTAACCCCCTTAAAGGACCATTGAAAGGATTGGAAACAATGTAGTTGAAGGGTCTAGAGGGCACTTATGAATGGGAACTGTCATTGTCATTATTGCACATGGACCCTGCTATCAAACTGCTTAAGATCTTTTAGAATATAAAACCTTGGGAAGACTTGAATATCTTATTTTAGCTCCTTATTTGTAAAATGGAGCCCTGGTGGCACAGTGGTTAATCGTTCGGCTGCTAACCAAATGGTCGGCAGTTCGAATCCACCAGACACTTCTTAGAAACCCTATGGGACAGTTCTACTCTGTCCTATAGGGTCACTATGAGTCAGAATTGACTCGAAGGCAATGGATTTGTTTGGGTTTGGGTTTGGGTTTTGTTTTATTTGTAAAATGAGGAGAATGAGGCCAGAATGGCTGAGTAACTTTCTGAAGGTCACCATTGAGTTACGGCACAGTTAGGAGTAAAAGTTCAGTGGGAAATTATTTGTCCACCTCCAAGCGCACAAGAAATGGGAGATTACAAAAAAAGATTCTATCAAGCACCAAATTGTATAGGATAAAACAGTTTACTCCATGAGCACTCAGGAGGGAGCAGGATCAATGCAAACCTGAGACAAGAAATAAGGTTGGTACTTGACTGAAAATTGAAGGGAGAGTAGAAAAGCAGCATACAAAGGGGACAGTGACTGCCTTTTCAGAAAAGGTAAGCAGCACTGGAGGTTTAGTAAGGTGGCCTCCTTCCCATGGTCTGACCAGAGACAGACTGGTCTGAGAGATGTCAGAATAAGCACAAATTACTCAGTTACAATTCTGAACCTGGACCATACCCCTGTACTATTTCAGGAGAATGGCTTTGGGATCATGGTGATTCTCTAAAGGGGCTCTTGAGACTAATCTCAATGGAATGCCTTTCACATATGCCAAGATTAAAGCCAGGAGGAACCAATAAAAAGTTAGGGGAAAGATGCAGAGTCCACAAAGGGCTTGACAGTCTAGAACAGTGGCTTGAATTGAACAAGATGGAATTTCCAGAGAAATATGAAGTTCTGTATTACGTTCAGAACTCCAGTGCACAGATCTGGAATGGGGGAAATGTTTCCGCCCCAGGGTCTTTGCACCTGCATTTCCAGCTGCCTAGCCTGCTCTTCCCCCCAGATCCTTGAATGGCTGCCTTCCCTCTTCATTCAGATATCAGTTCACATGTTGCCACTCAGTGAACCCTCTCATTCCACTCTATGTAATGCCATTCTCCATTACCTAAATGTGTCTTATTTTCTTCGAAGAATTATTGCTGTCTACAATGATCTTGTTTATTCATTGGTTATGTTCCATATTACTACCACCACCCCCCTTAGAATGTAAGATCCATCATAATTTATTTGCCAGTTTATCCCTAGCATACATAGTCAGTGTTCAATAGATATTTCTTGAATGAACAAATGAATTAACGAAGTATGACAAAATAAATAAATAGCATGTAAATAAAAGATATTTAAGCTAATTGGATACAAAAAGCACTACTTTCCACTCGATGGCAATGGGTTTTACTTTCCACTTTATATAATATCTATATATAATTAATTAAGTTTTGAGTTATTGATATAAATGAGTGGTTTCATTGTTTTGTTTTTGTTTTGTATTGTTTTACTCCTTTAAGAGCAGCCAAGCTCAAGAAGGAGAAACCTGATGCAGCCTGGGGAGCAAAAGCATGCAGTGTGTTCTGATCACCACCTTGTTTGAATTTTTTTATATTCAGTCACACAAAAAGCATTTATTGAGCACCTACTATGTGCCAGGCCCTCCTCATATGCTAGGAAATGAATGAAACGGACAAATTCCCGGTCCTCATAAAGTATACCTTCTACTAGGTAGAGGAGACAGAAAATAAACAAGCAAGTAAAACATATGTCAGATAATAAAGTTCTCAGATGATGGGGAAAGAATACAGCAAGGAAAGGAGATAGCGAGTTTTGGTGGCTGAGAGGAGTATAGATTGCCATTTTAAGTGGTATGGTCAGGGAAGATTCCACTGTTAAGATCCTGTTTGAACAGAGCCCTGGAGCAGAGAAGGGCTAGCAATGTGCACAGATGAAGAAATGGTATTCCAGGCAAAGTAAAGAGCACATGCACTCATGGAAGCAGAATGAGTGGAGTAGAATGAGCAAGGTAGGAGAGAGTCCAGGGAAAGGCAGCTAATGACTGGCTTTGTAGGTATTTGCATGGATTTCAGCTTCACTCTGGCAAAGTACGAAACCTTGGAGGTATAGTGGTTAAGACTATGGCTGCTGACCAAAAGGTCAGCAGTCCAAACCCACCAGGCGCCCTTTGGAAACCCTATGGGGCAGTTCTACTGTGTTCTATGGGTCGCTATGAGTTGAAATCATCGCGACGGCAATGGGTTTAGTTTTGGTTTTTATGAGGAAGTAAGCCACTGGAGGGTCTTAGGCAGAAAAATGTCAGGGTTGAAGTACATTTTAACAAGATCACTCTGAATACAATGTTGAAATACGAGAGCAAGGGCAGAAGCAGGGAGACCATGGCTCTAATTCTAGAGAAAGATGACAGTGGCTGATTCTCAATACATCTTTGACGATAGAGCTGGCAGATTCTGCTGATGAATTAGATACAGTGTGTGAGAGCAAAATAGGAGATAATGATTGCAAGGTTTTTGGCTTGAGAAAATAAAAAGAATAAAAAAGGCTGCTTGGTGAGCTCAAAACAGAACAAGGGATAAAGAATGGCTTAGGTGGACTATTTATCTTGTCTCTGGGAAAGTCCAAGAAATAATCCTGTGTCCCAACAGAGAACAGAGATCTTACTCATTATTTCCTCTCTCCCCTCTATCATCATTCATTTCTCTACCTGCCTGTCTGTCTATCTACCTATCTTCTGGCTACCTGTTGTTGTAATTGTTGTTAGGTGCCATTGAGTCACTTCTGACTCATAGTGACCCTATGTACAACAGAATGAAATGCTCCCTGGTCCTGCACAATCTTCACAATCGTTGCTATGTTTAAGGCCATTGTTGCAGTCACTGTGTCAATCCATCACCTTGAGGGTTTTCCTCTTTTTTGATGACCCTCTACCAAGCATGATGTCCCTGGGCCCTGGGCCCTGCTATAACATGTCCAGACTGAGACAAAGTCTCGCCATCCTCACTTCTAAGGAGCATTCTGGCTGTACTTCTTCCAAGACAGATTTTTTCGTTCTTTTGGCAGGCCATGGTATAGTCAATATTCTTTGCCAAAACTGCAATTCAAAAGCATCAATCCTTCTTCAGTATTCCTTTTTCATTGCACAGCTTTTGCATGCATATGAAGCAATTGAAAAGACCATAACTTGGATCAGGCACACCTTAGTCATCAGTGACATCTTTGCTTTTTAACACTTTAAAGAGTCTTTTACAGTAGATTTGCCCAATGCAATACATCATTTGATTTCTTGACTGCTATTTCCAGGGGCGGTGATTGTTGAATCAAGTAAAATGAAATCTTTGACAACTTCAATCTTTTCTCTGTTTATCATGATGTTTCTTATTGGTCCAGTTGTGAGAATTTTTGTTTTCTTTATATAGATGTGTAATCCATACTGAAGGCTATAGTCTTTGATCTTCACCAGTAAGTGCCTCATGTCCTATTCATTTTTAGCAAGAAAGGTTGTCATCTGCATATCACAAGTTGTTAATAAGTCTTCCTCAAATCCTGATGCTTTGTTCTTCTTCATATACCCCAGCTTCTCAGATTATTTGCTCAGCATACAGATTGAATATATATGTGTGAAAGGACACAACCCTGGCACACACCTTTTCTGATTTTAAACCCTACAGTATCCCATTGTTCTTTTCAAATGGCTATCTCTCGATCTATGTAAAGGTTCCACATGAGCACAATTAAGTGTTCTGGAATTCCCATTCTTGACAATGTTATCCATGATTTGTTACGATCCACACAGTCAAATGCCTTTGCATAGTCAATAAAACACAGGCAAACATCTTTCTGATATTCTCTGCTTTCAGCCAAAATCCATCTGACAACCTTTGTTCCATGTTCTATTCTGAATCAGGCTTGAATTTCTGGCAGTTCCTTGTCAGTGCACAGCTGCAACCGTTTTTGAATTATCTTCAGCAAAATTTTGCTTGTATGTGATATTAATGATACTCTTTGATAATATCCACATTCCATCAAATCACCTTTCTTTAGAATAGACTTTTATATGGATCTCTTCCAGTCGATTGGCCAGATAGCTGTCTTCCAAATTTCTTGGCATAGATGAGTGAACACATCTGTTTGTTGAAGCATCTCAATTTGTATTCAGTCAATTCCTGGAGCCTTGTTTTTCACCATGCCTTCAGTGCAACTTGAACTTCTTTTAGTACCAGAGGTTCTTGGTCAGATGCTACCTTCTGAAATGGTTGAACATTGACCAATTCTTTTTGGTACAGTAACTCTGTATTCCCCCCATCTTGTCCTGATGCTTCCTGCATCATTCCATTACTACCTACTTGCAAATGACTCACAAAATTATATCTCCAGCTCAGATTGCTCCTCTGAGCTCTAGACCACTATAATCAACTCTTTATACTTTCTCATTTTGAGTAGCAATGTGTCTGCAACAGAACTCTGCAAATATGACCCTTTTCTTAGTAAACTGTACCACAATCCAACCAAAACCCTGAGGCCCATTGTTGCTGACTTTTTACCTTCTCACGATTTCTATGTGAACAGCACCAAGCTCCATATCCTGAAAACCTCCATCACCATCACCATTTCTACCACCATACTAGTCTAGGTTTTTGCCTTCCTCTGCACTCCTGCAATAGTTTCCTAGTGGTTCGGCCAAATCCACTCTCCCCCACCATCCCCATTCTGGTCCCCACACTTCATGCACAGTGAACCACTAGTCATGCAACTCCATCATCACAGTGCTTAATACCCATCAATGTCCTCTTCCCATTTCTCTTAGCATAAAGTTTAAAGTGTTTCACATGTGCCACAAGACCCATGTTTGGCACGTTTGGCTCCTGCCTACCTCTCCCACATTCCCTCTCAGAAGGCCCCCTCTGCCACTTGGCTACTGCACAAGCTGTTCCCTCTGCCTGAAATTGCTTCACTCTTTCCTCCCATCATTGAAACACCGCTTGTCCATTCTTCAGAGCTGAGCCCAGGCATCATTTCTTCTATGAAGTCTTCCTAGAACTTCCTTACTGTAAACTCTCAGAACAGCCCAGGCTGATCGCAGCTACAATTTTAATATGTGGACCTATTGAATCTTTGATTGACACATATACCTTCCCAACTGGATTTTGAATTCCATGATGCCAGCAACTGTGTCTCCTTTTGCTTGTTATTGGTTGTCTGATTAATAATGTAGACCATCAGTCATTAAAAACATTACTTGGCCATTCCTTCCCTCTTGGAACATCCCCCAGGTGCTCTCATTTTCTCCTATGACTTCAGTTGTCATCTAGATGTTGGTGTCTTCCAAATCTCTAGCTTCAGCCCATACCACTTTTGTCAATACCAGATGATAACGCATACCTCACTTGGATGACCCAGTGGCACCTCAATCTCAACATGATTAAACTATTTAGCTTTCCCTACTCAAATCTGCTCTTTCTCCAGGGTTACCATTCTTGGTGAATAGCTAACTTTCAATGGGTGTGCATCATCTCCAACTCCTCCACCACCCTCAATCCCCATAACCAGTTGGTCACAAGCCTGAGTAATTCTATCTCTGAAACATATCTAGGTGAAGCCCAAACTCTTTGGAATTGTCCACAAGACCAGTGTTAACATATCTCCGAATGAATATAGTCTACTTCTACTTCACACAGGGAAGTTTTCAGGGTCCCCTGGGCCCTCTTCCAATCCTAGAGGAGATCAGTAGCCAGTGATAACCCTCCAAGCCCCAGCCAGACTTTCACCCTGGTTAGGTCTTCAATGAATAATCAAGAGTTGAGCTATGCGTTAAATGGAACTTGAAGCATTTCCAATACAATGTAAAAGGCACCTTCTGAAGTTCTGTTGAATGGTGGCCCTGCATGGGCTTCTGATGCCTCACTGATTACCAGTCACTAAAGTTGATATTCTTTCATAAGCCTGATGTTCCTATAGTTGAAGTTCCTATAGGGGGACATACTGCTACTTCTTTTCAATTGTGTATTTTTAAATGTTTAAAGTTTAGTTCTTAATAGGTCATATATCACATGACATAAACTCAAATAGTTAAAAAAGGGGGACTCATCTAATACCATTCTCCACTAAGATAGCTTTTGTATTTTGTTCATTTCTGCCCTAGATGCCTTCTATCTTATTGGTTAAATGAGCTAGTGTTTTAGTTTCCCAAGTGTTTTATTTTCTTGACATAATAAAAATACATGTAAAATGAAAGTGTGTGAAAGTTGGAAGAAAACATTTTTAGTCAGAATACGGTGTTGTTATCGTTTAGCTGCCATCAAGCCATCAACTCATGGTGACCTCAGGCACAATAGGACCAAATGTTGCCCAGTCCTTCGCCATCCCCGTGGCTCATTGAAGATTGGACCATTGTGACCTACAGGATTTTCACTGGCTGATTTTTGGAAGTAGATTGCCAGGCTGTTTTCCCAGTCTGTCTTAGCCTTGAAGCTCCACTGAAAGCTTTTTATCATCATAGCAACACTCAAGCCTCCACTGACAAATGGGTGGTGGCTGCATTTGAGTTGCTTTGGTCAGAAATCCAGCCTGGGTCTCCTGCATGGAAGGTGAGAATTCTACCACTGAAGCATCTCTGCCTCTAGTCAAAATATAGACCCAAGGAAATGAAGTGTCTTTCAATTGGGACTAATATTTTTCCTTTCTTTCTTTCATTCAACAAGTATGGATAGGGCAAATTTTTCTTTTCTAAAGAATATGTACTGTTAGTCACAAGATGGCCCGTGAAAGCAGTGTGGCTAGACCAACACAAATCTTCTGTTCTGCTAAAAAATAGTTTGAACACAAATTCAAGTGTTGATGCACTGTATATTGTTCCCAGAATAAAAAATCTTCCATTTATGAAAAAGGTGGGTCATGTTGTGCCTGTGAGAGAACATCATGGCAGGTGTGATCTCCAGGAGATGAAGAACTCCCTAACCAATGACCACGTCCTGAGCTCAGTCCCCAGCTGTGTGTTCTAAGCCAAGGGAGGGGCATGTGGTGAGCCTCCATGAGAGCTGATTGAGCCTGTTCTGTCTTACGAGGGTGTGATGAAAACTAGAAACTAGAATAATCAGATGGAAAAGTGCCTCCGCCTCCCCAGAAAGAGCTTAATGTCTCTCTATGGGAAACTGCCAGACTAGCAGGAAGGTGGAATGAAAGTGGGAAGAGGGCCACAAGCAATTAAAGCAGAAGAGTTATCGGGAAAAGCTAGAAAATTTGAAATCCAAAGAGAAGGAAATCTCAGGGAGTGAGTAGAAGCAGCTTGGGGCAAGAGAATGAAGAACACAAGACTGATTTGGAGTTTGGGGCTGACGATACACCATGTTGTTGTTATTAGCTGCCATAGAGTTGGCCTCGACTCGTGGTGACCCCATGCACGATGCAAGAAAATGCTGTCCTGTCCTGCACCATTCCCATGATGAGTTGTGAATCAGACCATTGTGATCCATAGGGTTTTAATTGGCTGGTTTTCTGAAGTATTTCACCAGGCCTTTCTTCCTAGTCTGTCTTAGTCTGGAAGCTCCACTGAAACTGGGTCAGCATCATAGCAATACTCAAGCCTCCATCCGTGGGGATAAATGGATGGATGGCTGCTGCACTGGAGGTACACTGCCTGGGAATTGAACCTGTGTCTTCCACTTGAAAGGTGAGAATTCTTCCACTGAACAACCAAAAACCTTAGCAGGGATGCCATAACTCACACCTTTTCCATAATCTTCAGCTGACCTGATTTATAACTGGTCATACCTAGCACATCGTTGCCCCACACATGGTAACCACAGTCTAAGGCACGGAGGGTCCCTACCTAATGGGAGAAGGAGGGTGGGGGTGCATTCTTCAAGTGCCGCGCTGACAGCATTCCCACGTGTACAGTTCTGGCAGTCTGCAGGAGGAGCAAAAGGAATATATCTATGCATTCATTCAGCAAATATTTGTTGAGTTTCTAGCCCTGCGGAGCCACAGTGAGCAAGGCAAACATTATTGCCACCCTCCAAGTACTTAAAGTCAAGTGGCAAAGACAGACATCAAATAATCACACAGCAATACAAATCATATATCGTCGACGGTGCTAAGCACTTCAAAAGAAACCCCAGGCCACCCTCAGAGCAAATAAAAAGGCTGGAAGTTTCAAGTAAGATACCTTGAGAAACTAAGCTTTGAGTAGGAGTTAGCTGCATGAAGTAGGAGAGAGGGGGGCTTATTCCAGGCAGAGAAATCTTGCATGAAAGGCCCCAAGGCAGGAGGGCAGCAGGACCCAATCAAGGTCAAGAAGAAAGGCCAGTGAGAGCATCTGGAGCAGGGTGCACAGACAGTGGCCTGAGATGAGGCTGCAAAGAGAGGCAAGGTCAGGCCAGCAAAGCCTTGCAGGCCACGCTGAGAGTTTGGGTCTTTATCCATCACAGTTCAGCTGTCACAAAAGAGGTAGGTTGTGACAGTCTGGGTGGCACAAATGCATAAGCACTGGACTACTACCCGAAAGGCTGGTGGCTGGAACCCACCCAGAGTTGCCTCGGAAGAAAGCCCTGGCGATCTCCTCTACTCTGCGCACATGGGGTCACCATGAGTCAGAATCAGCTCGACGGCAAATGGTTTTGATTTGTTTGTTTTGGATTGTTTGTTTGGATGGTTGGCTTTTGTTGTTGTTTTGTTTTTTTATTAGGTCATTTGTTTCATTTTTGAGCTCCAGGCTGCAGGACAAACCACAAGGCAGAGGTCAGTGAAAGAAGCAAGGACCCAGGCGTGGAGGGACTGCAGATCTGCAGATGAAGGAAGTTCATTTCACCCCAGAGGAGAGCTTTCCGTAGCCACAGGTCTCATCGGTGTACTCAGGAACACCCACGCTTGTAAGAAAGGCTCCAAAAACAGCCCCTGGCTGCCTGCCACTGGGGGTTAAGCTCTTTATCAGAGGGATTCTCTGTGTACCTCCACTAGCACTTTGCCTGATGCAACAAATAGCAACTAACCCACTGCCGTGGAGTCGATTCCGACTCATAGCTACCCTATAGGACAGAGTAGAACTGCCCCATAGAGTTTCCAAGGAGCACCTGGTGGATTCAAACTGCCAACCTTTTGGTTAGCATTCGTATCACTTAACCACTATGCCACCAGGATTTCCAAATACCAATTAGGCAATTAGAATCCTGAACCTGCTAGAGTTGTGACAAATATTAAAGAAAAGGTATCAAAAAAAGTTTCAGTTCCTCCAGGCAAAGAGCCTAGTTATGTCTAAAGCGATTAGAAATGGCAAAGAGGTGAACGGAAGTCCAATTATTTACTATTTAAAATGGCATGGGGGTGAGGCAGTTGCTGACACCTGGCAGATACAGCTGGGGAAGAGCTGACTAGTACAAAAGGGAGTTTAATCACACGTCTCTGTTTGAAGTTGTTTGGGATGATGGAGTTTCTTTAGGCAAGGGGTTTAATTAGTTTCAATTTGAATTTATACTTCTTACAGCTTTTCTCAACAGTAAGCCCTGCCAAAATGTGTGGCGGTGAATGATAACCATTCTTTGCAACCATCTATTAACAGTGTCTTCTAAATATCCCCAGAGATATAAACACTGTTTTGCACAGTGAGGTTTGCAAAGGCTTGCCCCCAGCAGTCCTTAAGGGGGAGCTGCTGTGATCCCTTTTCCTGGATCTGTAACCAGGTCATCTTTCTTTATCAGCCTAGACCAGCACTGCCCAGCAGAAATACAGCGAGAACCACAAAAGGGAAACACATATGTAATTTTCAATTTTCTAGCAGCTACATTTTTTCAACATAAAAGGAAACAGGTGAAATTAATTTCAATAATATATTTTCTTTAACCTAATATGTTTACAGATCCTGGGGTGGCACAAATAGTTTGTTCAACTACTAACCTAAAAAAAGTCACTGGGACCAAATGACTGAGCTGAGGGCTGTGGGCACCATGATCTCGGAGAACATTTAGCTCAAATGGCATAACATAATTTATAAAGAAAATGCTCTACATTCTAATTTGGCAAGTAGTGTCTGTGGTCCTAAAAGCTTGTGAGCAGCCACCTAGGATACTCCAGTGGTCTCACCCCATCTGGAGCAAGGGAGAATGAAGAAAACCAAAAACGCAAGGGAAAGATAAGTCCAAAGCACTAATGGACCACAACTACCACAGCCTCCACCAGACTGAGTCCAGCACAACTAGATGATGCTCGGCTACAACCATCGACTGCTCTGACAGGGATCGCAATAGAGGCTCCTGGAGAGAGCTGGAGAAAAGTATAGAAAAATTCTAACTTACAAAAAAAAAGGGCTAGACTTACTGGCCTGGCAGAGACTAGAGAAACCCCGAGAGCAAGGGCCTCAGACACCCTTTTAGCTCAATATTGAAGTCACTTCTGAGGTTCACCCTTCAGCCAAAGATTGGATAGGCCCATAAAACAAAATGAGACTAAAGGGGCACACCAGTCCAGGGGCAAGGACAAGAAGGCAGGAAGAGATACGAAAGCTGGTAATAGGGAGCCCAAGGTCGAGAAGGGAAGAGTGTTGACATGTCATGGGGTTGGTAACCAATGTCACAAAATGATATGTGTACTAATTAATGAGAAACTAGTTTGTTCTATAAACCTTCATCTAAAGTACAATAAAAAATGAAAGAAAAAAAAGTACCTGGGTGATGCAAATGGTTAAGCACTCAACTACTAGCCAAAAGGTTGGCGATTCAAGCCCACCCAGAGGAGCCTCAGAAAAGAGGTCTGGTGATGTGCTTCCAAAAGTCACAGCCTTGACACCCTATGGAGCAGTTCTATTCTGCACGCATGGGGTCACTGTGAGTCGAAATCGACTCAATGGCAACTAAAAACAATAACTAACCTAAAGGTTGGCAGTTCAAACCCACCAAGCTGCACCACAGAAGAAAGGTCTGATGATCTGCTTCCATAAAGATCACAGCCAAGAAAACCCTAGGGAGCAGCTCAGCTCTACTCTGTAACACATGGGGTCACCATGAGTCAGAATCAACTCGACTGCAATGAGTCTGGTTTGGTTCTTGGTAATATGTCCACAGTGTCATCACTTGAACATACAATCAATATAAAAAGTATTAAGGAGATATTTTACATTGTGTATGTGTGTGGGTATTCTTAAAAACCTGATTTGTGAGAAAACCCTAAAGAATCCTCAAGAAAACTACTGAAACTAATAGAAGAGTTTAGCAGGTTATCAGGATACAAGATAAACATACAAAAATCAGTTGGATTCCTCTACACCAACAAAAAGAACATTGAAGAGGAAATCACCAAATCAATATCATTTACAGTAGCCCCCAAGAAGATAAAATACTTAGGAATAAATCTTAACAGAGATGTAAAATACCTATACAAAGAAAACTACAAGACACTACTGCAAGAAACCAAAAGAGACCTACATAAAAACATACCTTGCTCATGGATAGGAAGGCGTAACATTGTAAAAATGTCTATTCTACCAAAGCCATCTGGAGATACAATGCAATTCTGATCCAAATTCCAACATTTTTTAATGAGTTGGAGAAACAAATCACCAACTTCATATGGAAGGAAAAGAGGCTCCGGATAAGTAAAGCATTACTGAAAAAGAACAAAGTGGGAGGCCTCACTCTACCTGATTTTAGAACCTCTTATACTGCCACAATAGTCAAAACAGCCTGGTACTGGTACAACAACAGATACATAGACCGATGAAACAGAACTGAGAATCCAGACATAAATCAATCCACATATGAGCAGCTGATATTTGACAAAGGCCCAAAGTCAGTTAAATGGGGAAGACAGTCTCTTTAACAAATGGTGCTGGCATAACTGGATGTCCATCTGCAAAAAAAATGAAACAAGACCCATACCTCACACCAGCACAAAAAATAACTCAAAATGGATCAAAGGCCTAAATATAAAATCTAAAACGGTAAAGATCACGGAAGAAAAAGTAGAGACAACACTGGGAGCCCTAATACATGGCATAAACAGTATACAAAACATTACTAACAATGCAGAAGAGAAACTAGATAACTGGGAGCTCCTAAAAATCAAACACCTACGCTCATCCAAAGACTTCACCAAAAGAGTGAAAACATTACCTACAGACTGGGAAAAAGTTTTTAGCTATGACATTTCCGGTCAGTGTCTGATCTCTAAAATCTACATGATACTGCAAAAACTCAATTACAAAAGGACAAATAACCCAATTTAAAAATGGACAAAGGATATGAACAGGCACTTCACTAAAGAAGACATTCAGGTAGCTAACAGATACATGAGGAAATGGTCATGATCATTAGGCATTAGAGAAATGCAAATCAAGACTACAATGAGATTCCATCTCACTCCAACAAGGCTGGCATTAATCCAAAAAACACAAAATAATAAAATGTTGGAGAGGCTATGGAGAGATTGGAACACGTATACACTGCTGGTGGGAATATAAAATGGTACAACCACTTTGCAAATCGATTTGGCACTTCCTTAAAAAGCTAGAAATAGAACTACCATATGATCCAGCAGCCCCACTCCTTGGAATATATCCTAGAGAAATAAGAGCCTTTACACGAACAGATAGATGCACACCCACGTTCATTGCAGCATTGTTTACAAAAGTAAAAAGCTGGAAGCAACCAAGGTGCCCATCAATGGATGAATGGATAAATAAATTATGGTATATTCATACAGTGATGAATCCGTGAAACGTTTCATAACATGGAGGAATCTGGACAGCATTATGCTGAGTGAAATTAGTCAGTTGCAAAGGGACAAATATCGTATGAGACCACTATTATAAGAACTCAAAAAATAGTTTAAACAGAGAAGAAAATATTCTTTGATGGTTCCGAGAGAGGGGCGGGAGGGAGGGAGAGGGGTTTTCACTAATTAGATAGTAGACAAGAACTATTTTAGGTGAAGGGAAAGACAACATACAATACAGGAGAGTTCAGCACAACTGGACTAAAGCAAAGAAGTTTCCCGAATAAACTGAACACTTTGAAGGCCAGTGTAGCAGGGGTAGGGGTTTGGAGACCATGGTTTCAGGGGACATCTAAGTCAATCAGCTTAACAAAATCTATTAAGAAAACATTCTGCATCCCACTTTGGAGAGTGCCGTCTGGGGCCTTAAACGCTAGCTAGCAGCCATCTAAGATGCATCAATTGGTCTCAATCCACCTGGAGCAAAGGAGAAGGAAGAACACCAAAGACACAAAGTAATTATGAGCCTAACAGACAGAAAAGACCACATAAACCAGAGACTACATCAGCCTGAGACCAGAAGAACTAGATGGTGGGTGGCTACAACCGATGACTGCCCTGACAGGAAACACAACAGAGAACGCCTGAGGGAACAGGAAAGCAGTGGGATACAGACCTCGAATTTTTGTAAAAAGACCAGACTTAATGGTCTGACTGAGACTAGAAGGACCCCAGAGGTCATGGTCCCCAGACCTTCTATTAGCCCAAGACAGGAACCATTCCCAAAGCCAACTCTTCAGACAGGGATTGGACTGGACTATGGGATAGAAAATGATACTGGTGAAGAGTGAGCTTCTTGGATCAAGTAGACACATGAGAATATGTGGGCAACTCCTGTCTGGAGAAGAGATGAGAGGGCAGAAGAGGTCAGAAGCTGGCCGAATGGACACAAAAATAGACAGTGGAGGGAAGGAGTGTGTGGTCTCATTAGAGGGAGAGCAACTACGAGTATATGGTAAGGTGTATATAAGATTTGTATGAGAGCCTGACTTGGTTTGTAAACTTTCACTTAAAGCACAATAAAAAAATTTTTTTTTAATCTGATGTGTGTTTTACATTTGCAGCATTTCTCAATTCAGAATAGGCACACTTCAAGTGTGCATTAGACACATGTCACCAATGCCTACCATATTGGACAGGATAGGTCTAGACATCGATGATTTCTTCCAACCGATGTTGCATTGACAACGGCTTTCAAAGCCCACTCTACCTGGGAAAGATGACTCCATTGAAACATTCCCATTTCTGATTATCATACTTCTTTTGGGCCCCCTTTTGCAGTTAGTATTTTCATCGGTTTATTCTTCCTTTGAAGTGTCTCTAACATCTGTCCTTTCCCTACATTGCTATCATCTCATCCAGGCCCTTTCCCACACACATGGACCACTGGAATAGTGTCCTAATTCCCAGCTACTCAAAGTCAGGTGCTTCTTTCTGAGATGACAGTGTAGTGGACTGGATGTATGGGTCTCCTCAACATGCTTCATTCATTTATTCATTCATCAAATGTTTATTGAGTGTCCACTACATGCCAAGTGCTGTGCCTCACACTGAGAATAATTTGTACTTTACAAAACTGGTATGCTAAGTCTTCCAAGACAGTCAGTTTTACTCAGTGATAAATAATACAAAACCTTATCTTTATTTTAACAGACACAAAACTGTGTTATAGAGTAGAATACAAAATCTGCATGAAGTTTTAAGATAAGAGACTTCACAAAAATGTCTAGGTTTAACATGTGCCACTTAAGGCTATGCCTCCAGATTCCCTGGAGGATACATGTTCCTAGCTCCTCTGAAGTGAGAAGTAATTTTGATGGAAAAGTCTAAGACCAAGAATTGCTCTCCCTCCTCCATTCTCAAAGGCGTCCTGGTGATGCAAAGATTAAGCGCTCAGCTGCCAACAAATAGGTCTGCAGTTAGAATCCATCAGTCTCTCAGAGGGGAAAAAGACCTGATGATCTGCTCCCATAAAGATTACAGCCTTGGGAACCCTATGGGGGCAGTTGGGCTCTGTCCTACAGGGTTGCCATAAGTTGGAATCAACTCGACAGCACACAACTTCCATTCTCTCTCTTCTCCAACCCAAACGACACAGAAATGTCAGAATGGGCTTGCCACAGCCCACTTTCATAGCCACTCTGTGCTTAACTAAAGGGCCCATTTTAGGGAGACAAAGCTGACACACCAGAAACTATACACTCACAATTAAATTCTAAACTGGGTCATGCCAGCTAGTAATGCCAGTGTCCAGTGGGTTCTCTCAAAATGCATGTGCATCCTGATAGAGTAGGTAAAAAATTCCAGAGGTGATCAGAAAAACCAGATGATTTTATGGAATAAAGACATCTGAGAAGGCTCCTAGGAAGAAGTGGGACTTGAGAGAGACATGAAGAAATGATAGGAATTCAGCATGGGGCAAGTAGAGAGAGTGATTGGGGGCTGGAAGGAATCAACGATGACCAACACCAGTCAGGTCAACCTCATTACCTCCAGGATTTTGCTCATTCAGGTGCCTTGGACTTCTCTCCCAACCTTGACAGTTACTTCAAAGCAAAAGTCAAATTCCACCTTTTGGGGAAGTCTTCCCTCATGCTTGCAGACCCGCTGCCTTCTCCAAATTACTGTAGCTATCAGACTTGCCACTAACATTTGCAGACCAGAAACAAGAGTACATGTGGAGGCCTGCCTATCAGGTCTAAATACTTAAAATTTATAAATCAAGTTAAAAAAACTATTCATTAAAAATTCAATCTTCGGGAGGCGGAGCCAAGATGGCGGACTAGGCAGACGCTACCTCGGATCCCTCTTACAACAAAGACACGGAAAAACAAGTGAATCGATCACATACATAACAATCTACGAACCCTGAACAACAAACACAGATTTAGAGACGGAGAACGAACTAATACGGGGAAGCAGCGATTGTTTCCAGAGCCTGGAGCCAGCGTACCAGTCAGGTACGGCACAAGCACAGAGACCTGCTCCACCCCCCTGAACTAACCCCGGGAGGGGGACTAGCCGGTTCCACGGGCGGCGTGGGACGCAGCCGTTAGGAGAAGTCCCCGGGAGGCAGTGACTGATCTTGGAGCAGAAAGAGCAGCATCCGAGCCGGGGAACCGTCCCACAGGGATTTGGACTGCACGCAGGTACGCCATAAACACGGAGAGTTGCTCCACCCCCTGAACTAACCCCGGGAAGGTGACCATCCGGGTCGCGCGGGCGGCGTGGGACGCAGCCGGTAGGAGAAGTCCCCGGGAGGCAGCGACTGGTATTGGAGCGGGGAGAACAGCGTTCCAGCCGGGACACTCGGTCGCGGCACAAGCACGGGGAGCTACTCCACCCATCTGAACTAACCCCGGGAGGGGGCCCACCTGGTTCACGGGGGCGGCACGGCCACGCGGCTGGAGGGATGAGAAGTCCCCGGGAGGCAGCGACTGATTTTGGAGTCGAGAGTGCACCGTCCCAGTAGGGGAGCCTTGACGCTGGGCGTGGGGCTGGAAGCGGAGGATCTGACCGTGACTCCAGCGGGCCAGACCCCCCGGGGCCAATCTCCACACAGACAGCACACATAGGCGACGCGCCCGCGGGAATCTCAGATATAATAGTCATTCCAAGCAAGACAAGCAACTCTGGCTATATTCTGAGGTGCTACTCTCCTATCTCTCTGTTCCCTCCCCCACCCTCCCCAGGCGGCTTCATTAACATCTGAATAGCCTGAGCCAGAGGGAGAACTCTGATAGGGATCTGACTGCAGTTTTTTTTAGCGGATTTTCTGGAAAAACTAGTTTCCCAGTGATGGCTCGGAGACAACAATCCATATCAAACCACTTAAAGAAGCAGACCGTGACAGCTTCTCCAACTCCCCAAACAAAAGAATCAAAATCTTTCCCAAATGAAGATACAATTTTGGAATTATCAGATACAGAATATAAAAAACTAATTTACAGAATGCTTAATGATATCACAAATGAAATTAGGATATCTGCAGAAAAAGCCAAGGAACACACTGATAAAACTGTTGAAGAACTCAAAAAGATTATTCAAGAACATACTGGAAAAATTAATAAGTTGCAAGAATCCATAGAGAGACAACATGTAGAAATCCAAAAGATTAACAATAAAATAACAGAATTAGACAACACACTAGGAAGTCAGAGGAGCAGACTCGAGCAATTAGAATGCAGACTGGGACATCTGGAGGACCTGGGAATCAACACCAACATAGCTGAAAAAAAATCAGATAAAAGAATTAAAAAAAATGAAGAAACCCTAAGAATTATGTGGGACTCTATCAAGAAGGATAACCTGCGGGTGATTGGAGTCCCAGAACAGGGAGGGGGGACAGAAAACACAGAGAAAATAGTTGAAGAACTTCTGACAGAAAACTTCCCTGACATCATGAAAGACGAAAGGATATCTATCCAAGATGCTCATCGAACCCCATTTAAGATTGATCCAAAAAGAAAAACACCAAGACATATTATCATCAAACTCACCAAAACCAAAGATAAACAGAAAATTTTAAAAGCAGCCAGGGAGAAAAGAAAGGTTTCCTTCAAGGGAGAATCAATAAGAATATGTTCTGACTACTCAGCAGAAACCATGCAGGCAAGAAGGGAATGGGACGACATATACAGAACACTGAAGGAGAAAAACTGCCAACCAAGGATCATATATCCAGCAAAACTCTCTCTGAAATATGAAGGCGAAATTAAGATATTTACAGACAAACACAAGTTTAGAGAATTTGCAAAAACCAAACCAAAGCTACAAGAAATACTAAAGGATATTGTTTGGTCAGAGAACCAATAATATCAGATATCAGCACAACACAAGGTCACAAAACAGAACGTCCTGATATCAACTCAAATAGGGAAATCACAAAAACAAACAAATTAAGATTAATTAAAAAAAAAATACACATAACAGGGAATCATGGAAGTCAATAGGTAAAAGATCACAATAATCAAAAAGAGGGACTAAATACAGGAGGCATTGAACTGCCATATGGAGAGTGATACAAGGCGATATAGAACAATACAAGTTAGGTTTTTACTTAGAAAAATAGGGGTATATAATGAGGTAACCACAAAAAGGTATAACAACTCTATAACTCAAGACAAAAACCAAGAAAAACGTAACGACTCAACTAACATAAAGTCAAACACTATGAAAGTGAGGATCTCACAATTTACTAAGAAAAACGCCTCAGCACAAAAAAGTATGTGGAAAAATGAAATTGTCAACAACACACATAAAAAGGCATCAAAATGACAGCACTAAAAACTTATTTATCTATAATTACCCTGAATGTAAATGGACTAAATGCACCCATAAAGAGACAGAGAGTCACAGACTGGATAAAGAAACACGATCCATCTATATGCTGCCTACAAGAGACACACCTTAGACTTAGAGACACAAACAAACTAAAACTCAAAGGATGGAAAAAAGTATATCAAGCAAACAATAAGCAAAAAAGAAGAGGAGTAGCAATATTAATTTCTGACAAAATAGACTTTAGACTTAAATCCACCACAAAGGATAAAGAAGGACACTATATAATGATAAAAGGTACAATTGATCAGGAAGACATAACCATATTAAATATTTACGCACCCAATGACAGGGCTGCAAGATATATAAATCAAATTTTAACAGAACTGAAAAGCGAGATAGATACCTCCACAATTATAGTAGGAGACTTCAACACACCCCTTTCGGAGAAGGACAGGACATCCAGTAAGAAGCTCAACAGAGACACGGAAGATCTAATTACAACAATCAACCAACTTGACCTCATTGACTTATACAGAACTCTCCACCCAACTGCTGCAAAATATACTTTTTTTTCTAGCGCACATGGAACATTCTCTAGAATAGACCACATATTAGGTCATAAAACAAACCTTTGCAGAGTCCAAAACATCGAAATATTACAAAGCATCTTCTCAGACCACAAGGCAATAAAACTAGAGATCAATAACAGAAGAACGAGGGAAAAGAAATCAAATACTTGGAAAATGAACAATACCCTCCTGAAAAAAGACTGGGTTATAGAAGACATCAAGGAGGGAATAAGGAAATTCATAGAAAGCAACGAGAATGAAAATACTTCCTATCAAAACCTCTGGGACACAGCAAAAGCAATGCTCAGAGGTCAATTTATATCAATAAATGCACACATACAAAAAGAAGAAAGAGCCAAAATCAGAGAACTGTCCCTACAACTTGAACAAATAGAAAGTGAGCAACAAAAGAATACATCAGGCACCAGAAGAAAACAAATAATAAAAATTAGAGCTGAACTAAATGAATTAGAGAACAGAAAAACAATTGAAAGAATTAACAAAGCCAAAAGCTGGTTCTTTGAAAAAATTAACAAAATTGATAAACCATTGGCTAGACTGACTAAAGAAATACAGGAAAGGAAACAAATAACCCGAATAAGAAATGAGAAGGACCACATCACAACAGAACCAAATGAAATTAAAAGAATCATTTCAGATTATTATGAAAAATTGTACTCTAACAAATTTGAAAACCTAGAAGAAATGGATGAATTCCTTGAAAAACACTACCTACCTAAACTAACACATTCAGAAGCAGAGCAACTAAATAGACCCATAACAAAAAAAGAGATTGAAACGGTAATCAAAAAACTCCCAACAAAAAAAAGTCCTGGCCCGGACGGCTTCACTGCAGAGTTCTACCAAATTTTCAGAGAAGAGTTAACACCACTACTACTAAAGGTATTCCAAAGCATAGAAAATGACGGAATACTACCCAACTCATTCTATGAAGCCACCATCTCCCTGATACCAAAACCAGGTAAAGACATTACAAAAAAAGAAAATTATAGACCTATATCCCTCATGAACATTGATGCAAAAATCCTCAACAAAATTCTAGCCAATAGAATCCAACAACACATCAAAAAAATAATTCACCCTGATCAAGTGGGATTTATACCAGGTATGCAAGGCTGGTTTAATATCAGAAAAACCATTAATGTAATCCATCACATAAATAAAACAAAAGACAAAAACCACATGATCTTATCAATTGATGCAGAAAAGGCATTTGACAAAGTCCAACACCCATTTATGATAAAAACTCTTACCAAAATAGGAATTGAAGGAAAATTCCTCAACATAATAAAGGGCATCTATGCAAAGCCAACGGCCAATATCACTCTAAATGGAGAGAACCTGAAAGCATTTCCCTTGAGAACGGGAACCAGACAAGGATGCCCTTTATCACCGCTCTTATTCAACATCGTGTTGGAAGTCTTAGCCAGGGCAATCAGGCTAGACAAAGAAATAAAAGGTATCCGGATTGGCAAGGAAGAAGTAAAGTTATCACTATTTGCAGATGACATGATTATATACACAGAAAACCCTAAGGAATCCTCCAGAAAACTACTGAAACTAATAGAAGAGTTTGGCAGAGTCTCAGGTTATAAAATAAACATAGAAAAATCACTTGGATTCCTCTACATCAACAAAAAGAACACCGAAGAGGAAATCACCAAATCAATACCATTCACAGTAGCCCCCAAGAAGATAAGATACTTAGGAATAAATCTTACCAAGGATGTAAAAGACCTATACAAAGAAAACTACAAAGCTCTACTACAAGAAATTCAAAAGGACATACTTAAGTGGAAAAACATACCTTGCTCATGGATAGGAAGACTTAACATAGTAAAAATGTCTATTCTACCAAAAGCCATCTATACATTTAACGCACTTCCGATCCAAATTCCAATGTCATATTTTAAGGGGATAGAGAAACAAATCACCAATTTCATATGGAAGGGAAAGAAGCCCCGGATAAGCAAAGCACTACTGAAAAAGAAGAAGAAAGTGGGAGGCCTCACCTTACCTGACTTCAGAACCTATTATACAGCCACAGTAGTCAAAACAGCCTGGTATTGGTACAACAACAGACACATAGACCAATGGAACAGAATTGAGAACCCAGACATAGATCCATCCACGTATGAGCAGCTGATATTTGACAAAGGACCAGTGTCAATTAACTGGGGAAAAGACAGCCTTTTTAACAAATGGTGCTGGCATAACTGGATATCCATTTGCAAAAAAATGAAACAGGACCCATACCTCACACCATGCACAAAAACTAACTCCAAGTGGATCAAAGACCTAAACATAAAGACTAAAACGATAAAGATCATGGAAGAAAAAATTGGGACAACCCTAGGAGCCCTAATACAAGGTATAAACAGAATACAAAACATTACCAAAAATGATGAAGAGAAACCCGATAACTGGGAGCTCCTAAAAATCAAACACCTATGCTCATCTAAAGACTTCACCAAAAGAGTAAAAAGACCACCTACAGATTGGGAAAGAATTTTCAGCTATGACATCTCCGACCAGCGCCTGATCTCTAAAATCTACATGATTCTGTCAAAACTCAACCACAAAAAGACAAACAACCCAATCAAGAAGTGGGCAAAGGATATGAACACACATTTCTCTAAAGAAGATATTCAGGCAGCCAACAGATACATGAGAAAATGCTCTCGATCATTAGCCATTAGAGAAATGCAAATTAAAACTACGATGAGATTCCATCTCACACCAGCAAGGCTGGCATTAATCCAAAAAACACAAAATAATAAATGTTGGAGAGGCTGCGGAGAGATTGGAACTCTCATACACTGCTGGTGGGAATGTAAAATGGTACAACCACTTTGGAAATCTATCTGGCGTTATCTTAAACAGTTAGAAATAGAACTACCATACAACCCAGAAATCCCACTCCTCGGAATATACCCTAGAGATACAAGAGCCTTCATACAAACAGATATATGCACACCCATGTTTATTGCAGCTCTGTTTACAATAGCAAAAAGTTGGAAGCAACCAAGGTGTCCATCAACGGATGAATGGGTAAATAAATTGTGGTATATTCACACAATGGAATACTACGCATCGATAAAGAACAGTGACGAATCTCTGAAACATTTCATAACGTGGAGGAACCTGGAAGGCATTATGCTGAGCGAAATGAGTCAGAGGCAAAAGGACAAATATTGTATAAGACCACTATTATAAGATCTTGAGAAATAGTAAACCTGAGAAGAACACATACTTTTGTGGTTACGAGGGGGGGAGGGAGGGAGGGTGGGAGAGGGTTTTTTTATTGATTAATCAGTAGATAAGAACTGCTTTAGGTGAAGGGAAAGACAACACTCAATACATGGAAGGTCAGCTCAATTGGACTGGACCAAAAGCAAAGAAGTTTCCGGGATAAAATGAATGCTTCAAAGCTCAGCGGAGCAAGCGCGGGGGTCTGGGGAACATGGTTTGCGGGGACTTCTAAGTCAATTGGCAAAATAATTCTATTATGAAATCATTCTGCATCCCACTTTGAAATGTGGCGTCTGGGGTCTTAAATGCTAACAAGCAGCCATCTAAGATGCAGCAATTGGTCTCAACCCACCTGGAGCAAAGGAAAATGAAGAACACCAAGCCCACATGACAACTAAGAGCCCAAGAGACAGAAAGGGCCACATGAACCAGAGACCTACATCATCCTGAGACCAGAAGAACTAGTTGGTGCCCGGCCACAATCGATGACTGCCCTGACAGGGAGCTCAGCAGAGGACCCCTGAGGGAGCAGGAGAGCAGTGGGATGCAGACCCCAAATTCTCATAAGAAGACCAAACTTAATGGTCTGACTGAGACTGGAGGAATCCCGGCGGTCATGCTCTCCAGACCTTCTGTTGACACAGGACAGGAACCATCCCTGAAGACAACTCATCAGACATGAAAGGGACTGGTCAGCGGGTGGGAGAGAGACGCTGATGAAGAGTGAGCTAATTATATCAGGTGTACACTTGAGATTGTGTTGGCAACTCTTGTCTGGAGGGGGGATGGGAGGATAGAGAGAGAGGGAAGCCGGCAAAATTGTCAAGAAAGGAGAGACTGAAAGGGCTGACTCAAGACGGGGAGAGTAAGTGGGAGTAGGGAGTGAGATGTATGTAAACTTATATGTGACAGACTGATTGGATTTGTAAACGTTCACTTGAAGCTTAATAAAAGTTATTATAAAAAAAAAAAAAAAAAAAGTAAGGAGAAGATTACCATACAGCCCTGCTCTCTCAAAACAATACTAAATAAAATTTTGGAAAAATCTAAAAAAAAAAAAAAAAAAAAAAAGCCTGTGAGCAGCCATCTAAGATATTCCACTGGTCTCGCCCCTTCAGGAGCAAGGAAGAATGAAGAAAACTAAAGACACAAGGGAAAGAGTAGTCCAAAGGACTAATGGACCACAATTACCACAGCCTTTACCAGACTGAGTCCAGTACAGCTAGATGGTGCCTGGCTACCACCACTGACTGCTCTGACATGGATCACAATAGAGGGTCCCAGACAAAGCTGGAGAAAAATGTAGAACAAAATTCTAACTCAAAAAGAAAGACCAGACGTATTGGCCTGACAGAGACTGGAGAAACCCTGAGAGTATGGCCCGCGGACACTCAGCTCAGTAATGAGGCCACTACTGAGGTTCACCCTTCAGCCAGATTGAACAGGCCCATGGAACAAAACAAGACTAAAGGGGTGCACCAGCCCTGGGGCAGGGACTGGAAGGCAGGAGGGAACAGGAAAGGTGGTAATAGGGAACCCAGGGTTGAGAAGGGAGAGTGTTGACATGTCATGGAGTTGTTAACCAATGTCGTACAATAATGTGTGTACTAACTGATGAAAAACTAGTTTGTTCTGTAAACCTTCATCTAAATTTTAATAAAACAAACAAAAGAAAAAAAAAAAAGAAGAGAACTTTGTGAAATGGCAATATTAAATCAATTTCTAAATTTGCTATTTTAAAAATATTGTGAGGATCTCATTTTTAGTTTGGAAAACCTCGTGACCAGGCTGGCCAGCTCATTCTCATTTTTATACCCACCCTACAAGTCAAAAAAAAAAAAAAAAAAAATTCAATCTTCATACTTTGAAAAATACACCTTAATACTGACCCGGGGGCCAGGTTTGGATGTATCCTTGAACTCCTTGGTGCTCTTTGTGGGCACATGGCTATGTAGGAAAACATGGTCCTTATTTCTCAGCCTGGCCCACTTTTCTCCCCACAGCAGCTCTGCCCTGTACCCAGAGGGATCTCATACATGTGATACCCCAATCTGGACATCCCAGTTCTTTACATACCTGGTCACCGTAAGCAGCTGCACTTTGGCCACTGCTCAAGCAACATTGGCAGCATTGTCAACTCTTGGGTGGACTGATCAAAAGGAAGATGCCCACACAGGCCCTGGAAGTGGGTTTGGCCATTGGGGCCGGGAATTTCAGGGTCCCGAGTATAGTAGCATGAGGGTGTGAGGGAGGAGGTGTACTAGTGGGTATGTCTCCTTGACCCCACAGACTCCTCATCCTATAGAGGCTGACCTGGTCTTAAGGCATCTAAGTGGGACCCCTATAACACAGGACCCAGGGCAGGGGCCTCTCTTGCCTGGGTATAAAAATTGAGCTGGGAGCACTAATATCCTTTCTCTTTACCTAATTTAGTGTTGTTTATTAAACATTTGTTAATCCATGTCCTGAGTTTACATCACGTTTCTCTACTCAATTGTAATTTCCTCCAGGGAAGGCTTGTTTCTGCTTTCATATTCCTCTTGGCTCCTCTAGTGTGGTAAGGGACTGATGCATTGATGGATGGATGCATTGATTGACATGCCCATTGTTCTCTCAAGCAATCTGCCAGGTGGCCTGAAATTATGGCAATTTCCCAGTTGGCTTTGTGAAGACGATCCTTCCCTGATTCCTCCTAATTCACCCATTCTCATGTCATCTCCTCTCTACCCTCATCTGGTCCTTGCCCATGCTACCCTCTCCCAACTTTCCCCATCCCTGGTATTACAGTTTAGGAAATATTTCATTTGTGGGGGTTCAGTAATAATTACATCAGTAGCACTAATACCTGAAACGTGTGTTCTTTTTTATCTTCTTAAGTATGTTCATATCTGTTATTTCCATATATCCTCACAACAGCCCCAGGAGACAACAAATGCTCCTATTTTCTTGTCTGGAAGCATGAAAGGATAAAACATTTATTAAGCTCAAAGGAGTGGTGAATAAAAGAGCCAGAATTAAACCTCTTGTCTTTTATCCCCTCAAGTTAAATGCCCTCCCCCCACCAAAACTAAGTAATGGCTCAAGACAGCACATCTGTTTTCTGAGCCAGCTAATACTGCTCTTGTATCGTGGGCAATTCAAAATATGTCCAAAGTTCTGTGTTATAAAGACATAAAATGTAATTAAAATTGGCTCACTGGACCAATGATTGTGTGTATATTAAAAATCCATATGAAGAGCTATTTCCGAGGATAACAATGGTGATAAGGTACCAAAGAAATGATCACATGTGTCTCTGTGGTTTCACATATATGCTGTGTGTGTTCACACATGTGCTCTGTGTTCACACATGTGCTCTGCATATGTTCACCTGGGTATGTGTGTGTTCACACATATGTTCTGTGTGTTCACACATGTGCTATCTGTGTGTTCAGCCTTTTGAGGACCCAGTTTTTTTTCCCAGGATGGAGTGACGGAACACTACGCTTTTCTCCCTCAGCACATTTCAAAGAGACATTCAGTGTTCCAGGCATTTGAAATGTTCACTATACTCTTATAAATATTTATACCAACTTAATTAGAAAGTTCTAATTGCATTTCGATTTCTAATTTCAGTAAGAATTAGCCTCGTTCCACTCTCAATATCCTGAAGTGTAAGTAAATAGACGTGCAACAACCTTTTGCAAGATTGGAGAGTAACTACTTCCTCCAGTGGTGTGATCTGTGGGCAGCTCAGCTTAATTACTTCAAAACCTGCTTCCGACAGCCTCCGCTGTGCCTTGTGATGCAGCAACCTGCCTGAGGTGACACAGCTGCTTAGGAAATGTTGAGTGTCAATAAATCAAGTGGTTTCTCCACTCGCAAACTTTTATTCCCTCCAGATAACCCCAAAACCATCATAGGATTAATCTTCCAGAAGGTTACTGCCAGTGGGTCATCCCCCTGAAGGGTGATCACTCGGAAGATGGCTGGAAATGACTCACTCCAGAGTGAGACAAAAAGGTATTAAGTCTACAAGCAAAGTCTGGACCCTTCCTAAGATTTAAATGAATTCCATTTGAATACAGAGGGTGAGCTGGGGGGAATCCTCCATAGAAAGAATAAGTATGAAACAAGTGAAATCAAGGAGGCAGAAAATCACAAGGTATTTTTTGGCAACAAGTTGTCCACAGTGACTAGAGATGGGGCACTGCTGGTGGAAGGTGTAGTGAGCGATGAGGCAGGGAAGAGAGCTTGGGCAGGTTAGGACCAGCAGTAGAGGGTGGAAAGGACAGGACAGGTGGCAGCACTGGTTCAAATCCCAAACTTAACATTTGAACTTTAGCCAGTAGAAAGTAACCCAGCTTGGGGAAGAAAAATTTGGCAAGAGTGGGTAGGATAGGTTGGAAGGAAGAGACTAGACAGAGAGAGACACTCTAAGGAGACTTTTTGCAATACTGCCATTCAAATGGTGATGGACAACACTACAGTTGTGTCTGTGTGTTGATACAGAACCAGTTGTAGATGAGCCGATTCAGTCTCATGGGAACCCCATGTGTTACAGAGTAGACTGCTCCATAAGTTTTTCTTGGCTATAATCTTAAGGGAAGCAGATGGCCAGGTGGATTGGAATCACCAACCTTTAGGTTAGTAGTCTAGCACAAACCGTTTGTGCTACATAGGGACCTGTGTCAACACAGAAAGGGATGTACATCAGAGAAGGAGTAAAAAGGTGTCACATGCAAGAGTTGTGGTATTCATTTTGAGTTATTCCAGAGAACAAAATTGGGACCAATGAATAGAACTGACATGAAGACATGGAAGTCAGATGGGTTCCATGTAAAGACAACTTAAAGAATAATTAAACTTGGAAAGTAATGATACAGGCTGCCTTGTGAGGGGTGAGCACCCCAACACTGGTAGGACCCCAAGCACAGACAATATAGCTGTTTGTAGGGAGCCTGCGGGTGTGTGGTTCAATCTCTATGTTCACTTTACATGAACTTTAGAATTATTTTGCCACATTTTTCCCTTTACAGTTCTGAGGATCTTTAGGATTTGTGGCTAAACAGACAGTGGGTAGGTGAAGGAGAATTAAAGGGATGAAGAAATATTGTTTACCCAGTGTCTACAAAAGGCAAGTCATGGTGCTCAGCATTTTGCATGCAACTTGAATATCAGAACAAGGAACAAATGAATATTCATGGGTTGGAAACCATTTAGAATTACTATTTCCTTCTCCGACACCCAAAGAAGACCCTTAATTCCTCTGAATACACCCCTACCAGGACGATAGTTTCCTCTCTGTGCTACCTCCATGGTGCTGGAAATGGTGTGGATGGTGTGATTGGAACAGGCTGGAATGGAAAATGGGAAAGCAGACCAACATGCCATTGGACATCTTGCCTAAAAGAACATTATCTTAATAGAAAGGAGAAGTAGTAAATGTAGACAAAAGAGAACTAACAGAAATTAAACTATTACTATTTTGAAGAATATCAAGTTTTTATCAGGCTCTTACCATAAATCACGTACTATGCTAAGGACTTTAAATGAATAATACCATTTTGCCCTCACAAACTCCTACAAGGAGAGTTTTAATATAATCTCTATTTTATAGATGAGGAAACCCTGGTGGCGTAGTGGTTAAGTGCTATGTGTTGCTAACCAAAGGGTCGGCAGTTCAAATCCACCAGGCACTCCTTGGAAACTCTACGGGGCAGTTCTACTCTGTCCTATAAGGTCGCTATGGCACTGGGTTATTTTATAGATATATAAACTGAGGTTCAGATAGGTTACTTAGAAATCACACAAGGTCTTACAACTTATCAAAACCATGCAAAATCCATTACTTCAAGCTCAAATAAGACATAAACCAAGAACCCAAATAGAATCTGGACAGATACTATGAATTTAGCACAGGGCTCCTAATTCAGTTATACAGTGTTGTATTCAAGAGTGAATATGATCAAGTATTGTATCCAGATTGTGTCATTACAACCTGACAGTTCTTTCAGGTTAGCTCTACACCACTGTTTTCCTCTCTGCCTGGTGATTAGAGCCCTTACCTGGGTGGTCTAGGGGAGCTCCTTCCCCCCACTTCTGGAATGCTGCCCTGCTCCAATAAGATCTGTTACACCTGTAGAGAAGTGGTTTGTTTGATATCAGGAACCCCAGATAAAAATGTAGATGCTCCCAGAAGAGATGATGCAATAAATATGAATGAGCTTTCCACACAGTTATCTGATTCATGTGTGATTATTGAAAGAAACAGAGATGAATGCAGAGCTATAACTGAGGAAAATGGGTAAATTGGAGAAGAAAGGGAGAAGGAGATCATTAATGAGTTGTGTTCCCGGAAGCCTTCCCTGACCCCTTGTCTTAGTTATCTAGTACTGCTGTAACAGAAATACTATAAATGGATGGCCTTAACAAATAGAATTTTATTCTCTCATAGTTTAGGAGGCTAGAAGTCTGAATTCAGAGTGCCAGTTCCAGGGGAATGCTTTATCTTTCTGTTTGCTCTGGGGGAAGGTCCTTGTCATCAATTTTCTCCTGGTCTAGGAGCTTCTCACCACAGGGACCCTGGATCCAAAGGACACACTCCACTCCTGTCTCTTCTTGCTTAGTGATAATGAGGTCCCTCTCCTCTCTGCTCAACTCTCTCTTTTATACCTCAGAAGAGATTTACTCAAGCAAGATACAACCTAAACCTATAGATTGAGTCCTGCCTCATTAACATAACTGTGTCTAATCCTGCCTCATTAACATTATAGGGGTTAGAATTTACGACACATAGGATAATCACATCAGATCACAAGATTGTGGACAACCACAGGATACTGGGAATCATGGTCTAGCCAAGTTGAAGCAGGTTTTTGGAGGACACAATGTAGTCCATGACATTCCACCTTTTGCCCCTCCATTCATGTCCTTACCACATGTAAAACACATTCACCCCCATCATATCATCTAAAAAGTCTTAAATCAGCTCCAAGTGCAAATTCCATCTTCTGAAAAATTCCTCTTTATCTGCGGAATCTAGAATACAAGTTACCTGCTTCCAAAGTGCAATGATGCAACAGGCATAAGGTAGACATTTCCATTACAAATGGGATAAATTGGAGGGGAAGAAGGGATAACAGGCACAAAGCAAGTCCAAAACCCAGCAGAACACATTACATTAGCTCTCATGCCTTGAAAATAATCCTCTGTAGAAGAGATGCAGAATCATGCAGTGGCTTGCCCTAGGTTGCACCAATGAATGTCAAGGCCAGCAAAACCAGCCTCAGCTCCTGAGTCCTGATATTTTGCTCACATTACCATACCAGCACTGCCCAGTTAGTTCCAGCAATTGGAATTGCCACTTAGGGAAGCTGTACTCCTAGCTTTCAGGGCTGGCCCCTTCCATGTTTCCAGGGACATGCATCCTATATTAATGCCAGTCTCCCACTGGAGTTGTCCTGGACAGCATTCCTCCTTCTGTCACCTCCTATTTGACTCAAGAAGCAAAGTAGAACTGCAGCTCTGAGAAGCTAAGTCTACCAGGCTCTACCTTCACTGCTAGCACTTCAGCTGGCAATGGAGTTTATAAGCTTCTTCTTGTAAAGCTGCCTGAGGTCAAGGCATTGTCAGGGTGGTTGCATTGTCAGGGGAAACAGCAGATGACAGATTCTCCTAGAATACACTGAGTGAAGAGCACCAGCTGCCACCAGGCTCAGAAGCATCCATCATGTGAAAAGGCCTTTTCCTAGACTCTGCCTGCCATGGGAGTACAGGCATTTTATGGAATCCTCACTCATCTCGTCCAGTCCTTTTTTTCCAATATGAGAAACTCAGATCTAACAAGAGAAAGAGTCTTGCTCAAAGTCACATGGGAAATTAGGAGGGACAGAATAGCAGAAGCAGATCCAAACACAAAGCCTGCATCTGCCATTCACTTGCTCTGTTAAATCTCCTATCATGGACGTGAATTTCTCAATTTCTCCTAGTAATTCTGTTGAGATTATAATGAGGCTTTGTTATTCCATTCAAACAAGTTATAGCTTTATGCTGACTTTGTAGAAACTCTCTTGATTCCTCATATTGTTTTTTGCTTTGATGTCTATTTGTCTGATATTAACATAGTTGCCCCCAGCTTGGAATATCTTCTTCCACCCTTTACCTTCACTCTGTCTGTGTTCTTTTGTTTTACATATGTCTTTCATAAACAGCATTTATCTGAATTTGTTGTTGATTTTTTTTTTTTTACTATAATCTTACCATCCCTGCCTTTTAATGAGTGAATTTGGTCTCTTTACATTTATTGTTATTTTTAGCACATTTTGATTTATTTCTACCTTATTTTCTTAAAATATTTATTGTATATTTTTTGTTTTTACAAATGAATGTAACATATATGTAAGTAATAAGGCATAATAATATGAAACATATGAATCTAATACTCATCCTGTGAACTAGAGCATTAATTAAATCATAAAACCTCCCTGTTTCCTTTCCGTAAGTGGTCTGTGTGTTTAATTTTACTTGGTTTTGACCCTTATAGAAATGGTGTCATATGGCCTGTAGTTCCTATGATTTTTTAAAAATATTTGCTCAACATTTTGTCTCTAAGATTAATTCATGTTAATACTTGTAGCTGTGGTTTATTAATTTTAAATGCTATACTATTTCTTAAGTTGTTTGTGCATTCTCTTACTTGTCATCACTTGGGTTGTTTCTAAGTTTTTACTGCTGTGAACATGACTCCTGGTGCCCAAGTGCAAGAGTTTCTCTAGGGCATATATCCTAAAGTGAAATTAACTTAGGTTTGCACAAGTTCAACTTTATGAGATAATGCCTATAAGATCATTGTTTTGCCAAAGTGGTTACACCACTCTATACATCTACCAGCAGTACATAAGAGTTCCTGTTGTTCCCTGTCCTTTGTCAACATTTGGTCTTGTCAGACTTCTTTATTTTTTCCTTATCTAGTAAATGTAAAATGTTATCTTGTCGTGGTCTTAATTTGAGTGATCTGGGAGGTGGGGCTGGACTGTACTTATAAGTTAGTAGGTGGAAATGAAGTCAGTAGTGAAGGGGACTACAAGAAAAGAAAAAGAGTGTCTGGCCTTGAAGAACCGCTCAGATTCTCAGGGATTTCCAATTACCCAGTCTAGGAATCTGTGAGTAGTACGGTTCTTTTCTTTTAATATAATGAGGTTTTTTTTTATGTAAATGTCTCCCTTTTCTGCTAAGATTATGCCTTTACTCCTTGTCTTAGGCTGGGTTCTCCAGAGAAGGAAAACAAGTGAAGCATCGATGATACATAGAGAGAGAGAGATCCATGAAATGGCTCACACGGTTGTAGAGGCTGGAAAGTCCCAAATCCATGGGTCAGGCTGGAAGCTTCTCCCAACTCACGTAACTGCAAGGGCTGGCAAACCCAAGATCTAGACCGCAGAGGCTGACAAATCCCAAGATCAGCAGGCAAGCTGCTAGCTCAAGTCCCAAGAACCAGAGGTCAGACAAACAGAAGCCAGCAGCAGGATCCAGAGTGAGCAAAAGCCAGCAGGTCTTGCCAGAAAGTCCACCTATATTGGATGCAGTCCACACCCCCAAGGAAACTCCCCTTCCAGTGATCTACTCACAGAAGATCCCATCATGTAGGTGATCACATTATATCAGATCTCATCATGGAGGTGATTGCATCATTACACAACTGCCAAACTACCTCATAACTGCCAAACCACTGAGAATCATGGCCCAGCCAAGTTCACACACAGCCTTAACCATCACACTCCTTCTCTGGGGTTGAAATATACCTTATTGAATGTGGTGATGGTGACAGTAGAAAGTAGCTTAGTTGAGTTTAGTTTAGTTTTTAATGTCCTTACTTGGCAGAACCTGGTGGTGTAGTGGTTAAGAGTTTGGCTGCTAACCAAATGTTAGTAGTTCGAATCCACCAGGTTCTCCTTGGAAACTTTATGAGGGCAGTTCTACTCTGTCCTGTAGGGTTGCTGTGAGTCAGAATCAACTAGACAGCAATGGGTTGGGGTTTTTCTCTTTTATTTTACTTGACAGAATAAGAGGCGGGAAAAAAACCTATGTCAGTCTTCAAATTTTGTTCTAAAATTTTCCATGAAATGCAGAGGTCTGGGAACCACAGGCCTTGAAAATGTGGATAAAACAAAGCCTGAGGTTGGCCTCATCCCTCTAAGCCATCTTCTGGGCACCAACTACATGCAGGCACTTTGCAAGGGTAGGGGCATCCCCTCAGGGGCAGGCAGATCCATCCTGCTGACAGATCCTCACCGTGGAGGGCTGTGCACCTGGCTTTCAGGCTCTCTGAGTCTGGTACCATAATGCTCTGGAATCAGCCAGCCAGCCCTCCCTGTGCCAAAAGTGTTGTGACCCGCAGCCTATTGATCTGGCCAACGCCAACCCCATTTGCTTTACAGTCATATTTCTCTTTGAAAATAGCTTATGAATCAGACTCTTGTGAGCACAGCTAACACACCTGCTCTTCAGAGACCATGTAGGCTGACAAATGAGGTTTCTGTCACTAAAGAACTGGGCCAGCCCCTGGACCAGAGTGAATTCATCAAGGTACATGCCTTTTGGGGAGATCTCTTGGCAGCCAACCAGCCAACTTTCCCTGGAGACACCTTTGTGTATCACAGACACCCATTTTCCATCAAATTGCAACACAGGTCACTAGTGATTTATTTCTAAGAAGAAATTTGGATGACTGCCAAAAAGATGACGCTAGGACTTAAACCACTTTAAGCCACTTAATTTAGGTTCCCTCAGAGCATTTTTTTCTTCACGTGTAGGTGAGGGCCACCTGCCTTAGAATCACTGAAGCGCTTATTAAAATTCATATTCCCAGGCCCTTCCTCAGACCCACATAATAAGTATCTGGAGTAGGGCCCAGGAATCTGTATATTAAAAGCATACCTGTGGTGATTTTTTTTATGTATTCTGTTTGAGAACAACTGCCTTGCAGGTGCAAGAGAGCAATTGGATTTACATATGAAAGAAAATCTCTTGTCTTTTTCCTTTCTCTTTCCAGAACCAGGAGGTTACCTTCTTTCTTATCTTTAAAAAAATGTTTCGGGTTGTTATTGTCAAGATGGCACCAAGGCAGGCTTTATTCAGAACACTACAGTCAGAGTCTGGAATGAACCTGGGTCTTGCTGAGGAGGCATGGTTGGGGCCTTTCGGGCAACTTCCCCCTCCTGGTTTGCTGAGCCTGGAGAGGGGGGAAAGCAAGGTGTGACCTGCTGCATACATCAGCCCACAGTCACCCAGATGAAAACTGGTCTCTCAGGACTCTGCTTCACACAAAGTCAACAGAGCACAATCACCACCATGTGGCCAGGCAGACCACGAAGGGTTACCTGAATGGTGGTGGTCAGTCACATCACTGAGAAAGGACATACGATTTGATAGAAGTGAGAACACCGAAGAGTCTCTTAACCCTTCAAAGTTTCACTTACTCCTCTAATCGAATCTTGGGGCCTCCTGGGACATCATTTCCATGGTATGAAGGCAGAATGGTAGAGTGGGAAAAGAAAGATCCAGCTTCAAATCTTAACTCCAATCACTTGCTAGCTCTGTGACATCAGCAAATGTGCCTCTTTGAACCTCATTTTTAATTGCAAAATGGAGGTAATAAAACCCCACCCTTTGGAATTGATGTAGATATTAAATAGGGTACTGCATGATAAGATCCTGGACTGTAGTCCAGAACAATAAATGTGTTCACCAGCCCTCTAAATCCATCATTCCCAAGGCCTTCCATGGCCTCCATGGCCTAACCCAGCCCTCAGCTCTCCCACCTTATATTTTCTCCTCTCTCACACCTGGATCTCCAAGGAATGCTAGAGAAAGTCAGGAAACCATGCTAACTTATCTGGGCATGAGTTAAATAGTGAGAATTAAGTTCAAAGACTTTGGTTGAGGATAATATTTAGGAGAATTTTAAATGTCATGCTAAGGAGTGTATGCTGAATAGGGTAGGCAATTGGAAGCCTGAACAGGGAGGTCATTTGTATCAATGATCAGAGCTGAGTTTTGGAAAACAATATGTGTTTGACAATGTAGAGAGTGGAGAAGGAAGATACTCATGATCCTTTTCTGAAGAAGCTTGCAGACAACTTGGAAGACAAAGCATGTATGAAATGGAGAACCATGCAAAGCATCTAGTAACCGAAAACTAAATAGATGTTAAGTGCTCCGGGAGTTCAGAGGAGCAGGAGGAGTTAAGAAAATAATGCCAATCCAAAGAAACTCTCAGCAGCAAAAGATGGACCTCAAAGAAGGACAGGATTTGGGTTGGTGCAGAAAGGGGAGAGCATCTCAGCAGCAGAAATTAGATCAGTGAAGGCACAGTGTTGGCGAGAGTTTGGCCCAGCCCACGCTGATTTCCTCTGTTTTGGTTATAACTCAAGCCCTTCCCTTTCCAAAACCTTGAGGCAGTACAATGGAGCAGGGCTTGGCACATATTTCTATAAAGGGCCAGACAGTAACTATTTTAGGCTTTGTGGCACGAAAGCAGACATGGAGAATACCTAAACAAATGTGTTGTTGTGTTCTACTAAGCATTTATGGACACTGAAATTTGAATGTCATGGAATTTTCACATTAGGATTTTATGTCATGAAATAACATTCTTCTTTTGAGTTTTTTTCAACCATTTAAAAAGGTAAAAACCATTCTTAACTCACGAGACATGAAAAAACAAGAAGTGAGCCAATTTGGCCCATGAGATGTAGTTTGCTGTCCCCTGCAGTAGAGGGTTAGGCACACAGGCTGTGGAGTCAAAGGCCTGGGTCCAAGTCTAACCCCCACCCCTCACCAGATGTGCAACTATGCGAGAGTCACTGTACTCTCTGCGCCTCAGCTTCCTCACCTGCAAAGAGGAGATAAAGAGCAGCATCTCTCCTCTAGTTGTGGGCAAGGCGTGCCCATTCTGTCTTCAAAGCATATGCTGAATTCTCCCAACTCTTTTTTCACCCAAGCTACTCCGAGTTCTCAGAGTCCCACCCCCATCACCTCTCTCCCAGATGAAAGTGCAGCCTCCCTCCTGGGCTCTTGCTTGCCCCTCTCCCGCCCAATTAAAACTGAGTTATATCTCCCTTCTTCAACCCTTCAATGCCTTGGCTGGCTCTTCTGTGAAACCCCAGCTCCCTAGACCCTGGCCTGTGCATACCTCCGTGATGTGGCCCCTGCCCACATCTTGACATCTTCGCCCCCAGAGCCGCACTCCAGCCTCAAAGGCCTTCTCTCATCTCCTCCAGTGCCGGCTGAGTCGGGCCTCAGGGCCTTTGGGCCTTCTCTTATTTCTGGGTGGGCTGTCCAGCCCAACCCCCTGTGTGTGGGAGGTTTACCCTCTCTGCGTGGGGTGTCCACCCTTACCCCCTCTGTGTGGGCTGTCCACCCTCACACCCTTTCTGTGGGCAGTCCACCCCTACCTGGTCTGTGTGGGCGTCCACCCCCACTCCCCACCATGGGCGGTCCACCTCCCCCCACACCTGCCTGTCCTTCAGGTTTCTGTGTCTCTGGAAATGTCACCTCATCAGAGAGCCCTCTGAGTAGCAGCCTCTGGTATTCACTGTCACCACCCTATTTGGCTTCTTTATGCTCTTAACACAATTTATGATTTTATATTTATTTTCTGGTGTATTTGTTTATTCTGTCTCTTCTCCACTATGCTCTAATCTTCTCAAGGGCAGGGATCCTGTCTTTTTTTAAGTCACCACAATAGCCTCAGCATTTAGCACAAAGCAGGGGATTCATTAAAAATTGGGAGGCCGAATGAACCGGCCCGGCAGGAAGTACGCGGCCCCTTCCTTCACGTGTTCCTCACTCAGGTGAGCATGCTACCTGAACAAGGGCTGGCCCCAAACCTGAACAGGTGGCTTTGCTAACAGTGTATGTGCAATCCTCATAAAGCCCAAATCCGCATGGTTCACCGTCAAGGGAGAATCAAGTTCAAGAAGCCCAATTTCACAGGCAAAAGTAATAAAATAGGAACTCCATTTGAAAAGCACCCAAAACAATTGTCTGCACAACACCTACAAAAAAAAAAAAAAAAAATCCCTGTCTTGCTTACGTCCTACTCTCATATCCCACTGCTGCTCATCGCAATACACTCGCCCACCAAAACCAAACCCTCCACTTCCACACCCAATCCACGTGGACTTTCCATCTCTCTTCTTCCTCCCACTCTGCCCACTTTCTCTCTCTGTCTTTATATATGTATGTATGTAAAAAAAAAGAGTATATACCCTATATACATACATATTCATATATTCTCTCTATACATAAATACGTGTGTAGCTAATTCTATATATATGTAGTCCCTGGGCAGTGCAAATGGTTAACATGCTCAGCTGCTAAGCAAAAGGTTGGAAGTTCAAGTTCACCCAGAGGCACCTCAAAAGAAAGATCTGGCAATCTAGTTCCATAAAATCAGCCATTGAAAACTCTAGGGGCACAGTTCTACCCTGACACACATGGGGTCTCCATGAGTCAGAGTCGACTCAACAGCAACGGGTTTGTTACGTATACGTACATATAGATTCCCTCTCTCCTCCATTATGCTGTGTATACAGCACTGCATACGTCTGTAGGGAGCTAGAGGGTCGCTAAGAGTCGGAATCAGCTCGAAGGCACTGGGTTTGGGTTTTCTAGGGAGCTGATCTCCCTTTACTGTGTAGATCAGCTTAGCTTTTCTTCCAGCATAAAAAACCCTTTTTTCAAGAGGAGGAGAGCTCATCGAAGATGATCCAGATGTTGCTGGATTCTCTTTGACCAGCTTGGGAGGTGAGAAAATCTGTCAACATCCCCACGTTAAAAATGTTCGCCCTTTCACACACAACTCACAGCAGACTTCAAATTGATTAATGTAGTCTTCCTTGGTAGTTTCTTGTGCCACGCATAAATTGCATTGCTCAATTTGTTAATGGAAACTAGAGATGGGTAGCCTGTGTGGCTCGTGGCGTAATGGACTATTCTCTATGCTGAGAAACTTTGGCTGAGGAACAGAAAGTAGGGTGTTTGTCTTTCCCACATATTTCAGCCAACTGACGGTCTCCCTGGGCTCAGGCTTGAAGACAGGAGGAGGCAGTGGAAATACAAGAATGAAATGCAGACCCAAAACTTGGCCCCATTACGAAGCACCCATCTAGGCTGACTTGAGTTCTGGGTCTTGATTTTTTAAGCTATGCTCTTTTTCAATGTATCACCTGCTTTTACTAAGTACTGCTGATAATTTGTGGGCTTGATATATTTGTTCATTCTTGAAACACTGTGGTTTCCCTGTTCTGAGTGGCATTTTCCATTCTTCTTTGCTCATTGAGTCCAAAGAGAAAGAAATACAAGGGGTTGAAGTGAGGAAAGGACATATCTGTTTTCTATTCCCATTTCAAGCCGGAGTGACTTGAACAAGGCAATGACCTCTCCTGTGCCTTAATTTTTCAATTTAAAATTAAGTTAGCAACATCTGTCTCTTACCCGAAGCCCCAAAGGTAATGAGATGAAGTTGAATCCATTTCCAGAAGCACCTTTAAATGAAAAAAAAAAAAACTGCACATAGAAAATGCAAAATTTCTACATCTTCTACAAGCCAACAGCTATTTACGTTTGATACTTACTAACTTGATACCGGACTTGATTTTGTCATACGAAAAGGTTTCTGGCCGTTTTTTGTGGGTTTTGTGCTAAGATTTGCCATGGAAGGAGGACATTCTTTCAGGGCACAGCAAAGAGAGGGGGCACTAGCATCTGTGCCATCCAGACTTGGGAGACATGCATGGTTATTAGTCACAGGCTACTGTGATTGGACTGTTCTGATTATTTTCAGTTCCTTAGACCCCAGGGACTAAGGAGAGCATAAAAACCAGCCAACACGATGCAGTTTAGTTATATCGGGAAATGTTTACTCATATCAGTTGGCGCTGACTTAAACAGTTTCTGAACAACATCCCAGCAAGAATAACCCGTATTTGAAATGCTTGACAGTAAGATAAGGTACAACCTTCCGTCCTGCTGCATGGATCTGAGCCCTCCTCAGCAAAGTGGTCAACACAGGCAGCAGAAACAGAAACTCACCCCAGATCTGCCCTGGTTACTTATCCAAAGCAAGGACTATTCCACTACAGTGGGACTCAGCTAACCCAGCCCCGAGCAGGGCAGAGCACAATAGAGTTAAGAACCACCTAAAGGTGTGGGTGACTTCTGTCAGCCAAAGTACCAACTGCTACTCCAAGCAAACACATCACAGCTGTCTGCAGGCCACAGCAACAACAAACAAAAATACATAAATGAGCCTGTCGCCGTCAAGTCGATTCAGACTCATGGTGACCCCATGTGTTACAAAGTAGAAAGGAGTTCCATAGGGTTTTCTTGGCTGTGATCTTTACAGGAGCACATCCCCAGGCCTTTCTTTTGCAGTTAGTCAGTACAAACGGTTTTTCCCACCCAGGAACCCACAGACCATAAAGATAGTGTTATAAACTCAAGGAGGTTGGCAAAGCTCATGCTACACTGGTAAAGGCTAGATGAAAGCACCTATTAGAAAGCTGCACCATCACACAGTAAGGGGTGTGTGTGAGGGGGAGGTTTGTCCACAGAATTCAAGCACATAAAATTCCTGCTGCCTTAAAAAAAAAAAAAAAGTTGCTGAAATGCCAGTAAACCCAATACGGATGGGTCCAGGTACCGGCTGCAGTTTGGCGCCACCTGGCGGCAGTTGTTTGCTCAGCCGTTAATAGCTCTGCCGAGTGGCTGGCTGGGACTTCCGAACAGCCACCACGTTTCAGGTGATTTGCTGTCACTGGTTTTTTACCAGACTACCAAGATTAACCGGGAGGATACCACAGAGTCAGGGACTCCCTCCCTGTTTCCCTAATTCCACACTCCCACTCAAGGTAAGAACGGAAACCACCAGAATTTCTGGGCCATCATCGTCTCTGGCCAGCCCACTTGGCTCCCTCTGAATACCCTTCCTCCTCCTTCGTTTTCTTAAAGCCCCACTAACATGGAGTTGTCTGATGAGGCATACTTCCCTGAAGATCTTGTGAGTAAAATCAGCATAGGACAGGATTGTATAGATTTGTACCCTCTGTGAATTTTCTCTCATATACCACTGTTTCTCAAAACGAATTGAGCAGTCTTCACCACAGGAAGGAGCCCTGGTGGCACAGAGTGGTTAAGAGCTGAGCTGCTAGCCAACATGTCGGCAGTTCAAATCCACCAACCGCTCCTTGGAAGCCCTGTGGGGCAGTTCTACTGTGTCTTATAAGGTCACTATGAGGCGGATTTTTTTTTTTTTTTTTTATGAGGCGGAATCAACTCGACGACAATGAGCTTGTTTTGTTTTTCACCACAGGAAATTTCTTGTTGACTCTGTGCTTTAGTAAGGCTCTTCCAACCATGGGACTCAGGCTTCTCTCTCTCTCTCATTACCTGTACTCTTGATTTTTTTACCCCCATAGACCAATTCGGCATTTTTTATCCTACCCTAAATTAGGCTTTTGGCCTATCTTTTCCTATGCCAAAACACAATAAAGTCCTTGGTCAAACCAAAGGCCATCTATCAAATGTTGCTCTGTCAGCAGTACAAAACCTGCTGGAGCTTTGCAATTCAGGGGTGTTTGTGTGTGTGTGTTGTTTGTTTTTAACATATTTACTCCATCAGAATTTTAGGCAGGACTGTTAGCCACCTGCCTACACACACACACACACAATTGCTATCCCACACCCTGTGCCCGTTCCCCATCACCCTCCACTGCTCCTAAGCCGACTGGAGGGAGGAGGGTGTGGATGAGGAAGCTTGGTTTCTTTGTGTTGCAGCCCAGCATTTAAATATCTCTGGTGAGAGCATTTCCAAACTCTAGTTCCCATTCCTGACAATGCACCCTCTTCAGGACCTTTCTCTTTGCCTGAGAGAGCTGATATAAAGCCATGAGCCAGGATAGATTATCCAACAGGCAAGGTCAGCACAGTACTTACCTTGCTCACCAGACCATCTGTAGTGAACAATTTCACTTTTTTTTCACCACATCAAAGATTCTGCTTCTAGGTAGGGCTGGCTTCTGTCCCTCTCTTGTCTTAGTTATCTAGCACTGCGTTAACAGAAATACCACAAGTGGATGGCTTTAACAAACAGAAGTTTATTTTCTCACAGTTTAGGAGGCTAGAAGTCTGAATTCAGGGTGCCAGCTCTAGGGGAAGCCTTTCTGTTTCTGTCTGCTCTGGAGGAAGGTCCTTGTCATCAATCGTCCCTTTGTCTAGGAGCTTCTGAGCGCAGGGACCCAAATACCAAATGACATACTCCCCTCCTGGCTCTTCATTCTTGGTGGTATGCAGTCCCTCTCCTCTCTGCTCGTTTCTCTCTTTTATTCCTCAAAAGAGATTGACTCAAGATACAGCCTAATCCTGTAGATTGAGACCTGCCTCATTAATATAACTGCCCCTAATCCCACCTCATTAACATCACAGAGTTAGGATTTACAACACATAGGAAAATCACATCAGATCACAAAATGGTGAACAGTCACACAATGCTAAGAATCATGGCCTAACCAAGTTGACACACATTTTTGGGGGACAGAATGCAATCCATAAAATCTCCCAACCCCATAGCACCTTCCTACAGAATCAAAGCCTCTTTTCAAATTTATAATCCCTGACAGAGGCCAGTGGTCTAGTAAACAAGGAGGTGAAAATCCACATGAAATTGTTCACTACAGATTAATAAGGAAGCACAATAAGCCAGTGCTTACCTCACTTCCTGGATTTTACACCCCTGGAGGTGGTTGATGGAGATTTGATCCTCCCATCTTGAAGAACAGGAAGGTAGGCCATGGGCACATGGAGACTGGGTGGTGTCCCAGAGAGAGGCACACAGGGCTCCATTATCCCATACCTACCTTTTCAAGCAAACCAATGTCTTCATCTGGCCCCTGGACCCCTTTTAGGCGCTGCCCTTTTCCCTCCCTTTCATGGCCAAGCTGATTGAGAATGGAGTCTGCACCCACCACCTTCACTTCCTCACTTCTCATTAGTCAGTCCACCTGGTCTAGCCTCAGGTACTGATCACACCACAAAAATTTAATCTACTATTGATCCTGATTGTCAAAACCAGAGAGCAAGTCCACATCCTCATCCTCCATCACCTTGGAGACATGCTTCACTTGCCCCTGGACTCCTCCTTCCTTTGGCCCCCAATGGCCTTCCTTCCTCACCTGAGATGTGGGTCTCCCTGAGGCAGCCCTCAGCATCCCTCTCTCCTCATGATCACCTGCACCTTCTCACCTGCTTATGGGGCTTGGACACATGAGCGCTTCAAAATTTAATCTCCTGACCTGACCTTTGATCCCAGCTACACATCCAAATGTCCAACCACCTGCCCTCAAGGTCAGTGTCTTAGTTACCTAGTGCTGCTATAATAGAAATGCCACAAGTGGGTGGCATTGAAGTACGGAAATTTATTTTCTCAAAGTTCAGAAGTCTGAATTCAGAGTGTGGCTCTGGGGGGAGGTCCTTCTTTGTCTATTTCAGCTTGTAGTAGCTGCCAGCAATCCTTCACGTTCAGGGCTTATAGATGCACCTGTCTGTCTTCTTCCTCCCCTCTTCCACCCATGTGTGTCTCTGTGTCTATTCTGCTCTTTCTGTAACTCAGAAGTGATTAGGTTTAGGATCCACCACACACTGATATGACCTCAATACCATAACAAAAGAAAACCTCCTGTTTCCAAAGAGGGTCATATTTACAGGTACAGGGGTTAGGATTTCAACACATATGGGAAGGGTGGGGGGACACAATTCAATCCATAATAGTCATCATGGCCTTACTGACTGGCCTCACTCCCCCCTATTCACCCAGGCCAGAAGTCCAGGTAACTTACTCCATTAGCCACCAAGTCACCAGTTCTTCCTCCCAGCCACAGTCCTGCTGGAATCTATCCCCTCCTCCCACCCACTCTGCGTGGATGGTCCTCATCACTTTCTGCCTGCATCACTGCATGGCACCCTCTGGGCTCGCCCACCTCAAGCCTTAAGCACATCCATCCATGCTCTACCATCGCCATGGTACAAGTACCTGATCATTGTACTCCCTGTTTAAAGCCACTGCATGGTTTCCCATCAACTTCAGAATGAATTTCTAACTCCTCAGCCTTTCATCAAATGTCCTTTGTGATTTGGCCTCTAACCAAGTCTCCTGATACTTTCTCACATGGCAATGTTCCATTCAGTCCAAATCACACATCATAGTGCCCTCTTCGTTCCTGGTTCCTCCCCCAGTGCCTTCGTACTTGCTGTCTTCTCCATGTATAGTGCCTATCTCCTACTCATGTATCAAAGCCTAACCAGGCAGCAGCTCCTCCATGAAGCTTCCAGCTTGGTCAGGTATCTTACTTCTGCATTCCTCTTACCTTTCACACACTTAGTAACAAAACACCTACACCACTGTATTTAGGATTTTAAATTTTTCTGTATTTTTATGTCATGTACATATATTTATATATGTACGTGTGTGTCCATGCATACATGCATGCATGTGTGTGTAATGGCCTCCTCACCTCCTCCTCCTCTCTGTCTCCTCTTCCTGTGCGAAGGTAAACACTGTCAGTCACTTCCCATGTTAGACTCCTTGGCACTCTGTGTTCATGAGCTGACTGAGCTCCAGAAGAGACTAAAGACTAGAACTCTTTTCTGTCCCTAGCCCCTAGCACAGGGCCAGGTATGTAAGAGTTGCCACATAAATACTTGCTGAATTTTTCAACTAATGGGTTGCAGTTTTTGCCTGCTTCCAAGAGGACTGTAGGAGCTTTTGGATTTGGCCGTAACATCTAGAAGTAAAAGGGAACCAAGAAATATATATGGGTTTTGCTTTCTTTCATCTGCAAAGAATACAATTTTTTGGAGCAAAGAAAAAGTCAAGTAGGTATCTAGCACCGTGCGCTAAGAAGACCAGACAACCTGTGGGGTGTTCTGAGGAGGAGCAAGAGGATGAGGCTACCCAGCATCGTATTAAATGAGGAATGGAATTGTGGCCAGAGAAGCCCAGGATGCGAAGAGGGCTCTGGGGACGGGTGTGTGCATGGCCCCCTCATGTCTGCAGGACCATCCTAGGGGGCCAATTCAGCTTGTTGCTTGTTGCCTAAGATAAAGTAGTGAAAGCTATGGGACAATGGATCTTCACTCAGTGAAAGGAGGAACTGCAGCTATTCGGCAACAGGAGACCCTATCTCAGTAATTCTCAGCCCAGGCTGTACAAAAGAATCGCCTAGAAACCCTCTAAGACTCTGATCCCCAGGCTGCACTGCAAGCCAACTAATCAGAAGCTCTAAGGGAGTATCCAAGCACTGGAATTTTCTCATACTTCCTAGGTGGTTCCACTGTACAGCCCAGACTGAGAGGTAAGCAAATCAAATATGAATGTGCACACGAATCAAGGTAGCAGGGAATTTGTTAAATACACTTTCTGGATCATTCTATCTGGGGTGTGGCCTGAGAGTCTGCATCCCCAACAAGCTCCGTGTCACTGATGTAGTTTGGCTCTAAAGGTAGTGAGCAGAATGTCTCAGGGGTATTCAAGAAGCCAGGTGATTACTTGGTATGGATGTTCCAGAGAAGGCTAATACACTGGATGGGGGTTAGATCAGTGTTCTTCAGTCTTTCTGTAACAGCTGAAATCCTTTTCCTCTCAAACAAAATCATCCACAGGAAACCAATATATAAACCCAGCAAAGCAGAGCTGTCTGGTTAGAGTGGAGTTGCAAAACCCAGAGCCCTGTCCTCTTGGCCTACTTCCTTCTCCACTCCAAGGCACCTACAGTCTCCATGAAGTACATTATGAAGACACCCTCAAAACCAAACCAAACCCACTGCCGTTGAGTTGATTCTGACTCATGGTGACCCCGTGCGTTAGAGAGTATAATTGCCCCATAGGGTTTTCTTGGCTTTACAGAAGAGATCCCCAGGTCTTTAGACTAAAATACCCAAACCCACTGCCGTCGAGTCAATTCCAACTCATAGCAACCCCAGAGGGTTTCCAAGGCTGTCTATCTCTGTGGAAGCAGACTGCCACATCTATCTCCCACGGAGCAGCTGGTGGGTTCAAACCACCAGCCATTTGGCTAGCAGCCAAGCTCTTAACCACTACTCTACCAGGACTCCTTTATACTACTTAATAAAACTATTGACCCTGATTTTGCATGCTGAAGATTATTTCAGAAACTGGAGCTGTTGATGCTTGAACAGTGAGGTGACTCCAGGTGGTAAGAGAGAAGTAAACATGGATTCGTGAGCATTAAGGCATTAAGGACAAAGGCATTGGGAGGATTTGGAAGCAACGCACTCTGTATTCAGCAAGCTTATCCTGTAAATGTGTCAAAGCCCCACTGCTGCTTGGAGGAGTGAACTGGAGGGAACAGGGGCATGAAGTCATCGTGAGCACCTTGCTTCTGGAAGTAAAGATAAACCTATCAGTAGGATTCAATGACCAAAATCAATGTACCGGATCCCTCTGAAGTCACGTATCTTATCCAGTGGGGACGGAGCGGGTCCTGCCCTTGCTTTTCTGTCCCTGCCCCTCACAATCATGCCTGGTGCTTTCTCTGCCTTACTTCTAGCGCATCCCCGACGCTGATCTCTTCTCCCAGGGCAGACATGAATTCTGAGAGCTGAGAAAATCCTGCCTGGCAGGAACCTAGGAAATATGAGAATCGAGAGCCAAAAAAAAGGCATAGAGCCACACAACACAAGATTGTGCAAGATTCTGTGACCAGCTCTCTAAAGTAATGATTTTGGCAAAAAATTTAAAAAACCAGGGTTCTCTCCAATTAACTAAAAGGTTATGGTAAAATTCCACAAAACAGTGTCAAGGTGTGTCATGGATTGAATTATGCCCCTAAAAAATATGTGTATCAATTTGGCTGGGCTGTGATTCCCGGTATTGTGTGATTTTCCTATAGGTTGTAAATCCTGCCTCTATGATGTTAATGAGGGAGGATGGGCGGCAGTTGTGTTAGTGAGGCAGGACTCAATCTATAAGACTGGATTGTGTCTTGAGACAATCTCTTTAGATATAAAGGAGAGAAGCTAGCAGAGAGACAGGGGACCTCATACCACCAAGAACGCAGTGATGGTTCGGTGGTAGAATTCTCTCCTTCCATGAAGGAAACAGGGTTTGATCCCCAGCCAATGCACCTCATGTGCAGCCCCCACCTGTCTGTCAGTGGAGGTGTTTCTGTTGCTACGGTACTGAACAGGTTTCAGCAGAACTTCCAGACTAAGATGGACTAGGAATAAAGGCCTGGCAATATACTGCCATAAATCAGCCAGTGAAAACTCTATGGAGCACAGTGGTCCGATCCTCAACCTATCATGAGGATGACACAGGACCAGGCAGCATTTCACTCCACTGTGCACTGGAATCACCATGAGTCGAAGGCCAACTGTACAGCAGCTAACGACAACAGGTAGATGTGACTTGGGGGCTCTCAGGATGGCTACCTGCCACAAAGTCTCCAGACAGTGCTCTGCAAACACTGTCCGCACAAATGGGGGTGGGGGAGGAGGAGTGCTGAAATAAGGTAGGAAGCTTGGCGTGCAGTGGTTGTCACGTGGCTGGAGAACACAGAAGGCTCCAGAAGGAGGCGATAATGGACGGGCCTTGAGAGCTGGGTGCAGCATCTCTGTACAGAAGAGGTGCGACCGGCCTATCTGCTTTGCTGAATCTGTGTCATTTACTTAAGAACTCTTGAAGTGTCTTCAAATAGCAAATTTAAATATTCAGATGGGGCTGCATGAGTATCAAACTGTGGTGCTTCACAAAGAAGTGATTGAAAGCAGAGCATCAATAAAGGAGAAAGAAAATTAAATTGAGTGATTAAGTGGGTTTCCCTTATTGAGAGAAAATCATTGCAGAGGATAACCAGAGACGGTAAGCAGAGTGAAAGAAAAATCATTGGTTGACTTTTCTCCAGTGACAAGAAGCTGGTTTTTGGGTCACAGACCTGTGTCCTAATCCCAGCTCCTCCTTTTACCAGCTATGTGAATTTGGGCAAAAGAATTAAACTGTCTAAACTTTGGTTTCCTCTCTACAAAATGGCATTACAATAGTACCTACCCAATTATTTGTTTTGAGTATTAAGTTAGATAATGCCAGTCAAATGCTTGGCATGGTGTCTGTCATAAACACTCAATAAAATTTAACTACCACTTTTTCCTCTCTTAAGGAAACCCTGGTGGCGTAGTCGTTAAGTGCTACAGCTGCTAACCAAAAGGTCTGCAGTTCAGATCCACCAGGTGCTCCTTGGGAACTCTATGGGGCAGTTCTACTCTGTCCTATAGGGTCACTATGAGTCAGAATTGACTTAATGGCAGTGGGTGGGTTCTACTCTTAATGCTTTCATCGATATTATTAACACAGTGGCCTATACATAGTAAGCCCTTGTCTGAGTCACCTAGTGCTACTATAATAGAAATACCACAAGTGGATGGATTTAACAAAGAGAAATTTGTTTCCTCACAGTACAGTAGGCTACAAGTCCAAATTCAGGGGGTCCGTTCCAGCGGAAGGCTTTCTCTGTCCATGGGCTCTGGAGGAAGGTCTTTCTCATCAATCTTTTCCTGGACTAGGAGCTTCTCTGCACAGGATCTCTGGGTCTAAAGGGTGCACTCTGCTCCTAGTGCTTCTTTGTTGGTGGTATGAGGTCCCCAACTCTCTGCTTTCTTCCCTTTCCTTTTTATCTCTTGAGAGAGAACAGGTGGCACAGGCCACACCCCAGGGAAACTCCCTTTATGTTGGATCAGGAATGTGACCTGGGTAAGGGTGTTACAATCCCACCCTAATACTTTTTAAAGTAAAATTATAATCACAAAATGGAGGACAACTACACAATACTGGGAATCATGGCCCAGCCAATTTGATACATATTTTTTTGGAGGGCACAATTCAATCCATGACAACCTTCAAAATATGAGCCGTATTCATTATTACTATTAGCATATATAGTACATTACACTCATGTTGGGAAAAGAGGCTATGACTATCATGACAGGCCAAGGATCCCCTGAGGAAAAAAGATCCTTTCTCAAAATTTAACACATATGAGTCTCCTACTTGGAGGGGACCTTATTTTAAACAGAATAGGATAAATGAGGAGCCCTGATGTTGCAGTGATTAAGAGCTCAGGCTGCTAACCAAAAGGTTGGCAGTTGGGATCCACCAGCTGCTGTTTGGAAACCCTATGGGCAGTTGTACTCTGTCCTATAGGATAAATGATGCTGTTTTAACAGATAAAGCTCAAAGTCTCAGTGGTTAAGGCTGCAAAGGTTTATTCTTGCTCACGCCCCAGTCCAATACAAGTCACTTGGCATTTCTTCCCCACGTGGTGACTCAGGGACCCAGGCAGCTTCCACCTGGAAATGTATTTTTAAGGGCCAGGCCTGGAAGTGGCTTACACCTTGTGGCTCCTACCCACTAATCCTAGTTCTAACACAAGTTTTATCCCTCTCATAGGACACAACTCTTTAAATAAGCCTTCTCTTCTGCAAGCCAATTATTCTGATATCTGTGAGTCTGTTTGTCACATAGCAAGATTGTTGTTGTTGTTGTTAGGTGCTGTCAATTCATAGCGACCCTATGCACAACAGAACGAAATACTGCCCAGTCCTCAGCCATCCTTACAATCGTTGTTATGCTTGAGCTCATTGTTGCAGCCACTGTGTCAATCCACCTCGTTGAGGGTCTTCCTCTTTTCCCCTGACCCTGTACTTCTCCAAGGACTGATCCCTCCCGACAACATGTCCAAAGTATGTAAGACGCCGTCTCGCCATCCTTGCTTCTAAGGAGCATTCTGGTTGTACTTCTTCTAAGACAGATAGCATGATTGGGGCCTTCATTATCCTGGTGGTTCTCATCTGAATATACTAGGTGGCCCACATCCCTGCAAACCAAAATTGATCATAAGTATAGAAGTCTGGCAGGTACAAACTGAGTGGTATAATCACCTCCTTTATTCTAGAGAATATACTTTTATTAATACAGCCTAAGGTCACATTCATTTTGTGTGTGTGGTATTGAACTTACCACCAGTTAAAATAGCCATAGGTATACAACAGATTCAGTTCCCTTGTATCAATGTTTATTCTTCTCTTTCTAATCTAAATAGGAATCTTCATGATAGAAAAACCCAGAAGGAATACATAATTTGAGGAGATTTGCTTGCTCTAGTTTGTCCATTCATATCACCCATCCAAACTATGCAGGTGGCAAGCATCCCCGGGCGGTGCCTTACAGTCCAAGCTTATTAATGGCAAATCCTGAGCCCCGCAGCTTCCAAGCCTTGACCAGTCCTGTTATTTCTTAGACTGACTTTCCTCCTCACGTTGTTGCAGGTACCACATCTGTGTGACTGTGCTGATCTACTTCCTCCCCCTGCTGGTGATTGGCTATGCATACACCGTAGTGGGAATCACCCTGTGGGCCAGCCAGATCCCAGGGGACTCTTCTGACCGTTACCACGAGCAAGTCTCTGCTAAGCGCAAGGTGAGCAGGGACAGGCAGCCCCTAACCCACCCTGGCCCAGGCCACGGGCGGCAAACAAGGAAGGACATGAGCCTCAGAGCCTTAGGAGACCCAGAGGCAAGAGGTACAAAACCTTCTGGGTCTGAGGAACGGTGCAGGGAAGAGAGAGAAAGAGAGGAGAAGGGGAGGGGAGAAGCGGGGAAGGGAAGAGAAAGGATATTTCTCCAAAGTATTTGTAACCTAGACCTGAAGGCACAGACATGAGCCACCTGTCTTGCTCCTTAAGAGTAATTGCAACCTATCAACCATTAAAACACACACATACACAGAGAGAGAATGCCCACATACCACATAGACCCACACATTTAACTACACAAGCATTAAAGAGCCAAGTTGTCCTCTTTATTATTTATTTAGCTTTTCAGTAAATAATACAGTCACGCCATTCAAACATCAGGAAATGTTAAAAGGGACAAAGTTATAATGACAGAGAAGAGATCAGAGGTTGCCAGGTTAGGGTTGGAGAGAGGGTCTGACTATAAAGGGGTAGCTTCAGGTGGTAGAGCAGTTCTGTATCCTGATTGTGGTGGTGTTTTCACTTATCTATACATGTGAAGGAAACCCTGGTGGCATAGTGGTTAAGTGCTACAGCTGCTAACCAAAGGGTCGGCAGTTCGAATCTGCCAGGCACTCCCTGGAAACTCTACGGGGCAGTTCTACTCCGTCCTATAGGGTTGCTATGAGTCGAAATCGACTCGACAGCAACGGGTATGGGTACGGTATACATGTGATAACATTTCATAGAACTAGACATCAAAAAAAAAAAAAAGTGCATGTAAAAACTGGCAAAATCCAAAAATACATCTGCAGTTTATTTAATAGCATTGTACTAATGCCAGTTTCCTGGTTTTGATAATGTAGACTGGTTATGTAAGATGCTGTCATTGGAGAAAGCTGGGTGAAGCATACCTGGGAACTCTCTGTCCTATTTTTGCAACTTCTCGGGACTCTTAAATTATTTCAAGATTAAAAGTTAAAATATATATATATATGAGAAGACTTTCTATAAAAATTTCACGAAAACACACACACAAATGCATACACAATGGTAACCACTGGTATTTATTTATTCTTTTACATTTTTAATGCATTTTTAAGCCAAGTAAATATTTATTCTTTTCTTCTCTCCTTTTTTACACAAATGATAAATGCATACTGTTCCCCTCACTGTTTTCACTTCACAATATCCACCAGATTTTTTTTTTTAAATATAAAAAGAGTTTCCTCTTTTTTTTTTTTTTTTTTTTTTTGGTATTTCCCCTGCATAGTATTTCATTGTGTGAAGGTTATATAATTCTTTTGTGAAGATTTCTTGGTGAGAAAAAATGGGGTTACATCACCCAGTATTCATAAAACATTCTTCTAGATCCCCTTTAAATATCCTACACTCTCTCAACGATTTTCCTGCAGCTGTCCAAATCTCTTCCCCTCTCCCTCCTACCCCTGAGTGAGTTTCTAAACCTAGCAGCCTACGGTGGCTTATTGGCTCCTTCCCTTTCCCAACCCCTCTGCTTTCTCTCCCTTCTGGATCTTTCCCTACTGAACACTCATTCAACTTTCCCCATTAACTTAATCTCCCTTGGCTTCTCCAGTCCTTGCCCAGAATATTAACACAAGGGTTTCCAAACTTGAGTGGGCACCAGAATCACCTTGAAGTCTTGTCAAAACACAGAATGCTGGGTCCCACCTCCAGAGTTTCTGATTCAGTCAGTCTGGGTTGGGGCCCAAGAATTTGCATTTCTAACAAGTTCCCAGTGAGGATGATGATGCTGGCCCTGCGACCTATTTCTGAGAACCAAAGCCCTTGGACACTGCACGTAAAGGTCCTTGCATCTGCTTGCCAAGCCCCTTCCCACCCCACAGAGAAGAGAGAAAGTAGCCACAAGAGAGGATGTCTCACCCTCTTGCCAGGTGGTCAAGATGATGATCGTTGTGGTATGTACCTTTGCCATCTGCTGGCTGCCCTTCCACATCTTCTTCCTCCTGCCCTACATCAACCCGGATATCTACCTGGAGAAGTTTATTCAGCAGGTCTACCTGGCCATCATGTGGCTGGCCATGAGCTCCACCATGTACAACCCTATCATCTACTGCTGCCTCAATGACAGGTGAGGACCTCATCCCCCAACCCCTCTCCAGGGACCACAAGCCCATCTGCCTATACGGCAAATAGCTGACCTAAATGAGCACAGCTGGCTGTGACACAAGAGGGAGTGGTGGGGATGTGGCAAAAGAATCACTGCACTACTCAGCCCCCGCTGATTATTGCCATGCAGAAACGAGAGCCCAGGGTGAAGGGATTTTTTTTTTCTTTCTTTCTTTTTCAAGAGGAGCCAGAAATCCACATTTTTATGTGAAATCTTTCAATTTTTAAATGCTGGCGATTAAATCAGAGAAGAAAAAATTAAAAATCTCAGTGATTGATGTATATAAAGCATGCCTACCAGGTAGATCCAGAGCCAGTCCATGGCCTGTGAGTTTGCTCACTCTGCCCTACAGATTCAGTGCAGAGGGGGCTGTGCATACGTACAGAGAGAGATGGGGAGAGACAGACAGAAAGAGAGAGGTTGGTCTGAAAGCTGAGTCAGCCATATGTGACACTGAAATACCATCCCGCATACAGCGCTTTTGCCCCTCTCTGATCTTTTCCTCTCCCCATTCCATCATACAAGCTGGGAAGCTTTACCCAGTTTCTTCCAGCATTTCCAGCAGGACGGAGTAAACAGAAAGGAGTCAGAGCCTCAAAGGCATGATTCCTGCTCTTTTCTGGCCAGAGGGTTGGAGAAAGCCATCCCCCCTCAGCAGGATCCAACCTCAGACAAGCAAGAGAAGGTAGAGCCCATAAGGAATGTGGCCAGCAATAAAGAATCCACCAGAGGGTCTCCGGGAGGGAGCTGGGACGCCATGCCACAGCACAATTCTTCATCCAGAGCACGACCCCAGGCTCTGTGAGGGAAAGGAGGTGGGAAAGGCAGCAACAGGACAAAATGCCTGTTAACAGTCTTTGTAGCCATCAGTCATCAGTCTATAAAGTGTCTTCTGTGAATGGGACACTCAGGTAGTATGAATTTGGGGAAAGATATTCTCTTGAACTTGTCCAAATGGTTTCTGTTCAACCAATTTACAGATTCATCCTTCTTCAAAGACCCTGATGACCCTTCTAAGCTTTTTTAGGTTAAATCTCCTAACATGTCTTTAATTAAAAGTTGATTCTGCCTGGTGTACCAACAGAGGAACTGAGGCAAACCCAAGGGATATGGTTGGCAGAAAGTCATTCTTCATTCTGTGAGGTACTTAAGGGAAAGGACTGCCTTGGTATGCGTTTTTATCACCCAGTGACTGGCACAGCACCCCGCACATAGAAAACATTTGGAGACTGTTTGTTGATGTTGAATTAACTCAAAGTCTGCTGACCCCTTACCAGAGGAGGCAGCAGAGCTCAGTAGCTGCCCTCTGTAAAGGCACCCATTTCACATGAACCTAGGTTCTTGTCCTGGATTTGACCTTGATTTCACCTTTAAATCTTGCCTTCGTATCTCCAGCTTTCAACTAATTTAAAAGATAATAATAGCAGAGTCACACTTGGGTGCATTGGTGTGTTTAAGAGCTGATGCTGTGCTGGGAGTGCCCCCTGAAAGTGGGCTGCCCACAGTCACCCCTCCATCTGCTTCCTCCCCAGGTTCCGTCTGGGTTTCAAGCATGCCTTCCGGTGCTGCCCCTTCATCAGCGCTGGAGACTATGAGGGGCTTGAAATGAAATCCACCCGATACCTCCAGACCCAAGGTAGCGTGTACAAAGTCAGCCGCCTAGAGACCACTGTCTCCACAGTGGTGGGTGCCCATGAGGAAGAGCTGGAGGATGGCCCCAAGACCACACCTTCATCTGTAGACCTGACCTCCAATGGTTCCTCCCGCAGCGACTCCAAGACCATGACAGAGAGCTTTAGCTTCTACTCCAATATGCTCTCCTAGACATGAGTCCTTCCACAGGTGCAGCCACCCACCATCTTTGTCTTGCTTCATTTCATGCATGGATAATTCCTTGATCTGGAGACCATCAGAAACACCCGAACAATGGGACATGTGGAAAGGTTCAGAATGGTCTAGGTGAAAACATTGCATCCTGAAGTCAAAAAAAACAGGATTCTCCCCTGTCTTTGCCACCTTCATGCTGCGTGACCTAAGGCAAATCATCAAACTTCACTGAGCCTGTAAAATGATGGCAGGGCTGGACTAAATTTTTTCTACAGTCCATTCCATGGTTCTAGAAGTAACTTAGGCTACAAGAAAGAGCACACGTTCAGGATGAATCCTGCAGTGCACCAATAGATCAAATGGACCCATTTGCCTGTAGGCCCTGTCTTAGGTCAACACGTTCATTTCCAGTCGTGTTCAGATTACTATTTCTTTAGCTGGTTGCTCATTTCACACCATCCTTCACTTGATGGGGTGAAAAAAAGAAGGAACCACATAAAATCTAAATGAAAATTTTAACCCTGACTCTGGCTCAGTGGTTAAGAGCTCAGCTGCTAACCAAAAGTTTGGCAGTTCGAATTCACCAGCTGCTCCTTGGAAACCCTATGGGACAGTTCTACTCTGTTCCATAGAGTCGCTATGAGTCGGAATCGACTTGAAAGCAATGGGTTTGGTTTTTTTTTTTTTCTCTCTCTCTAAGCATCTCAGTATTTCTCTATGTTTAGGTTTGGCTTTTTAGAGGAAACATTATGAGAGTAAGATCCTAGAGTCTTCTGCATTATCTTCCCCATGATTTTTCTGAGTAACTGATACAGGAATACAAGTTTATGTCTGTTACGGACCAACAGTCAGGAGCCCTGTGCTTACTGCATCTGTCTGAGCCTCTCTTTCCTTATTTGTAAAACAATGCAACTAAACTAGATCATCTAAATATCCCTTTGAATCTTAACATTCAGTGGTTCACTGATTGTATGAATTTTGTTTGTTTCACCAAAGGATGGTGGTCTAAAAGAGAATAGGAGCAGTGAGTCCAGTGACTACTACCTAGCTCCTGGAGACAAAGCAACTGCTAAGAATATATGTAAATACCCGTATCAGACATTCTGTACTGAATTACCCTGAAACACTGAGTGCATTCCTTCTCCTGGAAAGTTTTGGACTGCTGCAGAGCAGAGGACTTCATACCCAAGTCTGCATCTCTCCATCAGGCTGTAGTAGGCTGATTTCCACAGCTGAAGATGCCAACAGGGAAGACAAACGTGAGCTCCCTGCTCCGGCCTTTTGGGTGTCTTAGGGCAGGGCTACTAACCCAGATTCTTAACTTTATACTAGCATTGGCATGAGCTCCAATGCCCAATGAATGAAGAGGCTGCACCCTGCGGTGCGACTTCAGGGAGAAGGGCACTTGGCATCTTCCCTTCAAAGACCTAATCTCCCCTCCCTGCCCCCAAGGCTTTGCTGGGCTCCTACCTCTGATGGGGTTGAATGATTCACCAACCCTACAGGACAATCTGCAAGACAATGAGTCTGCCAAGGCCATGCACTGAATGCTTCATGTCCTAATACAGCTTTAGGGTTTCCAGTAGGTGTGCAGTTTCTTTGTGTCTCCCAGCTCTGTGCTTTATCCAAATGTGACTAGAAGTAGAGGGCTCATGTGACATCCATAAATGTCCTCCTCATGGTTTGCACATGTCCTTTGTCCGTAGTGTTAAGGGAAGAACAGCTGTAACCACAGGGTTTACAGCCTTTGCAAACCCCGATGGCTCTAATCCACTCAGGGCATTGAGGGAGGTTGTATAGCAACAGTATAAGCCAGAAAGACCCATGAGTCATATTCTGCAAAGCAGCATGGTAAACAAATTAAACGAAGCCAGTTCAATGCAGATATATGAATGGAAGACATAGTTTAGAAGCACAAAATCATTGTGCAAAGCATTAGTCATTCTTATAATAGAAAAGAATGTCGTGCATGCACCATTCACATCAGAAGACATACATAAGAAGAAAATGTCAAGGAATAGGGAACATTCTGTCTACAGAAGGAAAGTTAGAGTTGAACTTGACAAGTACTGAGCACCTGCTGTGGACTTCCCACTGAGCTCTGGGACACACAGCTCCTTCCACTCTTGAGGAGCCTGCAGTAAGTTGCTAACTCACCAGTCCTAGTGAGCCCAGCCTGCCCAGTGGAGGCAGCTGAGGAGCAGATTCTCCACAGGATTCTAAAAGCCACACTCAACATGGGTCATCAAGCCAATGGCTGGAATTTTCAGAGACCCTTTTGCAAGGAGAGTCCCCTGAGATAATTCCAAAAGGGTCACCAGTAAACCCAGGGGCCCTATAATGAGGTGGTTGACCAGCATCATCACAGCACATAATAAGAGGGAATGTGGGATGGTCTTGGGCTGTATTGAATATAGCAAAACACCACCTCAGAGAGAACCCAGCAAACCTGTCTCTGACCCACTCCTCAACGTCCACTTAACTTTAAAACAATGTTATCAGCTCCCATGTGTGAGAAACACCATGATTTACACTGTGCATGGGTCTCATTCCTATTATAGAAATGTGTCACCCAATGTGTTTGTCTCATAAATGTGTTTCCTTGACATATACTGTTCAGTAATAATAGAATATAAGGCATCATGGGGCCATCTTTGTTATGTTACTTCCAAAATGTGGGATCCCGTGGCTGTCAATGTGTTATTTGTACTGTGCCAGCTTCCTCCTTCTCATTCTTTCTCATGGACTCATGGTAATTGGGACCACAGTAATTGAGGGGTGGGGAGGGGAACTTTTATGGGAGGAGCTAAAGGGCAAGCATCCTTGTCCTCCTCACCCCCTACCAGCATGCTAAGACCTGATGGACTGTCCATTCTTTCGGAAGGACTGAGTGAAATCCTGGGAAAAGGGGACTCAGGAGCTGACCTCTCGATCTGGCTTTAGGCAAGAAGAGTAAAAGTGGAAAGGGGCAGTTCCTGAGGTTTCCAGGTTTTCCAGTCTGGGATTTTGAAAAGAATGTCTGTACAGAAATAAAGTGTGTGTTTGACCAGCACAGGCCTGTGTCTCATCTCTAGGGAGCCTAAGCACACTATAGGGGCTGGATGGGGTGGTACTGAGCCAGTTGCTGTCGAGATGTCGACTCATGAGGCCCCATGTGTGTCAGAATAGAGCTGTGCTCCATAGTGTTTTCAATGGCTGATTTTTTTGGAAATAGATCACCAGGCCTTTTTGACAGGGTCCCTCTGGGTAGACTCAAATCCCCACCCTTTCAGCTAGCAGCTAAGCGTGTTTAGAAACCCCAATAACTTGCCTAACCAGAATAATGGAACCCAATATCCAGCAAACTCCTAAATGTGATAAATGGGTTGGCAGTATTTGGGAACTACTTCTAGGCTGAGATATGGGAAATTAGGTGGGATAGTGTGAAGTGACTAATGATGTCACCTATGAGTGGAGAGTTATGTCAACTCAGGTCTCCTAGGAGCAGATACTAAGACAGAGTTGGAAGTGCAAGAGATTTACTGGGGGAAACACCTGTGAAAGAAAAAGGAGAGAGGAAGCACAAATGGATAGGAAGAGCCTTCAGATCACTGTGCAGATCTGACAACCGTGAAAGAAAGAGAGGAGGAGGGGAATAGGGCAGGAAGAGCCTCAGACTGAGCTACATCTCAGAAAGTCTCGGCCAGTCCAACATCAGGCAAAGATTGTCCATAGAGAAGTCCTGCATTGGCAGAAATGGCCAGGCCTGGTGCCCCCACCACGTTCCCTCCCTGACTGGAAGCCCTCTGGAGAGAGTGGTCTCTGGAACACTGTGGTGGATTCCAAAGATCTGCAGCTGAAAGCTATCAGCTAACTACACTCCACACAGCAGGGAGCTCTGTCTGAAGAGACATCTGAGCCATGCATCTCTGTGACTACCACCAGAGCATGTCTAGTCCCCTGCATTGGAAAATACATATTAAGAAATGCTTGTCAGGATTTGAAATTTCAGCGGTAATCACTGTGACCCTGGCAACCTGCCTCCTACTTCCCAGGGCTACCCTTTACCAGCTCACCCTCAGGCCTGCTCCCTCAAAGAGCTAGCAATGAGCAGCTGTGAATAAGCAGACTGGCAATGACAAAGATTATAAAGGCATTGAAAGAGGGAGTTCTGAGGAAATGTAGACAGCTATTGCCTTAGTCATCTAATGCTACTATAACAGAAATGCAACAAGTGGATGGCTTTCACAAGGAGAAATTTATTCCCCCACAGTCTAGGAGGCTAGAAGTCTGAATTCAGGGTGCCAGCTCCCGGGAAAGGCTTTCTGTTGGCTCTGGGGAAAGGTTCATGTCATCAATCTTCCCTTGGTCTAGGAGATTCTCAGCATATGGACTCTCGGTCCAAAGGATGCATACCCCTGGTTCTTCTTGCTTGATGGTAATGATGTCCCCCTATCTGTCTACTTGCTTGTCTCTTTTATATCTCAAAAGAGATTGACTCAAGATACAGACTAATCTTGTAGATTGAGTCCTGCCTCATTAACAAAACTGCCTCTAATCCTGCCTCATTAACACCTTAGAAGTAGGATTTATAACACAGGAAAATCATATCGGATGACAAAATGATGGACAATCACACAATACTGGGAATCATGGCCTAACCAAGCTGACACACATTTTAGGGGGACACAATTCAATCCATAACAGCTATCCAATATATTTAGTGTTAGAAGCAAATAATGCAGTTTTTTTATTTAAATGAAGGCATGTTAAACCAGGGTACCTGGATAAGCTTCAAAGAATCCACAAGTCTCCCAAAATTAAATAGTGTGTGAAAAGAAATCATTCACCTTTTGCGCTCTAGAAGGAGAAGAGAGAAATTAAGTTGCTTACAGGAGAGCAACAAGGAGCCTGGAGACCTTCAGACTGCGGTGAGCAGTAGATGATCCTTGCGAGAACCATACTGGCTGCTGGGAAACTGGAAACAGCTTTAGAGTAAAATCATAACTCACCTAAGGCACACAGATGAGTTAAAGCTGTATATCGTCATTAAAGATGTTTGTGGCAATAAAAACACCAAATTCACAATTAAAAGTCATACTCAATCTTCTCAATGGAATGATGAGCATTTACGGACTGCAGAAAGACTACGCCTTAGTTATAGGTTCACAAATAATACAAGATGTGAAGACCAAACATTCCTGTGGAAATGTAAAGATGGTTTCCATTATTTGGGGACTCATTTGACCTCCATACACACTGAAGGTGCTGATCCCTGGGAGCCATACCTGGCTACGTTAATGCCCTCCCTTTGGCTGCCTCAAATCTCTTATGTAAATAGAGTGTAAATGACTAGAAGTTCTCCTCAGCTCTGGGACCTGGGGGCGATGGTGGGTGCAGGAAAGACACACCTGTCCTTCATCTTCGAAGGTGAAGGGAGCAACTCTGTGGAAATTTCTTTCCTGAACCCCATGGACCATGTTCTGAGACCCATAATTTCTTTCTACCTAGCTCAGGAAAATGGGGGGAAAGGGGTGAGACCATGGAGTATCATATCTCACAAGCACCGAATTCAACATAAAAGGGTCACAACTTTTAGTCCTGGCTTCTCTCTCAAGCAGGGCACTTGCAAGAAGAACAGGCTGCTAATTGGACACTAGTGACTAAAGGCTATCAGCAACGGCATGACCCAATAGGTGGGCTGCCCACTCCTGTCACTGTCCTGGGCCATGTTACCAGTGCGTGCTCCACTAGGTTCAGAGATTCTAATACAGACAAATTCTAACGTAGGTCCTCTGCACTGTGTATGTGTGTCTTCTCCTCCCCTTCCTTCCATCCCCACTTCCTTCCTTCCCTCTTCTTTCCTTCCTCCCTTCCTTCCTTCCCTTCTTCTTTCCTTCCCTCCTTCCTTCCTTCCTTCCTTCTTTTCCAGTTGCCTTTTGCTCTCCACTCTTTAGTCTAACATTGCTTCCATCCCTGAAAGCCCTCCTCCCAATACTTTCTCTGCTGAAATTTCTGGACTTTATCCCCACGATGCTGGATGCCTTCCTGGTGCACTAATTAATAAAATGTGGTGGTGAGAAACCCACCTATCCTTACAAGCCCATTTTACCCATGTCTCCAAGTCACCCACCCTGCCCATTCCTTGTGCCCATCCACCCACACTTTCCTTTGATCCCCTAACCCCCACCTCCCACTTACCCACTTTCCCAAGTTGAGGTGGCTCTCAGGGCAGGGCTTAAGTGTAGTCCCAACACTTTAAAAAAGCAGCTGAAGCAAGAGGTGCAGACACTCAGCTGAACAGGAAGAACAGCAAACCAGAAGGATGCCAGGGCCCAGTGCTGGAATCTCCTAACCACACAAGGTATATATTTGAGAACAGCATAAAGAGGCCCCAGGATGGAGGGTGAGGCCAGGACTGCACACACTTGTGGCCCACTAAAGCTCTTCCAGTTTGAGTTGCTCCTCTGCTCTTTACCAATTCAATGACTCATCTCGTTGCCTTCTCATTCCACAGCCACCACTTGGGGGTAGGTGCAGGGGGAGTACCTGTCTTGTCAGAAGGGTCCTATAGGGGCAGTAACTCTTCCTCGAAGATGGCAGCTGCCTGGGCTTGTCCTGACAGTCAAAAAGAAATATTATTGAGGACAATTAGGAACATGGTTCTGTGCTGAGCTCAGAAATTTAGGGACAACACAAATATTTTCTCTAAAAGGGAAGCAGATCTTGCAGCTTGTCTTGTGACTCAGTGAGTGTTTGCCTGGCATCATGAAGTAGCTGGTGCTTTCTGGGGTCTTGGGGACACACATATCAATCACACAGGGTCCCTGCCTTCAGGAAGATCATAGCACAGAGAAGTCGACGGAAGTTCACTAGAGCCAGTGAGAAGGCGCGAGAGCAGAGATACTAGAGAGCGCTCTTGACGTGACACCCACCAAAACGTAGTCAAAAGACAGCTGTCTTCCTCACTTTGCAAAGCGCACACTATCACAGAAAATATTTCCCTAAATCTTTGACTTACTTCAAAAGCACTCCAAGTTTTCTCCTATCTGATGGACAGCCTTGGCTTTTTTAGGTCATGAAGATTCAAATACCTTAACCTATACACCCCTTTTTCTACTTTGATTTTTATTACCCCCAAATTAAGAGCCTGTTCCTCAAGCAGCCTTGTAGGCAGTGACCACCCGCACCTCTGCCCTGGCCTCTCTCCTGCAACAGTACTGCTCTCTGCTGCCCTCTGGAGGCCCCCAGGTGATGGGCTGAGGCAAGCTGACAAGCGGCCCCTTTATAAAAAGGCACAGGTTAAGGATTCAAATGGATGAAATGCCCAGCACTAGGGCCATATGCATTCTGACAGTGGGTAGGGACCTCTCTTTGAAGTGGCCAGGAATCAATGCTATGAGCATAATTTTCCTGTGCCAGTGGGGGGTGGGGGACATTGTTTGGTTTCCAGATTCGAAGAAAGGGAGACACACATTCGAATATGCAGAGCCTAGTTTTTTTTTTTTTAGAAATAGTCACTGGTGATTATGTACACGTAATCACTTGTCATGGGTTGAATTGTGTCCCCTCCCAAAAAAATACATTGAAATCCTAGCCTCTGGTACCTGTGAGTCTTTGAAGATGTTATCAGTTAATATTAGGACATACCAGGATATACTGGAATAGGGCAGGACCTAATCCAATATGTGGTTGTTGTTAGTTAGTTGAGTCGATTCCAGCTCATGACAGCCCCATGAGAAAATACACAGAGATACACAGAGGGAAGTCGGCCATGTGAGAACGGAGGCAGAGATTGTAGGAGGCAGAGCTGAAAACCAAAGAACACCAGGGATTGCTAGGAGCCACCAGAAGCTAGGAGAGAGCCTTGTGATTTTCCCTCAAAGCCCTCACAAGGAATCAACAAGGCTGATACCCTAATTTGAACTTCTAACCCCCAGAATTTTGAGATAGTAAATGTCTGTTCTTACAAGCCACCAAGTTTGTGGTAGTTTGTAGTGGCAGGCCGAGGAAACTCATCCACCACTTCTGCTTCTTTCCCACCAGGAAGACCCCCAATCGGATCATGGGGACTAGTTATGGGTTTCAGTGGGGAATCCACATGCCTCCTCCACTCCTCCTCTCTGATTGACTGCTCCCTCCTTCCTGTGTGGTGGGCATCCTGCCAACTCCATCAAGCTTCTGTGCCAATTCTGATGCTCTAGTAGAAGTGTCATAATGGTGGAGTGGAGAGCTATGCCCGGGAACATGCAGAGTGTGGGACACAGGCTCCTGGCAGCCCACTCAGAGGTGTCCCACAAAGGCTTCTCTTTAGTGAAACAATGAGGTTCTTGGATCCTTATGCTGCCACTGATGTCAGCCTGCGGCTGCACAAACTCATTGCACACCTAGGGCAATACCTGGGGCTGGAGGCCTTTATTTTGCATCAGAGACTTTAGGTTTAGCAATCTTGGCACCAATCTTGAACTTGGGACTGGATGCCACCATTCAAAAGCATCAAGCATCACCATGTTCCTACCGTTCTCAGATGGTTTTCATGATTTCGTTTTGTAGATGTCCAGTATAGGATCAGTCCCTGTGTCTCCTAAGGGACTGGGCATGAATCCCCAGAAAGATGAGTGGGGTAAATGAAAGAGATGTCTCTCATTGTACTTGGCTCAGGGTCCCATGGCCTGAGGAAGACATGATCCGTCAGCTAATGCTTCAGAAAGAAAAAGACATTGAGGCCATACTGAGAACTCATGCCGAGAACTCAGAACTCATTCCCCAGCCATCACCAAGACAAGATGGTGGGCCCTTGTCTTCTCCCGTTTGTTCCCTCATGCTTGAGACCTTTTTAGCCCTGGGTGTTCATGTATATGGATTGCACCTGTATACAAAATAGTTTCAGGGAAGGGACACAGAGTAAGATCCCCCCAGGGCTGTTGTTTAAAAGAAGAAGAGGGCATGTGAGCAAAAGTAGAAATGTGTGTTCCAGAAGAATGTGAAGCACTGAAAAGTGCAAGAACATAAGAACTACTTCCCCCTCTCTCCACTCCTCAAACGCTGTAATAAGGAAAACAGGTTTTACCTTCCAGATCCCAAGTGTCAGGCACTATATATACATTATCATGGTTAATCCGCACACATCATAAAGTCAGTATTATTGTCCTTATTTTAAGATGAGAACAATGGAACTTAGAGAGTTGGAGTAACTTGTCTGAGATCCCACTGCCAGAAGTGAATTTCAGCACTGCCCTCTTCCAAAGCCCGACATCTTACACAAGACCCTCTAAAACCAATTGCCATCAAGTGGACTCCGGCTCATGGTGACCCCATGCGTGTCAGAGTAGAACTGTCCTCTATAGGGTTTTTGGTAGCTGATTTTTCCAAAGTAAATCACCAGGCCTTTCTTCCAAGGTGCCTCTGGGTGGATTCAAGTCTCCAACCTTTCAGTTAGCAGCCTAGTGCCATTAACCACTGCACCACCCAGGGACTCCTACTTCCCGTTTTATTCATTGTGTTCCTGCCTACATCCTTCTCTTAAAGGTGTCACAGCCCAGACTGGAATGACCTTCCAAAACACATTGCCAGAATGCTCATTCCAAGGTGGTGTTTCCAGGAGCAGCGAATTTCCATAGCCCCACTAGATCATCTAAAAACATTTCAGAGGATAATTGGCCTCACATCCTCCGCGGTCATCCCTTTAATTAGGAGAATATGTGGCAAGGTTCTAACTATGATTTGAAGAGTGTACATCAAGGATTCTCAGCTGAAATTAATCTTGTCCATGTAGTCTTGAGTGCATGAAATTCTCTGGATATGCATTTCTTTGGAGGATAAAGGCTTATTCAAGAAAGACAGATGTCACTGGGAAGAGTAACATCTTATGGTAACAATGAATGACATAGATATCCACGTCTTGTCCATAAGGCCAGACTCACCTAGGTATGCAAGGAGGGGATGGAAAGGGAGGAGTGCCTGATTGCCCTCGAAAATGGTGCACCAGGCAACGTGTCCTGGGGCCAGGTTGAACCAGAACATTACTCAAAAAATTGCTGAGTCAGGAAAGAAAGCTGAGTCAGTACCCAAGCATAGGAACTAGGGTAGGAGGCTGGGAAGTTGAAAACTAGAAGGAATAGGTCAATGGTTTTCAAACCCTAATGGACATAACTACCACCTGTGTAACAGTTTGTCATAGTCTGGTGGCTTGCACATTGCTATGATGCTGGAAACTACCCACCAATAATTCAAATACCAGCAGGATCACTCATGGTGGACAGGTTTCAGTGGAGCTTCCAGACTAAAAGACCAGGAAGAAAGACCTGGAGATCTATTTCTGAAAATTAGCCAGTGAAAACCGTATGAATCACAACAGAACACTGTCTGACTTGCTTGCTTTGGACACATCATCAGGAGGAAACAATTGCTAGAAGACACCATCATGTTTGATGAAGTAGAGGGCAAAAGAGGATATGGGAGACCTTCGATGAGATGAATTGGTACTATAGCCACAACGATGGACTTGAACATGCTGGTAATTGTGAGGATGACACAGGGCTGGACAACATTGTGGTCTGTTGTACATAAGGTCGCCGTGAGTCAGTGTCAAACTTGGCAGCAGCTAACAACAACAATGGACATAAAAATCACTTAAGGAGTTTGCTGACAGTTCAGACTCCTGGCCCCATTTCCAGAGGTCCTGATTTAGTAGATTACTGACTGTGCCAAGGAATCTACATTTTAACAAGCATCTCAGTGATTCTGATGCAGATGGCCCATGGAACGACTCTTGTTAGGTACCATAGAGTCAGTTCCAACTCATAGCAACCCTATAGAACAGAGTAGAGCTGTCACATAGCATTTACAAGGAGCAGTTGGTGGATTTGAACTGCCAACTGCCATGGAACCCACCAGGGCTCCATGGAACCACTAGTAAGCAAAACCTAAAGAGAAAACAGTTTGGAAAGTCAATGAGAAGGAACTTAACAGAAAAGAATGAACTAAGTCAGAAGGGACCAATCCCCAGAAAAGGACATCATGCTTGGTAAAGTAGAGGGTCATCGGAAAAGAGGAAGACCGTCAATGAGATGGATCGGCCCAGTGGCTGCAACAATGAGCTCAAATATAGCAACGATTGGGAGGATTGTGCGGGACCGGGCAGTGTTTCACTCTGCTGTACACAGAGGCGCTATGAGTCAGAACCAACTAGACCGCACCTAACAACAACATAAGCAGGTCAGTGGAGGGGGTTCTTGACCCACAGACTCATCTCGCTGTCAAGGGAGACTCTTAAAGAACTGGACATGAGAAGTTGGTTGGTAGAAAGTCAGTACCATGAGGGGGAGAAGGATGGTAGGAGAAGATGTGGTAGAGGGTTAAGATTCTGTCCATCTCAACTTTGCCCTCTCTGGGACCCCATTCCCAATGTTTCCTTCCAACGCTCCAGTATCATCCCTCAGATATAAGAAAGCTCACTATCCCCTATGCTTCCCCTTGCCCTGCCCCCTTTTCAGTCTTCCTTCATGCAATTTTTTTTTTTTACAGGTCAAGTTGGTTTTTCATACAAAAATTTATACACACATTGTTATGTGACCCTAGTTGCTCTCCCTATAATATAACAGCACACTCCTCCAGCACACTCCTCCTTTCCACCCCGTATTTCCCATGTCTGTTCAACCAGCTCCTGTCCCTTTTGGCCTTCTCATCTCACCTCCAGATCGGAGCTGCCCATTTAGTCTCATGTATCTACTTGAGCTAAGAAACACTCTTCACGAATATCATTTTATGTCTTATAGTCCAGTCTAATCTTTATCTGAAAAATTGGCTTCAGGAATGGTTTTAGTTTTGGGCTAAAGGAGAGTCCTGGGCCATGTCTTCCGGGGTCCCTCCAGTCTCAGTCAGACCATTAAGTCTGGTCTTTTTACTAGAATTTGAGTTCTGCACCCTACTTTTATCCTGCTCTGTCAGGGCCTCTCTTTTGTATTCCCTGTCAGGGCGGTCACTGGTGGTAGCCAGGCACAATGTAGGTCTTCTGGTGTGAGGCTGATAGAGACTCTGGTTTATATGGCCCTTTCTTCCCTCATGCAATTTTAAAAACTCGGTAGTAAAGTATAACCTGTTCACCTTCCACTTATCCAGATACCTAAACATAGGCTGTAGCAGCTGACTCCTGGGAGACCCCAGCGTTGAACACTGTTCAGCTCAGAATTGTTTGTTTTCCCTGAGTTCTAAAACAATTCCCAGAGCATTTTCTGGGAAAACCCTTTTTTTATATACTGCTCCAACACTCAATCCAATTTTACAATTTTTTCAATTATTTATAACTTTCCCCTCATATCCAATTCAGACTCATATACAAGCAAGGGAGGAAGTCCATATACAAGGGCAATGTTGTTTATGAGGACAGTGAGAGAGAGGGGAACCAAGGTCAAGAAATAACTAAAATAAAACAGTAGAAATGGGATATATTTTATTTTTATAACAATATAAAAGACTATAAACCACAACTTTCCCCAGTTTTATCCATCTTTAGATAAGAGTACTGGGCTCATTAGACACAGTGATGTCAGGGACAGTGTCAAGGGTGTAGTTGAGAGTTGGGGTATGGGATCTCTGAGTGCCCTTCTTGACTGCAGAATGAAAGCAGGGCTTACTTCGAGATCCCCTAAAATTAACTCTTTCAACTAACATTTACTGAATCCCTAGAAATGCTCCCTCACAGACATTATGTAATTTCTATAAGACCAGGTCAGCACTGGGGGCATTGGTGGTTCAGTAATAGAATTCTTACCTTCCATGCAAGAGACCCCGGTTTGATTCCTGGTCAAGGCACCTCAAGTGTAGCTACTATCCATCCTCAGTGGAGGCTTGTGTATTGCTATGATGCTGAACAGGTTTCAACAGAACTTCCAGATTAAGACAAACTAGGAAGAAAGGTCTGCTCTTCTGTTTCTGAAAATCAGCCAGTGAAAACCTATGGATCACAATGGTCCAATCTGCAATCAATCATGGGGATGGCACAGGACTGGACAGCATTTCATTCTATGATGCACAGGATCACCATACTTGGGGCTGACTCAACAGCAGCTAACAACGACAGTCAGCATCTAGAAATAATCGCCCTGTGACGGAATGTATTAAGCCTTCTTCAGGTCAGAAAGTGCCTCGTTTCTCATTTATTCACTCTTTGGTCTCCTAAATGCACCAGGCCCTATGCTAGGAGATGCAATGGAAGTAAAATAGATATGGTTCCCACTCAAAAGGAGTTTCCAGGGTGATGGGAAAGACACACATTCATCAAATAATCCCACAGATGAGGTTATAATTTAAAACTAAAATAAGGTCTATGAAAGGAGGAGAGGCTCTTTTCTGAGAGCCTGTTACAGAGGACCTGGACCTAGAACTAGAGGCCAGGGAAGTCTTCTCTGAATAAGGAAGACCTTGAAGATGATAGCGAGCTCACTAGACAATGAGGAGGAAAAGAGCATTCCAAGCATAGGGAGGGGCACGAAGAGAGGCCTGTAAGGAATATAGCATATTCCAGGTCCTGAAAAAACAAGACCAATGTGCCTGGATGGAAGAGGGAGGAAAGTGAGTTAGATGGGGCTGAAAAGAAGGAGGCGTAGGACTACGGAGATCGTTGTAGGCCATGATAAGAATTTTGGTCTTTAGTCTACCCTGGTGGCGCCATGGTTAAAACACATGGCTGCTAACCAAAAGGTCAGCGTTTCAAGCCCACCGGCCACTTTGGGGGAGAAAGATGTGGCTGTCTACTTCCGTAAGGATTACAGCCTTGGAAGCTCTGAGGGGCAGTTCTACTCTGTCCCATAGGGTCACTATGAGTTGGAATCCAGTCAACGGCAGTGGGCTTGGTTTTCAAGCCTTAGAGGAAAAGGAAGTTACTGAAGGATTTAGAAGATAATAGGATCAGATCTGGTTTTGAAAAAATCACTCCAGCTTCAGGAAAACCAATTAGGAGACAATTACTATAGTAAAGTCCAGGTAAAAGGAGGTGGGGTTTTAGGTTAAATTGATGGATGTGGATATGAAGAGGAAACCCTGGTGGTGTAGTGGTTAAGTGCTACAGCTGCTAACCAAGAGGCCAGCAGTTCAAATCCGCCAGGCACTCCTTGGAAACTCTATGGGGCAATTCTACTCTGTCCTATAGGGTCACTATGAGTCGGAATCAGCTCGACAGCAGCAGGTTTGATTGTTTGTTTGTTTGTTTGACATGGAGAGAAGTGGGTAGATTTGAAAAGTGTTTAGGGACTATATGAAAAATATTTATTTGTGTTGGATTGGACTGGTTGTGGGGAAAGGGGAGATCTCAAGGGCAATTCTGAGGTTTCTTACTTGTGTAACTAGATGAATAATGGCAACCAGTCACTGAAACAGGGGACACTGGGATACTAGTCTTAGGTGATGGGAGAACAGAAAAAGCATGAGTTTGATCTTGAATATGTTGAACATGAGATAACTTTGAGCCATCCAAAGGAGATAACACGTAAGCATTTGGATATCCAGACCTGCAGCTCAAGGAGCTGTCTGGGCCGTGAATATCAATTTGCAAGTCAGTTATAGATGGCAGTTGATGCTATGGGCATGAATCAGCTTATCAAGTGTGATAGTATTGAGTAAGCAACTGCAACATTTAATAGCTGGGTAGAACAGAATGAGTCTGCAAAGCAGTCAGATGGTGCCTAGAGAGGAAAACCAGGGAAATGGGGCATCTTGGAAGCCAATGAAAGAGAATGTTTTAAGGAGACAAGTATGCAATGTTGAATGCTGTAAAACACATACAGAAAGAGAGGAAGTGGAAACTACTCAGTAGATTTAGAGATGCAGAGCAGAGGTCTGTGATGCCTTGGCAAGACTTGTTTGAATGGAGTCATAGAGAAGCAGTTGCAGTGAGTTGAGGAGTAAATGGTTGATGAAGAAAGAGAGACCCAATCCTGCAGAACTCCTTCAGAAAGGCTAGTTTAAAAGGAGAAGCCGTAGAGGGCGGTGGATCGAAGGATCAAAGGATGCATTTTTTTATCTGTTTTGTTGTTTAATAGAAGAGACTGGAACTTACTTTAATGCCTACGGGAATGATCCTACTGAGAACGAGAAACTGAATACATAGGAGAGAGAACTGACAACAGACAATATCTGAGAACACAAGAGTGTGGTATGCAGAGCACAGCTGGAAGATGGGAGATGAATGGCGAAGGTAGATTAGGAGATTTTATAGCAGGATAATAGAGGAATTCCTCTAGCTGATGGCTTCAATTTTCTCTGAGAAACAGAAAGCTGAGATACCTATTAGGAGTGTGGTAGAAGAGTGGGGAAAATATAGATTTCAAATAATCATTGCAGATTCCCCAGAAACTCTGTTTCAGTAGTTTTTGGAGCAGTGCCCCCAAATCTGCATTTGTAACAGATAGTACAGCTAACTCTGGTACGGAAGGTTCCAAGCTTTGAGAAACACTGTCCAATAATTTCAGGACATGTTCCCTTTTGTGACCCCATGTGAAACTCAAAATCAATAGTGGGTGAAATACTTTTTCTAAGAAGATTACATTGGCCTACACAATGATCTATGTAATTCTATGTTCCCACATGGTCTCAACCCTTCAAGAAGGGCCGATTGACCAAGGCCAACTCTAGAGTCATTCTTGGCCTTATGTGAAATTTAATAAACCTTCATTCTGGTCTGAAGCAAATCCACATCAACTTAACTACTCTATTATTCTGACCTTACGCCCCAGTTCTAATAACCAGGATTGTATTTTGTCCCTACAGCCATTCTACATTCTACATAACCCTTCCATTCCCAAGAATCACCATGAATTACAACATTAATCCTTATCTAATTTATCTATCAAAATTCCAAGGTATGACTCTCATCAAAAGGTAACAATATATGAATATGCGCACAATTAATCTAACTCTACAAAGGGTCTGACTTGGTTTTTGATCATTTTATTCATGAATTTCCCTTACGTCTTTGCTTTGCTAACTCCAATTTAGCCTTCAAATCTCAAATCAAATGTTACTTTCTTAGAAATGTTTCTCCTCATTCCCACCTCCTACTCAAAATATATCACATTGTTATTCCCTCTTGTATTACCCTGTTCTTTTCCTTCACGGCACTATCACAATTTGCCAGTACGTATTATTTGTATGATTATGTTTTTAAAGAGTGTAATCCTTATAAGCCAAAATCAATTTAAGGGCAACGGGTTCGGTTTGGGGTTTTTGGTAGTCCCTATTAGCCTGTAAGTCCTATTAAAACCCCGTGTTAGTTTGGTTTTACAATGTTCGCTCATTTTGGGCATCAAATGGAGCTCAAATATATATATGATGAATAAATAATTGAGTGAATAAATAAATAAATGAGATACCCACCCAGTACCATCGAGTCGAATCCGACTCATAGCGACCCTATAGGACAGAGCAGAACTCCCCCATAGAGTTTCCAGGGAGCGCCTGGTGGATTCAAACTGCTGACCCTTTGGTTAGCAGCCGTAGCAGTTAACCACTACACCACCAGGGTTTCCAAATGAGATACAGTGAAGTTTAATACGGGCTAATAACTTAATAGTGGTCTTTAAAATCTACTCATTTCTAGATATTCAGTTAAGAGACCCAAGTCTGAAACGTGTCTCTGGAACAAAGCTTGCAGATGATGTTAATATTATGAGCAAATGAAGGGCCCTACAATTAAAAATTAGGAGGAAACAATTAGTTACCCTTTTTGAAGGTAAGTAAAACTCATTTTGGGTTTTCCCAGGACACAAGAAGACCATAATGATTACAATTGGATAACAGACCCTCAGATACTGATGAACTGGTGTTTAATAACAGACTCTCTGCAAAAAAAAAAAAAAAAAAAAAGGAAATTATAGCATTTGCCAATTTTCCTGGTGTAAATACTACCATTATGGCCAAGCCGATTTCAACCCACCAATGGTTTAACAACCAGCTCACTAAATTTCTGAAAAATGGACAATTGGTTCTCACAAGCTGGTATGATCCAGCTCCTGCACACCATGGTCATAAACATATTACTGAAGTTCTGAAAATTTTCTAAGCCTCCATCTTCTCTGCTGTGATTGGTGATATAAAACCTTAGTGACTGAATCAAGGACTTGGTCCAGGAGTTAGACTAGATCAAATTTCTTTCTGAGAAAAAAAAAAAATTCTGGCTTTACTTTCAAGCATCTCTATGACTTATCTCTGTATATAGGCAGGCTGAATTCTCATCTAGGGAACAATTCTGGAGAGAGACTTTCCAACTTTCATAAAATTATATCAGCTACCTCCAGTCATTTGGAACATCACAGGGACCACATACACATTAGGAACCCTTCCTTGCTGGTTTCCAGAGCAACAGGTAATAATAGCTTTGCACACTGGTCAGCACAGTTGATGAAAGTGACATCCAGGGAGGAGAATCTGAGTCAGTGTCTGTGACCTTTCTGACTGTCATTTAGTCAGAGAAATCTACTCCAGTATACAAAGAACTCCATGAGGATAACACACGGGAATAAGCACATTTTGAGAACATCATACAAACATTAACTTTACCGATACTGTTGATACAAATATGTACCATAACACACTGCAAGGCTAACCAAATAACCCTCAGAAAAATAAAGTAATACTTTCAAAATTAAGAACAGTTTCAGTTGAAAAGCCCAACAAACTCAGGACCCTACTACTGATGCATCAATAACAAGAGATTCACTCCCTGACCTCTGCAACATTACCAAGCACCGTGGGAGAGCCAGACTCCGTGGTAGAATGCTGAAATTAGGATCCTCAGTATATCCTAGTGGAGTGTTAATGTGAAGTTTTTGCATACCAAATTTTAGCAACCCCCAGTAATTCACTAGCAAGCAACCTACCAAATATTTACGGAATTACACATTTTGCCTATGAGAACTTGGAGTTTTGGATTAGTTCACTGCTCATCTGATGGCTTACTGAATGACCAAGAACTGTATCTGAGCATTGCTGGTCTAAGAGGCATGCTATCGGCCATTCCCTTAGGTCCCCTTTGTTCTGTCCTTAGATCCAGTGAGGACACCACACCGCCCTACACTTGGACCACATTACTTGTGGCTCCTGTTGCCTACCTTTACTGAGTTGTATTAATGTCATGTTCTTGGCTAGAGTTACTTCAAGAAACAACTAAATAAGATCTTCTGCACTGGCTGTAAAATAAAATAAAATAAAATTTTTTTTTTTTTTTTTAGTCACTGGTTATTTTCAATGTTTATTATTATGTAATTTTTACATAACCCTCATGATGATGCTCATGCTAATTAATATTTATCTGAGTTTACCGTATGCCAGTCACAGTTCTAAGAGCTTAGTGAGTCTTATTTCACTTAATTTTCACACATCCCTAATTAAAAAAAAAAAAAAAAACCAAACCCATTGTAGTAGAGTAGATTCTGTTTCATAGAGCCCCTATAAAACAGAGTAGACTGTCCCACTGGGTTTCTGAGGAGTGCCTGGTGGACTTGAACTCCTGATCTTTCAGTTAGCAGCCATAACTCACTGTAGCTCTTAACCACCGTGCCACAAGTCTCCTCATCCGTGATAAGGAAGGTATTATTATTAATCCATCTATTCACAATGTCACATCATATTCCTTGAATAATCTCCACATGAGAATTTCTTTTGGAGTTTCTTGACAAAAAAGGCTTCAAAACCCCGGTGGTGTAGTGATTAAGTGTTATGGCTGCTAACCAAAAGGTTGTCAGTTCGAACCCACCCGTTGCTCAATGGCAATGGGTTTGCCAAGAAAAGTTTTACTGTGTTGGGAAACTGGTATACTTCCTCCTTTCTGATCACAAGGTGTGCAACATTTCTGGCTTGCCTTTTAGCCCTGGGTTCCAGGAAATGCAAGGTATAATTTGAGTCATACAGAGGTTGGTACTGTCTTGTTATTAACATACTAGTTTCCACTCATTTTTCTTTGTTCTGACCTTGTATTTCCATTTCATTTTCTTTATTGTATATATTTTTGTTATTAGTTGTCTCAAGACTTTTTGGAAAGAGGAAAAGTAGAAATAATAAATTTAGTTAAACAAATGAAAAATACACACTTTGAGTTTATCCTGAGAGAGCGAGGTCTAAGGAATCTGTAAATGGAGATTGAGAAACAACAGCCCCACCCCATGGGGCAAGTTTAAAACGACTCTGGAAGCAAACTGTCTTTACCTGGAGCTTCTGGAATATGGTGATTGCTCAGATATTTTAAGGAGGATGAAGTTACTGGATCCCATCCAGGGAGAGCCCTGAGATCTTAAGAAACACCTTTGGCCATATCATCAGAGGTCTTTAAAGGGAGGAGAAGCATCCTCCTACTACAGAAACCATGCCAGAAGAGCTGTCCTGGTACATATCATTTATTATGTGCCTTCTTGCTATGACATAGATCTATTATTTGAAGAAAATATTTTATTTATAGAATAATTTGAACTTAAAAAATTCAGGTGTTGCTAGAGATGAGAGTGACAAAGAACTACATAGAACTACATAGCTATTGTGCTCTCTTCCCTCTGGCAAATGAGTACCACTGCCCATAAGAATCAATATATGAGAAAAATCCAAGGAAAAAATAATGCATCAGATTAAATGAGGTTTAGTACAACACTTTTCTTTTATCTAACAGGGGCTAGGATTGTTAGTTTGCTTCAAGCAATGGGTCTAGAAATACCAAGTATTTCATTTTGAGAGGCATGGTGAACAGAAAAATATGGGCTTTTCCTCCTATGACTCTTAAATTCCTTAGGAGGCATGATTTAAAGTTTAATAACACATGATATTTACTGTCCAGATTTCACCAGAAAAAAATTTTTTAATTAAAAAAATGTTTAAGCAGAGTAACATAGATGGAAACCCAGTGCACTTCTTTCTGTGACTCCCATTAGACTTTTCTTAGCCAGTTCATGCTATAGTTCTTCCATGCAGAGCTTCTAGAATCCTGGAGGACATCTAGTAACCATATTTAAAAAATTTTAAAGAGGTGAAAATAATTTAATAGTATATTTATTTAACCCAACGTATCAAAATACTACCATTTCAACATGTGATCAATATAAAAACTATTAGTTATTTTACTTTGTGTGTGTGTGTGTGCACTAAGCCTTTTAAATCCAGTGTGTACAACTAGATGGTGCCTGGGTACCACCACCGACTGCTCTGACAGAAATCACAATAGAGGGTCCCAGACAGAGCTAGAGAAAAATGTAGAACAAAATTCTAACTCACCAAAAAAAAGACCATACTTACTGTCCCGACAGAGACTGGAGACACCCCAAGAGTATTGCCCCCGGACACCCTTATAGCTCAGTAATGAAGTCAGTCCTGTGGTTCAACCTTCAGCCTAAGATTAGACAGGACCAAAAAACAAAACGAGACTAAAGCGGCACACCAGCCCAGGGGCAAGGAGGAGGAGACAGGAAAGCTGGCAATGGGGAACCCAAGGTTGAGAAGGAGAGAGTGTTGACATGTCTTGGGGTTGGCAACCAAAGCCACAAAATAATAAGTGTATTAATTGTTTAATGAGAAACTAGTTTGCTCTGTAAACCATGTAAAGTACAACAAAAATAAGAAAAGAAAAAACAAAACCTGGTGTGTACTTTAGCGTTACAGCACATCTCAAATCACACGAGTCACATTCCAAGCGCTCAGTAGTCACATGTGACTAGTGGCTACTGTACTGGGCAGCGCAGGTTCAGAGTTTTGCTGTTTTCTTGGGTGACACTCTGTCAGTAACTCTTGAGTGTTAGAAAAAGCTGTGGATGTCAGGCTTTGAGATCAACTCAGATGACTATCTTTAGGGAAAGGGCATTGTCTGGGCTCAGAATGGCAGGTGTCTTTTGGAAGATCAGTTCATTCAAAACCAATTCAGCCTCCCCAGAGCTGCCTAGAAGGGAAAAACGTCTTGTGCTCAGGGCGCCACAGACAATCCTCAGCACTGTTTGTTTTGCCTTGGCACTTCCTGGCTAAAGGTTAACAGAGGCACAAGAGTGAGAGAAGACACAGAGGGTTTGAGAACTGAATGAAGTTCAGGATGCTGGCTCAAAATGTGTAAGGTGGGGAGTAGTAAGTCATGACGCCAGAGAGGTGGTCAGAGGTCAGATAGTGCAGGACCTACAAAGCCTTACTTAGAAATCTGAACCTATTCTCAGAGCTATGGGAAAACATGCATTGATTATAAGCAGAGAAACATGGTATGATCCGGTTTTTATTTTAGAAAAATCCTTTAGCAATAATAGGGATTTGGGTGTTGCAAACAGTTTGCACTCAACTACTAAACCGAAGGATGGTGGTTTGAACCCTCCCAGCAGTACCACAGGTGAAAGGCCTGGCGATCTACTTCCATAAAGATCACAGCCAAGAAAATCATATGAAGCAGTTCTACTCTGTTACATGGAGTCACCATGAGTCGGGCTTGAGTTGGCAGCAACAGATTTTTGCTTTTAGCAATAATGGAAAAATGTTCTGGAGGAAGGCAAGATTGAAGGCCAAGGACAGTAGTGGGAAAAAAAGTTAAAAAGATGCAGAATTTTATTGATATGCCTTGGTGATAGATTTGAGGTAGGGAAAGATGGTGAGAGAAGAATGAAGGGTGATGTTCAATTATACCAGGCAGGGTCCCAGAAAAAAATGGATGGTTTGCTCAAATGAGAAGAACTCAAGAAGCATTAATAAAGATACATTTACAAATGCATGGACAGGGTGCAGGGAAGCAACAAGAGACTGTACAACTCCCAGGTGGTGGAGCTAGTACCACCACTATGTCTGAAGGGACAAGAGAAGGGAGCAGTTGCTGGACCCACAGAAGAAAACCAAAAAAAACCAAACCCAGTGGCATCAAGTTGATTCCAACTCATAGCAACCCTATAGGACAGAGTAGAACTGCCCTATAGAGTTTCCAAGGAGCACCTGATGGATTTGAGCTGCCTATTCTTTGGTTAGCAGCCGTAGCACTTAACCACTACGCCACCCGGATTTCCGGACCCAAAGGGGACTACATTGAGAGAGCAGTGGTCTTTGGTTGAACAACACAGGCAGAGGCAAACCCGCAGAAGAAGCTGAGAAAACAAATACCTTGACGTCTATTTCTTCCCTTCTTTCTTTTCTTTCCAGGGGTGCTTGGAAGCCAAAGAACAAGAGAGCCTTCTAACGCGATCCATACATTTCAGCCTCCCTGGTCCCATGAAAGGAGGAAGAACAGACAGTAGGCCTGCAGGGGTAAAGGAAGGTATCTGGTAAACCAGTTTTCAGGTTTAGGTCCCTGCGTGGAGCCATATATTGAGGCACAGTACACCGAAGAGCTGTTGTGGAAGAAAACAGTCATTACGCGTCTCAGACCCACACCAATGTCTGCAATCTCTCTCCTTCTTCCTGACATTATCTTACAGTGACCCATCCTGAAGCCTCCCTCTTAAGATTCTAAGAAAGAAAAGCTTCCTTTCCACCCTATGACTGATTCTCAACACAACTTTTTTATGTATAAATCAGGTCATGTTATTGCCTTCGGCGGCTTCCCATTGCACTCAGGATAAAATCCAAACACAGCCCACAAAGCCCTGCAGAACCCTACCCTGCCTGTCTCTCCAGTCTCACAATCACTTACTTCCCTCACTCCCTTCTCTCCAACCCTGCCATGGGATCCCTCTTCCCAGTTCTCCACACAGGCTGGTTCTTGCTCAGCTCCAAATCCAGCTCTCTAGGAAGGCCTCCCCTGACCCTGCCAAAAAGCAGCCCCACCTGTCCAGGCTTCTCTATCACTTAGTAGAATGTGGAGCTCTCTTATTGTTTTACTTGCTCTTTCAGTCGGAAAAGATCCCTGAGTGGTGCAAATGGTTAAGTGCTCATCTAACTGAAATGTTGGCAGTTCGAACCCACCCAGAAGCACCATGAAAGAAAGGCCTGGCAATCTGCTTCCATAAAGATTACAGCCAAGAAAACCCTACAGAGCAGTTCTACTCTGTCACTCATGTGGTCATCAGGAGTCAGATGTGAATCAACAGCAACGGACTTGGGGATTTTTGGTTTTACAGTAGGAAAAAGCTCTAGTAGAGCAGGTTCCTTGCCTATCTTTCATTGCTATCATCCTCACAGCTAGAAAACAGTTGGCCCATAGCTGCTGCTCGATAAATAGGTAATAAATTGATCACAAGTATGAATGAACTACAAATGCCAGCCCTATTAGTGAATTTCACCACCAGTCTGTCAGGTTGTCATACTGTGGTGGCTTGCATGTTGTTATGATGCTGGAAGCTATGCCACCAGTATTTCAAATACCAGCAGGGTCACCTATGGTGGACAGGTCTCAGCGGAGCTTCCAGGCTAAGGCAGACTAAGAAGAAAGGCCTGGCAATCTACTTCTAAAAAATTCCCAATGAAAACCTATGGATCACAATGGAACAATGTTCAATAGCTTGTTTTGAACACATCATCAAAGGGATCAATTGCTGGAGGAGGACATAGTGTTTGGTGAAGTAGAGGGACAGAGAGGACAAGGGAGACCCTTGGTAAGACGGATTGGCACAGTAGTCACAATAGGAGACTAGAACATGCCAGTGATCATGAGGATGACACAGGACTGGGCAAGGTTTTGTTCTGTTGTACATAAGGTCATCATGAGTCAGAGTCCTCTATCTATCATCTATCTATCTGTCTATCTATCTATCTATCTATCTATCTATCTATCATCTATCTATCTATCTATTAAAGGATTATTTTAGAGGAAGCCAGGTGACTGCTCTGGTCTAGCTCTGGGAGTTGTGCAGCTAGGATATGAGCTGGGCCTCCACACACCCAGGACCCTTTCACTTCAGGGTTACAGTGAGCTGTCCATCCAAGTAAAGGTCTGACACATGATCTGCACGTGAAGCCTTCACGTACAGGAATATATACTCAAAAACATTTTAAAAAAAGGGGATATACTAAGTAAAAGGGCCCCCTCTTCACCATATCATCAATCTCCCCTCCTTAAAGGTAACACTATTAACAGTACCATATGTATTCTTCCCTACTTCTACATTTAAATTCATATATATACTTTCTATATGCATATACATGTGTCATATACATAAAGTATGTATATAGAGACAGCATGGTAGCCATGAGTCAAAATTAACTACAGAGCAACTGTTCATTATTTTATGAAGTATTTAAATATATACATACATATATATACATAAACACACACACATATATATAATTTCCTATGTCTACACTCAAATACATATAGTCTGTCTTGTTTTTAACATAAATGGAAATGAACTATATAAATTTTTCTATAATTTAGTACCTCAATTAAGAATACACCTTAAAGAATTTTCATATCATTACACACAGGTTTATCATTCTTTTAATTGCAGCATGATATTGAGAGTTCATAAATTATTTAATCATTTATTTAATCATCCCTCTTTTTTTTTTCTATGATATTTAAACAAATGCTGTAATGAATTGTCCCAGCCTAGTTGTGCACGTGTGATTATTTTTCTAGGGAGAGACAGCTATAGGATAAATTGTTGGATCAAAAGTCATACACATTTCAAATTTCTACAGCAACTGCCAAACCGCTGTTCCCTTGGTCCCCGAAAGGCTGTTGTATTCATTCTCCCATCGACAGTATAGAAGGGTATTTATCTCTCTCACTTCTTCTGAACAATGGATATTATCAAACTTCTTTAAAAATATTTGCCTATTTAGTGAGAAATTGTATCTCAAGTTCAGTTTCCATTTGCAATTTCCTGATTACCAATGAAGTTCAACATTGTTTATGTGCCTTTATTTTTACCATTTTTATTTCCTTTTCTGTGATTTTCTGATAGTAACATTTGCCCATTTTTCTACTGGACATTTTGACTTTTACTTGTAGGCACTCATATATTTGCATTTTAATTCTTTCTTTGGTACTTTGCAAATATTCCTCACTATCTGCCATCTGTCATTAATGTCATCGTTATGGATTCAATTAAGTCCCCCCAAAACGTGTGGTGGAATCCTAGCTCCTGTAACTGCGGGAATAAGCTAATCTAATGTAACGCACATTCCATAATGCTATTGAATGTAATCAGTCAGTTGTAGTCATGCCAGTGTAGAGGGATCCTAAACCTAATCACTTCTGAGTTATATAAAGAGCAGCATAGACACAGAGACGTGTACACACACAGAGGAAGACAGATGCCAACAAAGAAAGAATCAACACAACTGAGACCCTGATTTGGACTTCTAGCCTCCAGCACTACAAGAAAATAAATTTCTGTTCTTTAAAGCCACCCATTTGTGATATTTCTGTTACAGTAGCACTAATAAACTGAGACAGTCATTAACTTGGCTGACTCAGACTTGAAGGTGCCCTTGAGTCCATGAGGAGAACCGATTCTCACCTCTCTCCCACCCACATCTGAGCCTATTAGGGGCTGCCATTTTCCCTATGTCGTTTTTCCGTCATTCTATCACATCCATTTTCTATCTTTTAGGAACCCTCAAATTTTCCAATTTGCAGTATTTTTGTGGATGCTTTCTTTTTCTTATACATTTTCTGCCATTTCAGTGGAACTCCCAGGGCAGGGAAGTAAATGTGTGTGCTAAAGTTGATCCCATTGAACCAAAAACTGAGAGAATTTCTTAACAGTGGAAGTGGGGTGAGAGTTTTCAACATCTCCAGGACCCAGCTGGTTTTATTTTTTATGACCCATTCAAATGTAATAATAGTACTTAAAGCCAAGCAATTATCCCTAACTTTCCCATGAAAAACTTATAGCAGAGTTGCACGTTCTTTTAAAAGTACCAGTGGGTGCCTCATAAGTGGGATACTGTACAATGTGCTTTGGGAATACTAAAAGTTTACCAAGAGAAACAGTAATACAACCTCTAGAGGAGTTAAAATAATATACAATCATTCATACAATTAAGACTATTTTTCCTTTTTTGATATACAGTTCTGTTGTGGTTTTTCATGAAACAGAAAGAGCTTCATTTGAGAAAAAATACTACTTTTTACATTGTGTGTAATTTACAAATAAGAATTAGATACGCATGGGGCCAAAGACACCCCCTCTGAGTAGCATCTTAACATTGAACAATTAAGAAAACTACTCACAGATACTGAGGGACAAACAGTAGGTTTCCAAACACTGCCTGGTATGGGGAGTACAACATTTATGGATGAAAGTACAAAGAGGCATGAGATATTCCTTCTGAGTTAAAATGGATGGCCATTTCCACTTCCTCTGTTACCTAACAAACTTGGGTCCTAGCAGAATTCTAGCATGGTTGCTATACCTGCACATCCCCCACCCCAATCCAGCTTCTCTCCATTTTCCTTTAGACAGATCTTGAAGGAACTGCCAGACATGGTGCCCCTGCCCTCTCCTGGCCAATGGGTAGGCACATGACCCAAGTTGGCCCCAGGACCAGTTTCAAAATTTGCAGGAACAGGTGAAAATGAAAATGTGGGCCCTTTGATAAACAATTATTAAGAATTTCAAGATGGTGACAGCAGAGCATCGAACAAAGCAGGGGTCCTTCTGAACACAGTGCTCTGTGTAGCCGCACAGGTTGTGTGCCCATGACTCTGGCTGTCGTTGGCCCATTGGGCTCTTGAGAAGAAAGTCACAGGGAGAGATAGGGTGGAAGCTGAGACATCCTCTCAGCAAAGGACTGTGTCGGAGTTCATTTGTTCCTGCCCAGAATTGCCCTGGTTTCTGTCCTTTCTTTCTGAGGCCTGGTTGTCCTGTTCTCCAACTTTGCCTTTGATTTGATGAGCCCCTACACATATTTCCCATAAATTCTCTTTTGGTTTTGCTTTCTGTTTTGTTTTGTGTCTGTGGCTTGCACTAAGAGAGCCTAATAGACACAGGATATTGACAAGTTATTCCCATTTAGTGGACATGTTTTTATGCCAGGCTCAGTTCAGCACAAGGGATAAAGCAGTAAGCAATCGGTAAGCTCCTTGCTCTCACAGAGCTTCCTAAAGAGCACAAACAACAAGATAATGGATAAATAAATAAATAAACAACTTCAGAGAGTAAAAGGGTGTTTTGAAGAAAATAAATGGGGTACCACGATAAAGAGTATCTGAGGAGAGGCAGCATTCTCTGCTCAGGGCCTTTGCACTTGCTGTCCCCACTGCCCAGGACACTGTTTCCCAGACTTCCCCTGTGCTCACGCTGTCATTTCATCCAGCTTCCTACTCAATTGTCACCTTATCAGAGGGGCCGCCCCTCACTACCCTACCTAAAATAACACTGTCTCCAGTCCTTGTTTTCATTTCCTTTCCCCTTACCCTGCTTTAATTTTCTCCGTAGTATTTATCACCACCTGAAACATTATAATTTTATCAGTTTATTTATTATTTATCTGACTCTCCCCCACTATACATATGCTTCATAGAGAATAAGGGTTTATATTTGCTTGTTCATTGCTGAATCGTTGCACTGAGAACAGAGCCCGGTACTTACCAGGTGCTCAATAAATATTTGTGGAATGAATGAATGAGAAAATGAATGACTAAGAGTGGTCAAACTTTAAGGCTAAAACCTAAATGAAGAGAAAGAGGTAGTCATGTGCAGAATGTTCCAGACATAGGGAGCAACAAGAGCAAAACGTCAAGATGGAAAAAAGCTTCTTGTATTTGAAGGATACAGAAGGGTAATGTGGGTGCCCATTTCACCCTGACTTGAGAAGAGAAGAGGCTTAAGTACAACTATGGTAAGCCAAGCCACCTGGACTCAGATACTGGTGGTCTGCCCCCTGCTGCCTCTTGGCTCCACAAGGTGACCATCCACCACTGCCCCTGGGGGAAACCTCAGAGCTTCCTGGCTGCTCAGGCTGGGGTGGAAGCTCCCCGAGAGGTCAGGGGCTGCAGGTGTGGCAGCTGGAGGCTGGCTGGATGCAGGATGATGCAAAGGTAAATGTCTGCTGTTCAGGGTGGTGCTGCCATTACCTCAAAGTTCTTAGAGGGGGAGGGTGTTGCTTGAGGAGGGTGGGAGTAGGGTTTAGACAGTTGATGGAGGCATCAAAGAGTCAAAGACGGAGATACAGTGGAGCATCTGGGGTTCATGGTGGAGCTTCTGAAATTTCAAGTCAGTTCAAGGTCTGTTTTATGAGACAGAAATTGGATCATAAATTTCTGTCTCATAAAACTGTAGCATCCATTCATGACTGCACCATTAATGGGACTGAGTAGTACAAGGCACGTGTACAGCGAACTCTCCCTCCCTTAATCACAACGGATGTCTCTTCTCAGCCATAATGCTCTACTGGTGCTGAGCCCAGAGCTGACCCCAAATCCTTCTCCACTCTCTGCAGTCACCACTAACAATCAGAATTGGCATGTGACATGGGTTTGTCAATCCCGAATACAGACTGGTGCCCAAAAGTCACCAGAACAGGGTTTAAAGTCCCTGGCTAAGAACTTAGGAAAAGTGGAATTTTTCTACCTACAGATCTACAAATCCAATGAGAAATTTTAAACTTTCTTTCTTGAAGTATAGCAAAAAAAAAAAATTTTTTTTTTTTTATAGCAAACACACAGAAAAATGCACAGCTCGTAAGGCTACAGCTCAATGGATTACCACAGAATGAACACACCCATGCAACAGCTAGGCAGGTCAAGAAACAGAGCATTACCTGCACCTAAACACTCTCCTCATGCATCTCCCAACCACTACGCCATCTCTCCTTGCCAAAGGGAACCACTGTCCTGACTACAGACACCACAGATAAATTCTGCTTCTTTTCATCTTCATATACATGAAAGCATACAGCATGTATTCTTTTGTGTTTGGCTTCTTCCACTCATTATATTTGTGAGATTCTTCCATGTTACCAAGAGGGAAAGGGGTACTATTAGACCATATAGATCTTTGGACTTGAGCTTTTTTTTCTAAGTGGTGGAAAGCCATTTTTTGAGCAGAGGTGAGACACTTAAAATTTATGTTTCTCAGTGATCATTCTGGAGCCTGGCTGCTAACCAAAAGGACAGCAGTTCAAATCCACCAAGTGCTCCTTGGAAACTCTGTGGGGCAGTTCTACTCTGTCCTATAAGGTTGCTATGTGTCAAAATCTACTTAATGGCAATGGGTTTGGGGTTTTTTTGTTTGTTTTTGTAATGATCATTCTGACTGCAGTGTTGAGAACAGCCAATAGGGGCACAAGGGTGAAAGCAGGGAGACCAGAGAGAAGGTTTCTGCAGGAACCCAGGTGAGAGTGATGGGGGCTTGGACCCAGCTGGGAGCAGTGGGGGTGGAAAGAAGTGGTCTGATTCCGGATAGATTTTGAAGGTACAGCCAAGTGGATTTGCTGGTAAGTTGAAGGTCAGTATGAGAGAGAGAGAATAACTGACAAGTTTTCATCCTGAGCAACTGGAGAATGGAGCCGCCATCCACTGAAATGGGGAAGGCTGGAGAAGGAGTATATTTGGGTCAGGGAATCAAAAGTTCTGTTTTAGACATGTCAAATATGAAATGCCCGATAGTCGTCCAAGTGGAAATGTCACGTGGGCAGTTATACGAATTCAGGGGAGAGGTCAGAGATGAAAATATTCCCTTGAGAAGCATCAGACTATAGATGGTATTTAAGGCCATAGGGCTATATGAGCTCAGCAGGCAAATGAATAGAAAGAGAAGATAACCAGGAGGCTGGCACTGGAGCTGAGCCTAGAGGATGAGTAGGATCCCATAACTAGAAAAGAAGGAAACAACACATGAATAATAATAGCAGTCACCACACACAGTTGCTGTCTAGTCGACTCTGACTCATGGTAACTGTAACTGATTGAATTGTGTCCCCCAAAAATATGTGTCAACTTGGTTAGGCCATGTGTGGTTGTCCCCCATTTTGTGATTTTCCTATGTGTTATAAATCATAATCTCTGCTTGTGGTTAAAAGGATTAGAGTGGGGCATAACACTCTTGCTCAGGCCACATCCCTGATCCAATGTAATGGAATTTTCCCTGGGGTGTGGCCTGCACCACCTTTCACCTCACACGAGATAAAAGGAAAGGGAAGCTAGCAGAGAGTGGGGGACCTCATACCACCAAGAAAGCAGTGCCAGGAGCAGAGCATGTCCTTTAGACACAGGGTCCCTGCGTCTGAGGAGGTCCTCAACCAGGGGAAGATTCAGCACAAGGAATCTTCCTCTAGAGCCAACAGAGAGAGAAAGCCTTCCCCTGGAGCCAACACCCTGAATTTAGACTTGTAACCTACTAGACTGTGAGAAAATTAATTTCTCTTTGTTAAAGTCATCCACTTGTATTTCTGTTATGGCAGCACTAGATAACAAAGACAGCAACTTCATGTGTACCAGAGTAGAGCTGTGTTCCATAGGGTTTTCAGCAGGGTTGATTTTTCAAAAGTAGATAGCCAGGCCTTTCTTCCAAGGCAACTAACTCTGTGTAGACTCGAACCTCCAACCTTTTTGTTAGCAGCCAAACAATTTAACCATTCCCATCATGTTAGCATTTATTGAGTGCTTACACTGCATCTAGCTCTATGCTAAGTACTTACATTCATCATCTCATTTCACCCCCACAACGCCATACTGATACAAATAGTAAGGGCTGTTTGCCATCCCCATATTACAGATGGGAACACTGAGACTTGTAAGGTCTCTAAGTGGTAGGGCTGGGCTCTGAGTCTAGACAATCTGGTTTCAAAGCCCTCATGCCTAAGTACTATCCTACACCACCCTTCCATGGATGGCGCAGGCAGAGCTAACAAAATGAGCAAAGGAATGGAAATGTGAGTGTAACCAGGATATCACCATCAAATATCAAAATAAAATGATCAGCTTCTATCCCACATAAAGGCAGGATCTTGCTCACCTTCTCCAACATCCTTAGAAAGCTTACTTTTTCCTAGAATCATGTCTTTGGGAGAAGAGGTTTATCCCTCATCCACTGAGGCAGCCTGAGGGAGAACTGGCTCTGCTGTCCCCTGACCTCAAACCCGTGTGTTTCTGCAAACCAGCTCGCTTTACTCTTGATCAAGGCTCAGGACCCAGGGCCTACCAGCCCACAGCCTGTGTATGCTCCCACCCTCATCCCACCCCAACCCAAACCACAAACACAAGGCCATAGTGTGCAACCAAAAGTTTGGCATAACAGTGGGAGTAACCTCACAGCACAGAACCAGTAACCACTTAAAGTTGAATATTAAAACCAAAATACATTGCTGTCAATTCCCACTCATAGTGATCCTATAGGACAGAGTAGAACTGCCCCATAGAATTTCCACTGAGCACTTGGTGGATTTGAACTGCTGGCCTTTTGGTTAGCAGCCGTAATACTTAACCACTACGCCACCAGGGTTTCCGAAGTTGAATACTAGGCAGCAACACTTTCCTAGAGTTCCCAGGCCAACCCCAGGGGAGTTATTTCTACCAGCCACCCTGATCCTCAGGACCCAGCCCCCACCACCTCCCTCGACCCACCCTTCTCCTCTATCTCTACTCTTCTCCCCATCTAAACCAAAACCAGAAACCCACTACCATCAAGTTGATCCTGACTCATAGTGACCCTATAGGACAGAGTAGAACTGCTCCATAGAGTTTCCAAGGAGCACTTGGTGGATTCGAACTACTGACCTTTTGGTTAGCAGCTATACCTCTTAGCCATTGCGCCACCAGGGTTTCCTCTCCCCACCCAGGGCTCTCCAAAACTCTAGTCTTCTCTTCCCAGTAAAGAACACTCAACATTCTTGCTACCTTATTATGCAGAGCAACGTAAAACATAAAGTTTATCAGACCATATGTTTCCCATCTACTCTGTGGGGGAGGAAACCCTGGTGGTGTAGTGGTTAAGTGCTACAGCTGCTAACCAAAGCGTTGGCAGTTGGAATCTGCCAGGTGCTCCTTGGAAACTTTTGGGGCAGTTCTCTGTCCTATAGGGTCACAATGAGTCGGAATCGACTCAACAGCACTGGGTTTGGTTTTTTTTTCCTGTGGGGGAGGAGGCTCCTCCATGATAATTCAGACTATTTTAAGTGTTGTTGTTGTTGTATTTACCCCCTAAAAAGAGAACCATTCACCACTGGTCTTCATCCTTACCTATCAGGGAACCAGCAGGAAATTACAAGGCATACAGGGTATTTCCCCCGATCTGGCACCACTTTAAACTCTCAATGTCTCTGTAACCAAAAGAGGGTCAAGACATCATCCCTTCCCTCTTATCTGAAGCAAACTCACAGGAGTTCCATAATCATAGCGGTGGGGGTAGGGGGGCTCTTCCTCTTAAACATGGAAAAGGAAAAAGGCTAAAGCATTTTATTAACAATAAAATAGGTAATGTTTTTTAAAGCTAAGTACTTTACATGGATTACTTCACTTAGTACCCACAATATCCCTCTGAACTTTGACCTTTAATTTCCCAGGTCACCTCCAGGACCTGGATGCTGATCTGGCCCAGGTTGTCCCACTGGCTCCGTCTACCCCATGTATGTTTGAAGGAAAATAAATAAACGTGAGCGATGTGGTTAGTGTCACCAAGTTATACACGTGAGAAACGTTGAATTGGCAAATAATGTGTTAGGACAATAGAAAAAAGAAAATGAGTGGGCCCTTCTTCAAACCTATCTTCGTCATGCTTAGTTAGAAGCTACCCTCGCGTGTTTGGAATAAGCTGAGTCCCAGCCTCCTCACACCCATGCCCCACCCCTCCTCTCCTGCTCAGGTAGGCTGCGCCTGAGTATCCAGGAAAGAAGCTGTACCCTGCTACCTCATGAGGTTTGTGTAGATTGATGAAAAAGACCTTCCGCCAGAGCCAACAGAGAGAGAAAGCCTCCCCCTGGAGCTGAAGACCTGAATTTGGACTTCTAACCTACTAGACTGTGAGAGAATAAACTTCTCTTTGTTAAAGCCACTCATTTGTGGTATTTCTGTTATAGCAGCACTAGATGACTTAGACAGAATTTGGTACCAGGTGTAGGGTGCTGCTCTAACAGATACCTAAAATGTGGAAGCAGTTTTGAAACTGTGAATGGATAGAGGACTCAGAAGGAAGTGAGGAGAACTGTTAAAACCAGAGAGAGCGCAGGTGGTGAGAAGCAGCAGCAGAGAACCGGTGACAGAAGAGGACCAGCAGCAGCAGAGGACCGGAAGCGGCAGAGGACCAGCAGCAGCAGAGAACCAGCAACAACAGAACCAAGAGATCAATGCAAGATGGCACTGGAGCCAACCCATAGAGTGAAGGAGGTGATTGACTCTGAGCAAGAGGCTTCCTGGAAGAGTGGGGTGCCTCAGGGCACTTATCAGTGGAGTTAGGCTTCCAACTCATGGAGCAAGAGAGCTGAGTACCTTCCAGCTGAAGTTTACTGGTGGAGTGGGGTGTCTCCAGGCAGTTGTCAGTGGAGTTACAGAGCTTTGGAGCACTTGCCCTAGCAGGGCAGATGCGGGCATGAGGCCCAAGGGCTGAGAGATCAAGAAACCAGGAAGCAGAAGCTGAAGAGAAAAGGAACCCAGAAAGCAGACCTGCCTTAGTCTCAAAGGGTATGGCCAAAACCTCTGGGGTTTCAAAGAGTGGAGCTATGGCCTCTAGTGTTTGTAAGGATGGAGTTGCCACTCAGATGGACTAGGAGAACGGTGTGCCTAAAGCCTAGGGAGCAGAGTTGCCATTCAAGTGGGCCTGGAAGGTGGAGCTGAAGTCCAGCGGGCCTGGAAGGCACAGCTGAAGCTCAGAGCTGAAGGGCCTCCACTCAGAGTCAGGAGAATGTAGTCAATACCTACAGTCTGGAGGGCAGGGCCATTGTGTAAATGGTCTCAGAGAACAGAGGATTATTTTCAAGCCTAGAGGGCTAATGCAATGTGTTCTGCTAACTTGCCTGGTGCCTGTTAAGCCTACTTTCCCTCCAATTTCTCCCATTTGTAATGAAAACGTGTAGCTTGTGCCTGTTCTGCCATTGTACCTTTGGAAGCCAATAACTTATATTCTAGATTTCACAAATCAAGAGGAATTTCTGGATTTTGGACTTGGAGTTGATTTAAAATTTTTGCTATGATACGATGGGGTGAATACGTTTTACATGTGGCAAGGTCATGGATTTTTGGGGACCAAAGTGTGGAGCATCATGGATTGAATTGTGTCCCGCAAAAATATGTGTATCAGTTTGACTACACCATGATTCCCAGTATTGTGTGATTGTTCACCGTTTTGTCATCTGATGTGATTTTCCTATGTTGTAAATCCTATTCTACGCTTGTGGTTAATGAGGCAAGATCAGGTTATGTTAAAGAGCATTAGGGTGGGATTGTAACACCCTAAATAAGGTCACGTTCCTGATCCAATGTAAGGGGAGTTTCCCTGGGGTGTGGCCTGCACTACCTTTTATCTCTTGTGAGATAAAAGGAAAGGGAAGTGAGCAGAGTTGGGAGACTTCATACCACCAAGAAAGCAGCACCAGGAGCAGAGCATATCCTTTGGACTCAGGGTTTCTGCGCAGAGAAGCTCCTAGTCCAGGGGAAGATTGATGAGAAAGACCTTCCTCCAGAGCCAACAGAGGGAGAAAGCCTTCGCCTGGAGCTGACACCCTGAATTTGGACTTCTAGCCTACTAGACTGTGAGAGAATGAACTTCTCTTCATTAAAGTCAACCACTTGTGGTATTTCTGTTATAGCAGCACTAGATATCTAAGACACAAAGCAATTAGCTGTGCTTGTTATGACTCTGAGGTTAGTTCAGTAACACACCCTTTTACATTTGCTCTGTTCTTTCCCTGCCCCACCCCAACCCCTATTTCTCTCATTTCTGATTCCCCAGGTTTGAACTAGTGGTGTGCTGATGAATGTTTAAAGACCAGCTCTCCAAGGGTAGTTTCCAACATAAATGTTGGTTGATGTTTTCATTTGTATTAATGAGTAAGATGACAGTGAAACAACAAAGAAATGTTCTGAACTTCACTCATTCATCAATGGCATGAGCATATTCTTTCTTATATTGGATTATACTTTTCAAATACAGGGAGAATATTTCAATTTTATACGCTATTCTATTAACAATATTAACACTCCTTGGAAACTCTATGGGGCAGTTCTACTCTGTCTTATAGGGTCACTATGAGTCGGGACTTGACAGCAGTGGGTTTTTATTAACAATATAATGGCTACAGACATGACATCCTTTCGAATTTAATTTGTATTATTAACATTTCTTTATCAATTTCTTAACCTCTAGGCAATCAACAAAACAATAAGTCAATTGATTTGTAGCAGCTACTGATTTGTAGTATTTGCCTATTTCTTCGGTGTAAATGCTCCCACCATGGCTAATTTCAACCTACCAACATGACGTCACTGGAAACAGAGCTAGGAAGAAGTGTGTTTTAGCACACTATTATTTGGTATTTACACCATATAGATAAAATAGATGCAAATAACTTCAAGAGCATAAATAACAGGAAAATATAATAAAATAGGAATCGATGTGTTTTGAGCATTTATTACCATTGTGTTTAATACAATTTCTTTAACTAAAATTTATAGTATTTAATTTTTAATGATGGCTGTGTTTAACAACAGTTCTTGAAAATATTAAGCAGTTGGTTCTTGCAAGCCAGTGCAAGCTAGCTCAGAGTCACTGGTTTGTCTTCCCTGACAAAGTACTAGGCCACAATTTTTTTCTCGGGCTCTGCTTTCTAGGCAACCTGGACTATGAGAAACATCCTCAATACAAATGTGAGGATTTTTACTGTTTCTTATTAGTTTTGCCTTTTCTTCCTCATTTATCTTCCTCTTTAAAAGGAAGGGAAAAGAAGGAAGAAAATAAACAGTTCTCGACAGTAGCCAAAGACCTTGGAGTCCTCCTTAAATATGTTATTCTTAAAAAGCCCCTGAAATCTTTATACCACTCTAGGATCAAGAAGAGGTAAAGGACAAAGGTCTAGTATTGATGAGGTTCAATTTCTCTCTCACCCAGCAGAAGGAGGACTCAGAATTGAGTTTACTTTGATTTAAATTTACACCATTGTACTTTCATTCAAAGAGCACAGCTCTCTCCTGGTCTATACCTACTTCCATCACTTAACAATCCCATAACAAATGAGAAGAACACTACTAGAAGATAGAGGAGGGAACCCAGAAAATGTGACCTCCATGTCCCCTCCCATTTGGATGTATCATTCCTCACATGTCACTCTCGTGGTCACATCTCCTTTGGGGGGTCTTGTTGACCCATCATGACATACAACCTAATCATGAGCAGTACAAGAGTCTCTACTCTTACCATCTTAAAACCAAATATCACTAGTATGTCCAAGTGAATTCCCAATGCCCACTGTCGGAGAATAAGATAAGGAGCAAATTCCATAAATTTCATATATTTGATAGGGAAAAAATAAAAGAGGTGAACTATATTCTTAACAAATATTCTAAGTCATAGGCCATAGCATTAGGGCCTCAGGAAGGGAATGTGAGGTGTTAAGACCTGCTAAAGCACTATCCAGGGAGATGGAGAGGAATCTAGATTAAGGGAAACTGTGAATCTCTGCCTCTTACTTTGAGTGATTATAGGTCACCCCAATTGCATTTGAGTACCTCCCTTCTAAAGCCTCCCTGAAAATACTCTTTTCCCGCTTTTCTACTGAGGACACATCTCTTTAATTTCTCAAGAAATTAAGCTACTAAAAAAATTAACTTTTGATGCACAACCAAACGTTTCCTGAGATCAGCTTCCTTGGTTTGGAGGTTTAGAGTCAAGGTTCCCTGGGACATCCCAGTTAACTGATCTAATAATGTATTTAGTGCTTTTGTTCTACCTTCTATTTGTTGTATAGTGTCTGGGGTCTTAAAAGCTTGCAAGCAGCTATCCAAGGCGCAACAATTAGTCTCTATTCACCTGGAACAACAGAGGAAGAAGGAGCATCAGGAATTGAAGGAGGATATGGAATGTGTGGCTAATTGCCTCCATGAACAACTACCTCCTTTGCATGAGACCAGAACAACTGGATGCTGCTTGGCTATCATTACTGAACATTTTGACCACAGATTCCATAGAAGAATTCTGATCAAAAGGGGGAAAATGTAGAATGGAATTTCAAATTGTTATGGACTCCAGACTTTCTGGAGCTACAGAGGGTGAATGAACCCCCTGAAACTATTGCCTTGAGATAATCTTTAAACTAAACCAAAAATATCCCCTGAAGTCTTCTTAAAACCAAACAATAATTTAGCTTAACTATTTAAAAAAGCCCACCTTGAGCATTATGCTCTTTTAAGAACTATCTACATGGGATCAGGAAACACTGGTGGTGTAGTGGTTAAGTGCTATGGTTGCTAACCATAAGGTCGGCAGTTTGAATCTGCCAGGCACTCCTTGGAAACTCTATGGGGCAGTTCTACTCTGTCCTATAGAGTCGCTATGAGTCAGAATCAACTCGACAGTAGTGGGTTTGGTTTAGTTTTATACGGGATCAAGTTGACAACAGTAACTTGAAAGATTAGGAGACAGTGAGTTTATGTTAATGAGAGAAGAACAATTCAGAAAAGGAGGGTGAGAATGGTTGCACAACTCGCAGAATGTAGTTGCTGTCACTAAATTGTAGAAACTGTTGAATCAGTGTATATTCTGCTGTATATATTCTCAAAAACAACAAAAAATAAAATTTAGATAGAAAAAAAGCTCTTCTCAAACACATATTTGTAAATGTTTTCCTAATTTGTTATTTGCCTTTCAGTTGACTCATAATATCTTTTCACCCCAAAAAAATTTTAAGCATGCATGTAGCCATACCTATCAGTATTTTATAACCAGTTTTTTGAGAAGCCAATTTTCTTTTCCATCACTTCCTCAATTCTGCCCATTCCCATTACTAAACTGTATCCTGACAATGGTTGCAGTTCTCTATCAATTTGTTGCCATTATTCTCATGGCTAACTATGGTCTTGAGTGTGGACTGGACTTACTGACTCACTCTCAATAATAGAATAAAACTGAAGTTTTGATATGTGACTTGAGACCAGACTATAAAAGACATTGTGGCTTCCATCTTGGTCATTCTCTTGGATTGTTCCTTCTGGAGTCAGGCAGGTGCTGTGTCATGAGAATGCTCAAGCAGCTTATGGAGAGGCCCATAAGGCAAGGAACTGAGTCCTCCCACCAACAACCAGTAAGGAACTGAGGCCTCTTATTAATAGCCACATGAGCAATTCATCTTGGAAGTGGACCCTCCAGCCCCAGTCAAGCCTTCAGATGACAGCAGCTCCTGCCAACATCCTGACTGCAATCTCATGAGAGATCCTGAACCAGTACTGTCTAGCTAAGCTATTCTGAATTTCTGACTATATTCAATTTGTTGATATTTTCATTGGGATTTCTGCATTTACATCCACACAGAGCTGCCACTTCTGCAAGCTTACGTGCAGTCCACACATTTTGAAGGCCACCTGCCCCATCAACCCAGACTCCCACTGCACTCCCATGTCACCAGTTGCTGATCACCTGCTCTGCTGCTTGCACTCATTAGGGTTGCCTCTTGCTCACACAGCAATTTCAGACCAACTGCAGTCTAGCCAAACTGGCAAACTTCTCTTCTATGTCATGGACTGAGCCACATCTTCTCCAATAAAGTCTGAACCCATTTCCAATTTGTCTTTCCTTACACGCTCTCTCATCCCTTAGATGCCACATATATCTTATACTTACTCTTTTGTCATAGTTAATAATTCTTAGAATTCTCCTGTTTAACCTACCTTGTGGCTTATATCACCTGATTAGACCCTACTGCTATAACCAAGAACTTCACTAATATCTCTTCCTTGGAACTGGAAAAGACTGGAGACTCAGGCTGAGATGTGGTTCAGGAAGAAAATCCAGTTCTGCTGGCACCTCTGATGCAAGGAATTCAGACTGTGGCAATGGGTCCTTAAGATGTCCTTCCTAGCCTGCTCCTCCTGTTGGCATGGAGCTTCTGCCACATCGCAACCATCTCAGATGAATGTGGTTCTTTCCTTCACACGTGGTTCACCACAGAATTGCAAAGTGGTATGAACAGTTGCCCAGTACCCTATTCTTGATCTCACACTGTTTTTCTTCCATCCTCATACAAAAGTCCTGCATCCCTTGAGGTTCACACCATAGGTTTGGTGAGGCAGTAAGGCCATCTTTTCACATCTGGCTAGCTAATCTGGTGAACCTTCCTTCCTTCACTTGTTTGCATACATTCCTCCTTGGCTACTAGTTCATAACATCCCCCATCTTCCAATATAGCACAGTGGTTAAGGGTGTTGGCACTACAGTCCAAGTATGTGGTTCAAGTACCACCTCTGTAACTAGCTCTGTGGCTTTGGATATACTTCACCTCTATGCCTCTCTGTATCATGCCACTTGTATCATGGGAATAAAATAATAATACTTATGACATGGGACAGATACCTAATGAGTTGTGGTGGTTTTTAGCTGCTGTCAAGTGGGCCCAGACAAGTGGTGACTTCATGCACAATAGAATGAAATGCTGCCCAGTCCTGGCCATCCCCATCATCCACTGCAAATCAGACAATGCTTCCTTGTGATCCACAGTGTTTTCATTGCCTGACTTTTGGAAATAGACCACCAGGCCTTTCTTCCTAGTCAATCATACTCTGGAAGATCCACTAAACCCTGTTCAGCATCACGGAAACACACAAGCAACCACAGTACAGCAAACTGACAGACAGGTGGTGACTGCACATGAGGTATACTGGCTCAGAATCAAACACAGGCATCCCACATGGGAGGTGAGAATGCTACCATTAAACCACCAATACATTTAAGTTAGTTAATGGTTATAACATGTTTAGAAAATAACCTGACCCCCAAGTGCTCAATAAGTTCAGCTAATATTATGATTTATTTTATAATCATCTTCATGGGACTTTTTATCATCCATATAGATAAACCAGCCCACACATTAGCATTAAACTTTGACCATCTTATCTACCTAGACCCCCCACCCCACTCTGCTTTACGCACACACTTACAGGGTCACAACCTGGAACATTCTGTCATCTGGAAACTAATACCAGTCATACTTTCTTGTCCTTCAGTGTCATCATTCTCACTACATCTACTCTATGACTTCCCTGGATTACTCCATTTTGCTCTTTCATCACCTCTCAGCTCCCTACTAATCTCACTTCTTTTCCCTTCTTGTCTTAGACCCCATAACTGGACACCTATGGCATCACTGAGGTCCCTGGGTGGTCCAAATGGTTTAGGCTGGACTACTAACCAAAAGGCTAACTGTTTGAACCCACATAGCAGCACTCCAGAAGAATATCCTGGTGATCTGCTTCCATAAAGATTATAGCCAAGAAAACCCTATGGAGCAGTTCTACTCTGTAACACATGGGATCGTTATCAGTCAGAACTGGGTTTTTGTTTGTATGTTTGTTTGTTTTGGTTCATCGTATCATCACTTCTGGGTCATCTCCAAGAAATGTGTGTTTCAGAATTCACAAGTGGGCTTGCATGACCACATTCTGTCTCCCCAAATGTGGAAGCGATGCCCAATGAGACATCACCCATCCTGGAATGGGGGCCCACTAGGACACTCAAAGACGTGCAGCAGTCTGGGAGTTCATTGGGTACTGTGGTTCATTCATTCCTCAATTCCCTGTGAGGACATCAGCACAAACAAACGAGCCAGAAGAGAACTGGCACTGACCATCTCACTTAGTCCGTGAATAGGATGTCACTGTTGTTAGGTGCCATCAGGTCAGTTCTGACTCATAGCAACCCAATGTATAACAGAATGAAACACTGTCCTGAGCCATCCTCACAATCATTGCTGTTTGAAACCATTGTTGCAGCCACTGTGTCAATTCATCTCACTGAGGATCTTCCTCTTTTTCATTGACCCTCTACTTTACCAAGCATGATGTCCTTCTCCAGGGACTGGTCCTTCCTGACGATTTGTCCATAGTACATGGGACAAAGTCTCACCATCATTGCTTCTAAGGACCACTCTGGCTGTACTTCTCCCAAGACAGATTTGTTTGTTCTTCTGGCAGCCCACAGTGTACTTAATATTCTTCGCTAACACCATAATTCAAATGCATCAATTCTTCTTCGGTCTTACTTATTCACTGTCCAAATTTCATATGCATATTAGGCAATTAAAAATGCCATGACTTGGGTCAGGTGCACCTTAGTCCTCAAAGTGGCATTGCTGCTTTTCAATACTTGAAAGAGGTCTTTTGCAGCAGACTTGCCCAATGCAATATGTCATTTGATTTCTTGACTGCTGCTTCCATGAGTGTTGATTGTGGATCCAAGTAAAAAGAAATCCTTGACAATTTCAGTATTTTTTCTGTTTATCATGATGTTGCTTATTGTTCCAGTTGTAAAGATTTTTGTTTTCTTTATGTTGATCAATAATCCAAACTGAAGGCTGTAGTCTTTGATCTTCATCAGTAAGTGTTTCAAGTCCTCTTCACTTTCAGCAAGCAAGGGTGTGTTATCTGCTTATCGCAATTGTTAATAAGTCTTCCTCCAATCCTGATGCCCCATTCTTCTTCAAGTCCAGCTTTTGCTCAGAATACAGATTGAATAAGTAGTTTGGTGAAAGGATACCACCCTGATGCATATCTTTCCTGATTTTAGACCACAAGGTATCCCCTTGTTCTGTTGGAATGACAGCCTCTTGATCTACATACAGTTTCCTTGTGAGCACAATTAAGTATTCTGAAATTCCCATTCTTCGAAATGTTATCCATAATTTGTTATGATCTACAGAGTCAAATGCCTTTGCATAGTCAGTAAAACACAGGTAAACATATTTCTGGTATTCTCTGTTTTCTGCCAAGATCCATCTGATATCAGCAATGATATCCCTCATTTCACATCCTTTTTTGAATCCAGATTGAATTTCTGGCGTTTCCCTATCAATGAACTGCTGCAACCCTTTTTGAATTATCTTCAGCAAAATTTTACTTGCATGTGATATTAATGATATTGTTCAATAATTTCCACATTCTGTTGGATCATCTTTCTTTGGCATGGGTACAAATATGGATCTTTTCCAGTCAGTTGGCCAGGTAGCTGTCTTCCAAATTTCTTGCCATAGACTAGTGAACACCTCTAGCCCTGCATCCATTTGTTGAAACATCTCAATTGCTATTCAGTTAATCCTAGAGCCTCATTTTTTGCCATTCTCTTCAGTGCAGCTTGGATCTTTTCCTTCAGTACCATCAGTTCTTGATTATATGTTACCTCCTGAAATGGTTGAACATCTACCGATTCATTTTAGTAAGGTGACTCTGTGTATTCTTTCCATTTTCTTTTGATGCATCCAGTGTCATTCAATATTTTTCCCTTAAACCTATTGCTGTTGAGTCAATTCCAACCCATACCAACCCTATAGGACAACGTAGAACTGCTCCATAGGGTTTCCAAGAAGTGGCTAGTAGATTCGAACTCCTGACCTTCTGGTTAGGCGCCAAACACTTAACCACTGCACCACCAGGGCTCCATTTTGCTGATAGAATTCTTTAATATTACAACTCAAGGCCTAAATTTTTTCTTAATTTCATTCAGCTTAAGAAATGCTGAGTGTGTTCTTCCCTTTTGGTTTTCTAACTCCAGGTTCTGGCACATTTCATTGTAATACTTTACTTTGTCTTCTTGAGCTACTCTTTGAAATCTTCTGTTCAGTTCTTTTATGAGATAGTTTCTTCCATTTACTTTGGCTACTCTACATTCAAGAGCAAGCTTCAATATTTCTTCTGACATCCATTTTGGTCTTTTCTTTCTTTCCTATTTTCTTAACGACCTTTTGCTTTCTTTGTGTATGATGTCCTTGATGTCATCCCTCAACTCGTCTGGTTTTTAGTCATTATTGTTCAATGCATCAAATCTATTCTTGAGATGGTCTTCAAATTCAGGCGAGATATACTCAAGGTCATACTTTGGCTCTCATGGATTTGTTTTAATTTTCTTCAACTTCAGCTTGAACTCACATATGAGGTACTGATGGTCTATTCCCCAGTTGGCCTTTGGTCTTCTTTTGACAAATAAAATTGAGCTTCTCCATCATCTCTTTCTACAGATATAATCCATTTGATTCCTGTATATTCCATCTGGTGAGGTCCACATGTATAGTCACTGATTATGTTGTTGAAAAAATGAATTTCAGATGAATAAGTCGTTGGTCTTGCAAAATTCTATCATGTCATCTCTGGTGTTGTTTCTATCACCAAGGACCTATTTTCCAACTACAGATCCTTCTTTGTTTCCAATTTTTGCAATCCAATCACCAGTAATTATCAATGCATCTTCATTGCATGTTCTATCAATTTCAGACTGCAAAAGTTGATTAAAAAAAAAAACTTCAGTTTCTGTATCTTTGGCATTAGTGGTTGGTGTGTAAATTTGAATAATAGTTATGTTAACTGGTCTTCCTTGTAGGTATATGGATATAATCGCATCACTGACAGCGTTGCACCTCAGGATAGATCTTGAAATGCTCTTTTTGATGATGAATGTGACACCATTCCTCTTCAAGTTGTCACTCCTGGCATAGTAGACCATATCATTGTCTGATTCAAAATGGCCAATACCAGTCCGTTCCCAGTCACTAACACCTAGGATATCGATCTTTATGTGTTCCATTTCATTTTGATGACTTCCAATTTTCCTAGATTCATACTTCGTACATTCCATGTTCTGATTATTAATGAATGTTTGCAGCTGTTTCTTCTTATTTTGAGTCATGCCACATCAGCAAATGAAGATCCCAAAAGCTTTACTCCACCCACATCATTTAGGTTGACTCTACTTTGAGGGGGCAGCTCTTCCCTGGCCGTATTTTGAGTGCCTTCCAACCTGAAGGGCTCATCTTCCGGCACTATACCAGACAATGTTCTATAGCTATTCATAAGGTTTTCACTGGCCAATTTTTTCAGCATTAGCCTTCCAGGTCATTCTTCCTACTCTGTCTTAGTCTGGAAGCTCTGCTTAATTCTTTCCATCATGAATGGCCCTGCTGGTATATGAAATACCAATTTAATGGCTTCCAGCACCCCAGCAACACACAAGCCACCACAGTATGAAAAATTGACAGACGAGTGGTAGGCAGATAGAATGGGCTGATTCCTGACTCCTGGTGCTGGACAAGTTTTGCATCAGCCTAAACCTTTATCAGGCCTCCTTCTACTTCTTATGCATTCTCAATCAGCTTCTTTCAGCCTCAGTTTTCTCATATGTAAAAATGAAAAAATATATACCTCTTAAGAGACAAATAAGACTTATATAAAATAATATCTAGCTCAGTAGCAGAAACATAATAGCCCCTTGGTGAATGCTAGTTCTTGCCCCAATTCTTGATAAAACATTCTTAGACTATTTGCTTTTTATGTATTTATTTTGTTTTATATAGAACCAGGAATCTTGGCAGCACAGTGGTTAAGCACTCAGCTGCTAACCAAAAGGCTGGCAATTCAAACCTACCCACACCACAGAAGAAAGATGTGGCAATCTGCTTTTGTAAAAATTACAGCCTTGGAAACCCTGTGGGGCAGTTCTACTCTGTTCTATAGGCTTTCTATGAGTCAGAATTGACTGGACAGCAGCAGGTTTGGAGTTTGGTTTCTTTTTGTTGTTGTTGTCATTTTAAAGATTGTATAGTAGTGTTACACTGGGTAGGCTATAAAAAGAAAAAAAAATCACAAATGATTCTACTACCTGTCCTAAGAGCAGACAAGTTGTGGAATGACATCAAGGACATCATACATGAAGAAAGCAAGAGGTCATTAAAAAAACAGGAGAGAAAGAAAAGACCTAAATGGATGTCAGAAGAGACTCTGAAACTTGCTCTTGAAGGTCCAGTAGCTAAAGCAAAAGGAAAAAATGTTGAAGTAGAAGAGCTGAACAGAAGATTTCAAAGAGCGGCTCAAGAAGACCAAGTAAAGTATTATGGTGATGTGTGCAAAGACCTAGAGATAGAAAACCAAAAGGGAAGAATATGTTCAGCACTTCTCAAGCTGAAAGATCTGAAGAAAAAATTCAGGCCTCAAGTTGCAATACTGAAGGATTCTATGGAGAAAATATTAAACTATGCAGGAAGCATCAAAAGAAGATGGAAGGCATACATTGAACCACTATACCAAAAAGAATGAGTTGATGTTCAGCCATTTCAGGAGGTAACACATGATCAGGAACCAATGGTACTGAAGCAAGAAGTCCAAGCTGCACTGAAGGCCCTGGCAAAAAACAAGGCTCCAGGAATTGGCAGAATACCAGTTGAGATGTTTCAACAAACAGATGCAGCACTGGAAGTGCTCACTCGTCTATGCCAAAATATTTGGAAGACAGCTACATAGCCAATCGACTGGAAGAGATCCATATTTATGTCTATTCCCAAGAAAGATGATCCAACTGAACGCAGAAATTATCATTAATCATAAATATCATTAATATCACATGCAAGTAAAATATTCCTGAAGATCACTTAAAAGCAGCTGCAGCAGTATATCAACAGGGAACTGCCTGAAATTCATGCCAGATTTAAGAGAGAAAGTGGAACCAGATATATCATTGCTGATGTCAGATGGATCCTGGCTAAAAGCAGAGAATACTAGAAAGATGTTTACCTGTGTTTTATTGACTATGCTAAGGCATTGGACTGTGTGGATCATAACAAATTATGGATAACATTTTGGAGAATGGGAATTCTGGAAGACTTAATTGTGCTCATGAGGAACCTGTACATAGATCAATAGGCAGTCGTTCGAATAGAACAAGGGGATAGTGCATAGTTTAAAGTCAGGAAAGGTGTGCATCAGGGTTGTATCCTTTCACCATACCTATTCAATCTGCGTGCTGAGCAAATAATCTGAGAAGCTGGACTATATGAAGAAGAATCGAGCATCAGGATTGGAGGAAGACTCATTAACAACCTGGGCGATATGCAGATGGCACAACTTGGCTTGCTGAAATTGAAGCGGAATTGAAGCACTTACTGATGAAGATCAAAGGCCACAGCCTTCAGTACAGATTACACCTCAACATAAAGAAAACAAAATCCCCACAACTGAACCAATAAGCAACATCATAATAAACAAAGAGGAGATTGAGGTCGTCAAGGATTTCATTTTACTTGGATTCACAATCAACAGCCATGGAAGCAGTAGTCAAGAAATAAAAAGATGAAGAGACTATGTCTCACATACTTTGGACATGTTATCAAGAGGGATCAGTCCCTAGACAACGACATCATGCTTGGTAAAGTAGAGGGTCAGTGGAAAAAAAGGAAGGCCCTCAATGAACTGGATTAACACAGTGGCTGCAACAATGGGTTTAAGCATAGCAACAAATCTGTCTTGGAAGAAGTACAACCAGAACGTTTCTTAAAAGCAAAGATGGAGAGACTATGTCTCACATACTTTGGACATGTTATCAGGAGGGATCAGTCCCTAGAGAATGACATCATGCTTGGTAAAGTGTAGGACCAGGCAGTGTTTCATTATGTTGTGCATAGGCTTGCTATGAATTGGAACCAACTTGACAGCACCTAACAACAACAACACAGTTGTCTCCCTTCTTACATATTTCCTTCCATTCTCCGTTCAAAATATATTTTTAGGGTTTGTTTTTTTTTTCAATCAAGAGCGTGCATAAAATTTTACACCATTATGTTCCTATGTTGTTACAGTCTCCATAATTAAAATTTTCATGGCTGCATAATATTTCATCAAGGGACTGTAGAATGATTTAATTAGTCTTCCTCCTGTGATTCAATAGTTAAATTGTTTCCAATGTTTCCTATTATAGAATGGGGTTGAAATAAATATTTTTGCTTTTATTGTGTATTTTCCTTATTTGGGATCATTTCCTTCAGAATTATTCCCAGAAGTAGAATTTCTGTGTCAAAAGATGTAAATATTTTTAGAGTTCCTGATGAACTCTGCCAAGTTGCTTCCCAAAACATTTCCTACAGTTTCCACTGCCATAGTGGTGTCTGAGCAGGGGTACTCATATTTTTTAAAGGATTTCTGTTGTTCTCCAGCTCTAAACTCTTAGTTATCTGAAGACTTTAGACTGGGAGTGGCCTTCGGGCTACAAGACCTAAAGGGGAAGGTAGTGTGCATATAGCTTCATTTTGATGGGATTTTTTCTCTAACATCCCTACTTTTCAGGGGTATAGCATTCTCTTGCCTCTCCCCAGTACTAGAGTCCCTTTTTGTGCTCCAATACAAGAATTCTCACCACATCCAGGTATGGGTTCCCTTGCTGATCATGTAAATATGATGGCTTTTGACATGATTTCTATTTGATGGATACCTTAGTTACTCATAATCCAGGTCCAATTTTATTGGGCTAAAGTCCAAGAAGGAGACAGACTTCAGAGGCGAAAAATGGACAAAGCCTCCTTACCAGATATCACTTTTGTGGGGTCTCCAGAATCCAGGGACAGGTCCTTAAATCTACAGGCTCCAAAACTGAAATTTACTTGATCTCTTGCCCTAAGGGAAGACCATTAAAAAAAAAAAAAAGTGGATCCAATCAAGGCAAATTTAGGCAAAGCGGTGATTTTTTGTTCACAATTAAGGCATGGAGATAATGTGCAAATTGGATAAGTCGTGTTCCAAAAAGGATCTGAGCAGTGGTGGACAGTTCTTAACTAGATCATTAAATCTGAAGGGATGGAGGGAACATAGGAGTTGGTAACTAGTATGGTAGAGAAACCAGGCACTCCAGAGGTTGAGGAGTAGGTGGGGGAGGGAGGGTAATGGTGAGGAGTTTGCATCATGGGGTGAGTAGAGTGTGGGATAGTTTGAACACTGGTGCTAAGGATACAAGTAAGTGGTAGAATTGAAAAACCCATGCAAAGGAGTTAAGGCTGAAGATAGTATGGAGAAGTTGGAGAAAAACCACCACTGAAGTAAGATCAGCCCTAGTAATGTTGTCCATGGGGTATGTAACAGCAGTGGCTTTTCTCTGATGCCCAGGCAGTATGCTCCCTCTGACTTTCAGTCTGCAGATAGTTGGAGGTAGATGTAGATGTGCAGGGTGTGAACTGGGAACCCACTGTGATGCAAACCAGAGGCTCCAGGCTGAAACAAGGGGCTAGGGAAAACATGGAGGCAAAAAAAGCACCATCTGGGTTGGGGATGGGCTGGAACGGAGACAGATTCCAGGAGAGTTCTGGAAGAGAAGTGAATACAGCCGTTCCTTGGGTTGCCTGGACCTGGCCTTAAGTTGGGGGCAAAGGTGAAAGGAGGCAGAGTCCTACAAAGTATCAGAGGAGAGCCACCACATTCAGTGGCCTAAGGGGCCACACTTTTGCTGGTTAAGCACATAGGTGTGAACTTCACTGACCAGCACTTGGAGCCACCCACTCTTGCTCTAGACAGGACTTCCAGGCATTCTTCACCTCCTGAGTCCCCCTGGGAGGCCCAGAATATAGTGCTTAGGTATCCTCCAGGGTCCTCAATTCTGTCTGTGTAGGTGGAAGGCTTGAGGTTGAGGAATATCCCAGAGACATGTTAACTTGCTATGTCTTTCTGAGATAGACAATTTTGTCTATTGGTTCAGTCTGCCCAGCAGATGGAGCTCAATTCTCAGCTGGGGAACACTCAGGTGGGAATTGAGTAGAGAAAGCTAATTGACTGGGGAAAAGTAGTCGGCCTTTAAATAGGATAATTTGCTCTTGAAGGACTCAGGTCACTCATAACAGAATCATTCCCTGCCTGTGATGGAGGTCAAAACAATAGATATTTTTCTCAGCTGCCCCTAGTCCTCCAGGGGCTTCCTTCTGGGATGCAGTGGCTTAGCAAGCCTATTTATAAAACAGATCCTCTTTTATTAGGGAATTCTGGGATTGGGGTTAGGGCACATTAGTCAATGGAAGTATTTATTTTTTAGACATACCTGTCATGTCCTATACACTGTGCTAGTACCTCAGTTTAGATATGTTTGGCTGCAAATAACAGAATCCCTGGCTAACAGTAGCTTAAATAATGAAGACATTTACTTAGTGCACGGAATGCGAAGTCTGGACATAGGCAGTTCCAGTATTGGTGCAGCAGCTCAAGCATGCCAGTGGGATCTCCCTATCTTTTTCCTCTGCTACCCTTGGTGGGTCAGCTATGTCTCCCCTCATAATTTCAAGATGACTTTCCAGCCTCAAGTATCACAGCTTTATATTACAGCATTCTATGCAAAAAAGACAGGATCAGAGGCAAAGAAACTTTTGCCTCACATGGATTGACTTTTTATTAAGGGAGGAGGCCTTTCTCCAGAAGTCCCTAGAAGATTAGAACTATGTCACATGGCCACCTGTAGACCAATCACTGGCAAACGAGAATGGATTGCCTCATTGGCTTAGACAGTTGTGGTTCTTTCCTCAGGGATGGCCACAATACCCTGGGAACAAAATCAAGGTTCACTGAGCAAGGAAGAGGGAGGAGTAGCTGGTGGGATGCTTCCCACAACATGCACTGTAAGTCTAGTGATGAACAAGATAGACATAGTCTCTGCCCTCATGGATCGTACACTTCAGTGAAGGAGACAGACAAGAAAAAATAACCACTTAAATATATGATCTCAAATTGCATTAATGGCTATGATTGAAAAGTTGAGTTTTAGGAGACAAAACCTCATTTAGACTGGGAGGTTACGTGTCTTAGTTATTCATCTAGGATTACTATAACAGGGATACCACAGTGGATGGCTTTAACAAACAGAAATTTATTATCTCACAGTCTAGGAGGCTAGAAGTCCAAATTCAGGGCGCCAGCTTCCAGGGAATGCTTTCTGTCTCTGTTGGTTCCAGAGAAAGGTCCTTGTCATCAATCTTCCTCTAGTTTAGGAGGTTTTCAGTGTAGGAACTCTGGATCCAAAGGACACGCTCCACTCCCAAAGCTGCTTTCTTGGTGGTATGAGGACCTTTCTCTCTGCTTGCTTCTCTCTCCTTTTTTCCCTTGTAAAATAAAAGGTGATGCACGCCACACCCCAGGGAAACTCCCCTTACATTGGATCAGGACTGTGACCTGAGTAAGGGTATGACATCCCATCCTAATTCTCTTTAACATAACCTAATCTCACCTCATTAACTACAGGCAGACTTTATGATTTACAACACCTAGGAAAATCGCATCAGACCACAAAACGGTGGACAACTTGCCTAGCTAAGCTGACACATATTTTGAGGGGACGGAATCGACTTGATGGCAGTGGGTTTTTTTTTTTTTTTCTATTCAGTGGTTATTCAATCCATGACATTAGGTAACCTCCATCATTACACCCATTTTCCATTGTGTGGCAGCAAGGTGGCATCCCAAGTGACCTGTTTCAGACCAGGACCTCCAGTGTGGCACACAAAATAATTACACCCTTCCCCCACCCCCAACAATGATATCCATATCCTAATCCCTGGAACCTGTGACAAGTTACCTTACATAGAACAAGGGATTTTGCAGATGTGATCACGTTAAGGATCTTGAGATGGGAAATTCTCCTGGATTATCTGGGCAGTCCCAATGTTATCCCGAGGGTCCTTATAAGAGGGAAGAAGCAGGGGGAGAGGCAGAGAAGCAGATGTGATGACAGAAGCAGAGGGCACAGTGATGAGGCCACAAGCCAAGAAATATGGGAAGCTTCTAGAAACCAGAGAAGACAAGGAACAGATTCTCCTTAGAGCCTCCAGAAGGGACACAGTTCTACCAACACCTTGTTTTTAGACCCACTGCAAACTTCTGACCTCCAGAAGTATAAGATAATAAATTGGTGTTTTTATAGGCCACTATATTTGTGGTAACTTACTATAGCAGCAATAGGGGACTAATACACCCAATGAGTTCCAGTTCAAACTCTTTACATCTGTGTCTGCCTGTTGTGTGAGGGCACCTTAAAATTGAGGTACTTGGCATGATTAAAAAGGACTGGCCCAAATCTGAATCAAAGCTCCATTTTTCTTGAATTAAACTTTAGCTAGTCTTAAGGTCTCCTTTCTTCCTTCCTAAGAATAGAGCCAATGACATGTAACTTCTTATAAAATTTTAACTGCCCTCAGCAAACAATGGAGGGGGCAAGAATATTGTTTATGAAACAAATGTTCATCTGGGCGAATGCTCGTGCAGCTGGCTCCAAGAAAGAAGTCTATGTTAGAAAATAGACCAGCTAACCTTACAGAGTTTTAACTTGCTGTTGTCTTTTAACTCTACATCATCTCAAAGTCCCCATGATTGTAGTCATGTACTCCCTCACCCACTTTCCTGTATAAAAAGCTTACTTCTCCCTCAGGACGCTGGAACATGTGATCTTGCATCATACTTTGTTCCCCAGACTGGCTGTTTCTATTCCCCAAATAAATCTCTTTGCTTTCACTTTTGATAAAGTTTAAGTTTTTTTCAATGCTACAACACTATAAATACTTACAGACAAAGCCAGAGGGAGTACATCACCTGGGAACATGATGTCAATCATTTTTAACAGCTTTAATCTAACGGCAGGTAACATGAAAGGTATTCCTATTTTTTTTTTTTTTTATGAATCTTTCCTCTTCTTCCGTCTAAAGAGGTATGGTTGGGGGCTAGAATCTTTCAATTATTCTCTAAAACACAATTTGAGGAGTCAGTTATATTTGAGTTCTCTGTGCTGAAATTCTCAAGTGCTCATTATCAGGTATACATAGTAGAGATTATGGTTAAGATCACAGATTTCCTCTTAGAGAAATACAGAGGCAGCTAACAGTATTTTTTCCAGCAATTCTTGACAGCTGATGCTGGTGCTGGACATAATTTGCCCACCAAAGAGGATTCTGACCCACAAAATCCTCCTCCTCCTACAGCCTCCTGTGAATCACTATTGCAAGTCAATCTTGAGCCTTTCTTACGAGCTGATGTGAAGATCAGAGGTGCTGAGAAGGTCTTTTGTAGGACTTCAGGGAGAAAAAAGGCATCCAACCACCATCGCTTGGGAATAGAACCTGTTATTATAATATATGCCTAAAAGAAGGCAAAACAAGCTAAAATGGAACATTTAAGTAAAAATTGAAAAACTGATAATATCAGAGAAGCACAAAATCAAAATAACCAAATACTTCTATAAAAGGCCAAAAGGGTCATTTTATTGGATTTTAGTGGCATGTATATTCATTTCCTAGGGCTGCCATAAACGAATTCCCACAAACTGGGTGGCTTAAAACAATATAAATTTATTCCCTCATAGTTCTGGAGTCTCGATGTATGAAATCCAGGTATTGGCAAGGTTGCCTCCTTCTGGGGGTTCTGGGTTAGAATTTGTCCCATGCCTCTCTCCTAGCTGATGGTGATTGCTGCCAACCATTGGCAAATTTTGGATTGTACATGCATACTCCAATCCTTCCTCCATGTTTACATGGCATTCTCCGCAATGTGTGCCTGTATCTCTCAACCTCCCCCTTCTCATAAGGGCACCAGTTATTGGATTTAGGGCCCACTCTAATCCACTATGACCTCATCTTAATTTAATTACATCTGCAAAGACCCTATTTCCAAAAAGGTCACATTCACTGGTACTAGGGGTTAGGACTTCAACGTATCTTTTTGGGGAACACAATTCAACCCACAAGAGTAACCAAAAGATTTTTATCTCCTCTCCATCCATTCCTACCCAGCCCCGCAGCTGCTGCCTTGGAACGGACCCTCGACAGCTCTTGCCTAGATACTACAATAGCTTTGTAACCAAGCTTTCTAATCACTTTCCAGTTCATTTTCCACACTGCTGCCAGAGTGGATTTTAAAAACACAGATCTGTCAAATCACTTCCCTGCTGAAAACAATTTGCTGGCTCCCAGTGCCAGACACCTGGTAGGAAATGTATTTTATATATATGATACACTTATACCTGTATAAGCTGTCCCATGTCTCACTGCACAATGCCTCTTACCTTCAGCCTATAAAACACAAAAACCCATTGCCATAGAGTTGATTCCAACTCACGGCTAGTGGATTTGAACTGCCGACCTTTTGTTTAGCAGCCGAGCTCTTAACCACTGTGCCAACAGGGCTCCACCTTCAGCCTGTAGTTCAACCATGCTGAATTCTCTGAGCATGCTGCGCTGTTTCCAGACTCCATACATTCAAACATGGTCTTCTACCTAGCAAAACCCAACTCATTCTTTAAGTCCCAAACACAAACATCTCTCTCAGCGAAGTATCCTCAGCCTGTTCAAACAGAGTTGATCTCCCCTAACCACTCGTGCTTACCTCGTCAGTAGCCTTTATCATGGTGCACTACTATTGATTTTTTAGAATTTGTTTTCTTGACCAGACCATGAGCTTCCTGAAAGAAAGATCCTGTCTTGTTCACCACTATATCCTCAGCAACCCACCCAGAGTCTGATACAGAACAGGTGCTCAGAGAGTAATTACTGAGAGCGGATCCGCTAGAGGATGTTTGGCTGCACAGGAGACACAGGCATAAATTGGTGGGACTTCTCTTTTCTCACATACTAAGAATTCTGGAGGTGGGAAGTCCAAGGCTGCTGCAACAGTCCCACGATGGTACTGATGCCCTAAGCTCCTTCTACCTTCCTGCTCCTCTTGTCCAGGAAGCAGGACATAGCAAGGATGAAAGGAGAAATCCCTTGGAAACAAAACTTTCCAAAACATCCCCAACAGACTTCTACTTACCTCTTATGGACCACAGCTGTGTCACAGGGCCACACTTAGCTGCAAGGAATGCTGGGAAATGCAGTTTGCTGGGCATATTGCCACCCAAAACAAAATTAGTGTTTTCTTACGCAATTGGCACAGAATGAATGCATGGGCATATGCCTGAGAAATTCAGCCTTAACAAGGCACTAAAGGCAGTAATGGAGTCCCTAAGTGGTGTAAACGGTTAACACACTCAACTGCTAACCTGACAGTTGGAGGTTTCTAGTCCATCCAAAGGCACCTCAGAAGAAAGGCCTGGCAATCTACTTCTGATAAATCCACCAAAAACCCTATGGAACACAGTTCTACTCTGACACACATGGGATTGCCATGAGTCACAGTTAGCTCAATGGCAACCATTTACTGGTTTAAGGCAGTAATACCTTTGTAAAAGTTATCCCCAGAGATGAAGCTGTTCTTAGGTCGAGATACTCAATCCAGGATCAAACAAAGAGAACACTTATTCTAGTGGTTCTTCCTCCAACTGTGGAGCTTTTTAAAAATACGAATGCCCAGACCCAACCTTCATACCACAGCTTCAGGATCTCAGGGGGTGGGAGCCTAAAATGCAAGCGGTCATGTACAACCATGCACAGCTGATGCAATCATACGGCACAGCCCTGCAGGAATGTGTGGATTTAGAAAACTCTACAAGTGTTTCTACTGCCCAGCCAGGGTTAAACCTCTGCCTTAGACTCTCGCCTTTAGGTTTAAGCCACAAAGTCAAACTTCAGATGAGAAGAGGGAAATACAATGCAGTGGTTAAGTGCGTGGCCCTGAAGTAGGCTGTATGAGCTCCTCCACTTACTAGCTCTCTAATCTTCAGTAAATGAGTTTCCGTGTATCCTTTCCTCATCCTCAAAAAGGGATTATAACAGTATCTCACAGGGTTATTGACAGGATCAAATGAGATGATAAAACCAGTTGCCATCGAGTTGGCTCTGACCCATGACAACCCTGTGCATGCCAGAGCAGGACTGCGCTCCATAGCGTTGTCAATGGCTGATTTTGTGGAAGTAGATCACCAGGCCTTTCTTCCTATGAGCCTCTGGGTGGACTGAACAGCCTACTTTCAGTTAGTAGCTGAGCATATTAACTGTTTGCACCACTGATGGGCTCCTACATGTAGAGAATTTGGATTATGGTTTGACACATAGTAAGCATTCAATAAATGTTAAAAAAAAAAATTGCCATCAAGTCAATTCATAGCAACCCTACAGGACAGAGTACAACTGCCCCATAGGGTTTCTAAGGCTGTGATCTTATGGAAGCAGACTGCCACATCTTTCTCCCGCAGGGCGGTTGGTGGTTTTGAACTGCCAACCTTTCAGTTAGCAGCCGAGCACTTAACCATCTCACCACCAGGGCTCCTCTTGATAAATGTTAGGTATCTTTTTTTAATGGTATTATTACCCTATATCTGTGAGCAAAGACGGAAGAGGCTTTATTCAACTGGTATTTTGAAGATGCCCCTTACTAGGTTAAAGAAGTTCCCTTCTACTTCTAGTTCACTGAGTGTTTTTATCATGAATGGGTGTTGAATTTTGTTAATTGCTTTTTCTGCATTTACTGAAATGATGGTTTGATGTTTCTGCTTTATTCTGTTAATGTGATTAATTGAATTAATTTTTGCATGTTAAACCAAACTTGCACTTCTGGAATTGAATACCACTTGATCATGATGAATTATCTATTTTTATACTGTTGGGCTTAATTTGCTAATTGTTAAGTACATTTTTTGGCTACATTCAGAGGGATATTGGCCTGTAATTTTCTTTTTTTTTTGTAATATCTGTCTGGTTTTGGTGTCAGAGTAATGTTGGCCTCATAAAATGACAAATGGAGAAAAGATTGAAGTGGTTAAGGATTTCATTTTACTTGCACCCACAATCAACACCCATGGAAGCAGCAGTCAGGAAATCAAATGACGCATTGTGTTTGGCAAATCTGTTGCCAAATACCTCTTTAAATGTTGAAAAGCAAAGATATCACTTTGAGGACTAAGGTGTGCCTGACCCAAGCCATGATATTTTCAATCACCTCATATGCATGCAAAAGCTAAACAATGAATAAGGATACCTGAAGAAGAATTGATGCCTTTGAGTTATGGTGTTGGTAAAAAAATATATATATATTGAATATATCATGAACTGCCAGGAGAAGGAAAAAATATGTCTTGGAAGAAGTACAGCCAGAATGCTCCTTAGATGCAAGGATGGCAAAACTTCATCTCACATACTTTGGACATGTTATCAGGAGGGACCAGTCCCTGGAGAAGGACATCATGATTGATAAGGTAGAGGGTCAACAAAAAAGAGGAAGACCCTCAACGAGATGAATTGACACAATGGCTGCAACAATGGGATTAAGTATAACAACGATTGTGAGGATGCTGCAGGACCAGGCAGTGTTTTGTTCTGTTGTGCATTGGATCACTATGAGTCAGAACAAATTGGACGGCACCTAACAATGACAGCATATACCTAGGAGTGGGATTACTGGATCATAGGGTAGTTCTATTTCTAGCTTTTTTTGAAAAAGTGTCATACCTTTTTCCATAGTGGTTGTACAATTTTACAGTTCCACCAGCAATAGCTAAGGGTTTTAATCTCCCCCATATACTTGCCAAGATTTGTTGTTATTTTTTCTTTTTTTTTTTCTATTCTTTCTTGTTACCCTTCACCAAATTTTTGTGTGTTTGTGTGTGTGTGTTTGTGCGTTTGGCTTACCTGGGGTAAGATGGTATCTTGTTGTAGTTTTGATTCACACCTCTCTAATGGCTAATGAGTATGAACATCGTTTCATATGTCTGTTGGCTGCTTGGATATTCCCTTTGGTGAAGGTTCTGTTCATGTCCTTTGCCCATTTTGTGATTGAGTTTTTTGTCTTTTTGTTGTTGAGTTGAAGTTTCTATAGACTTTAGAGAATAGACCCTTATTGGATAAGTCATTTCCAAAGATTTTTTCCCAGTCTGTAGATTGCCTATATACTCTTTTGATAAAGTCTTTTGATGAGCATGTTTTTAATTTTTATGAGGTCCCATATATCTATTTTATCTTCTATTTGTGCAGTTGTTGTAATGTTTGTTATCCTATTTTTACAAAAGATTACGTACCAGAGTTTTCTCCCAGGACTTTTATGATATTAGGTCTAACATTTAGGTCTTTGATCCATTTTGAGTTAGTTTTTGTGCACGGTGTGAGGTATGGTTTCCTGTTTCATTTTTCTGCAGGTGAATATCCAGCTTTGCCAACACCGTTTATTAAAAACTTTCTGCCCCATTGAATGGACTTTGGGCCCCCTGTTGAAAATCAGCCGTCCATATATGACTGGGTTTAATTCTGAATTTTCAATTCTATTCCACTGGTCTATGTATAAGAATGACTGTTGGAATGAGGGCCACTATGAGTCTGAATTGCCTCTATGGCAATGAGTATTTTTTGTTTGTCTATGTGTCTGTAGTTGAACCAATACCAGGCTGTTTTGATTACAGTGACTGAATAGTATGTTTTGATTCGGGGAGTGTGAGTCCTCCTGTTTTATTCATTTTCTTCAGTATTTCTTTAGCTAATTGGGGTTTCTTTCCTTTCTATATGAAGTTGGTCATTAGTTTTTCCATTTCAGTAAAGAATGTTATCGGGGTTTGTATCAGGATTGCATTGTATCTGTAGATCACTTCAGGTAGAATTGACATTTTCACTATATTAAATCTCTCAATCCATGAGCACAAGATGTCTTTCAATTTCATAGGTCTCTTTTAGTCTCTTGTTTTGTAATTTTCATTGTATAAGTCTTTTGTGCCCCTGATTAGGTTAATTCCTAGGTATTTTATTGATTTGGGGGCTACTGTAAACAGTATTGCTTCCTTGATTTCATTTTTGGAGTAGTCTTTGTAAGTGCAAAGGAACCCAACTGATTTTAGTGTGTTGATCTTGTACGCTGCTAAATTCTTCTATTAGTTCCAGCAGTTTTCTTGTGGAATCTTTAGGGTCTTCTATGTATGGAATCATGTCTTCTGCAAATAGAGATAGTTTTACTTTTTCTTATCTGTTTTGGATAACTTTTATTTCTCTTTCCTGCCTTATTGCTCTGGCTAGGACTTCCAGTACAATGTTGAATAAGAGTGGTGATAATGGGCATCTTTGTCTCATTCCCGTTCTCAGGGGGAAGCCTCTCAGCCTTTCTCTGTTGAGTGTAATGTTAGCTGTTGGTTTTGCATAAACCACTGCCGTCGAGTCATTCCAACTCATTGGTTTTGCATATATGCCATTAATTATGTTGAGAAATTTCCCTTCTATTCCTATTTTACTGAGAGTTTTTATCAGGAAAGGATGTTGATTTTTATCAAATGCCTTTTTTTTTGCGTCAATTGATATGATCATATGGCCCATTTCCTTTAATTTCTTTGTGTAGATTACATTGATTGATTTTTAAATTTGAGCCACCCTTGTAATCCTGGTATGAATCCCACTTGATCGTGGTGTACGATTTTTTTTAATATGTTGCTGAAGTCCATTGGTTATAATTGTGTTGAAAATTTTTGCATCTACATTCATAAGGGATATTGGTCTATAATTTTCTTTTTCTGTGATGGCTTTGCCTGGTTTAGGTATCAGGATTACGCTGGCTTCATAGAAAGAGTTCGGTAGTGTTCCTTCCTCTTCTACATTTTTGAAGAGATTGAGTAGGATTGGTGTCAACTCTTCTCTGAATGTTTGGTAGAATTCTCCAGTGTAGCCACCTGGGCCTGGGCTTTTATTGTTGTTGTTCTCGTTGACAGTTTTTTTTGTTTTCTGTTTTTTTTTTTTTAATGATATCTTCAATCTCTTCTTTTGCAATGGGCCTGTTTAAATTTTCTACCTCTGTTTTGTGTTAGTTTGGGTAAGTACTGTATTTCTAGGAATTTGTCCATTTCATCTAGGTTTTCAAATTTGTGGGAGTACAATTTTTCATAGTAATCAATTAGGATCTTCTTTATTTCTGTTGGATTGGTTGTAATGTCACCAATTTCATTTCTTAATTTTGTTATTTGCTTCTTCTGTTTTTTTTCTTTTGTCAGTCTAGCCAGTTGTTCGTCTATTTTATTGATCCTTTCAAAATACTTATCTCTGGTTTTGTTGATTCTTTCTATTGTTTTCCTATTTTGTTTATTTCTGCACTGATCTTAATTATTTCCTTTTTTCGGTAGCTTTTGGCTTCTTTTGCTCTTCCTTTTCTATTTGTTCAAATTGTTGGTTTAAGTTAATGATTTTGGATCTTCTTTTTTAATGTAGGCATTTTATTGCTCTGAATTTTCCTCTGAGTTCTGCTTTTGCTATGTCTCAAATGTTTCTGAGATGTTGTGTTTTCAATTTTGTTTTGTTCTAGATTTTTTTTATTTCACTTTTTATCTCTTTTATGACCCAATAGTTTTTTAGTAATGTGTTATTTCATTTTCATGTTTTATTTTGTTCCTCATTTTTCCTATTGATTCCTAGCTTCATACCATTATGGTCAGAGAAGATGCTTTGTATGATTTCAATCTTTTTAAATTTGTTGAGATTTGTCTTGTGTCCTAGCATATGGTCTATTCTGGAAGATGATTCATGTGCACTGGAGAACAATATGTATTGTTCTGACACTGGGTGGAGTGTTCTATATATGTCCAATAGGTCCATTTGGCTTATGGCTTTATTTAAGTTCTCAATGTCCTTGCTGATCTTTTTAGATGTTCTGTCTATAATTGAAAGTGGTGTATTGAAGTCCCCTACTATTATTGTGGAGTTGTCTGTTTCTTTGTTCATATTAATCAGTACTTGTTTCATGTATTTTAGTACACTGCTGTTATATGCATATGTATTTATAATTGTTATGGCTTGTTGCTGTATTGACCCTTTTATTATTATGAAATGTCCTTTTTTATCTCTTGTAGTAAATTTTGATTTAAAGCCTATTTTATCTGATATCAGAATGGTCACCCCTGCTCTTTTTTATTTACTGGTTGCATGGAATATTTTTTCCATCCTTTTATTTTCAGTCTGTTTGCGTCCTTATGCCTAAGGTGTGTTTCCTGTAGACAACAAAAGGGTGGATCATTTTTTTTTTTTTATCTATTCTGCCATTCTCTGCCTTTGCAAAGGAATTCTGACTTATCATGACCTTATAGAACAGGGTAGAACTGCTCCCATACGGTTTCCAAGGCTGTAATCTTTACATGGAGTGGCTGATGAGTTCGAACCCTTTTGGTTAGCAACTGAGCTCTTAACCACTGCACCACCAAGACTTCTTAGATGAGTGCTGAAGCCTTTATATGTGGTGGTTCACTGAGGACCACTCAGTGAGGAATGCCTCCCAAGGAAGTGGTGTCTGGAGCAATGCAGTGACAGATGACCAGAAACCGGTAAATGGAAGGGGAATCCCTTCCAGGTATGGGGAAACACATGAATAAATGTTCATTGGTAATAGTCACTGTGCCTGTTGCATAATTTAATAGATCATTTTTTTAATTCAGGCAGTGTGGCAGAGCTGTAAGGGAATAAAACAATATTCATTTCAAACAATCCCCACGTCACATCAGCCTCATTTTTCTCATCTAGAATCAGGATACCAACCTTTGTCAGCTACTCAGTATCATCCGTTAGTCTGGGCCTCTCCAAGTTGTCTTGGTAACAGAATACCCTCATCCCTCTTGTTTTTTTCTCACAAACTATTCAAGAAAATGAAATGCCATGACACCAGAATCTCTCCTATTTTTCAACGGAAATTCTTTGGAAATGATGTGTTCTCAGGAGCAGATTCAGAAGTTCTTGGGGTTGGACCCTCTTCTGTCAGTCACCCTTATCAGAAACCCATCCATTTGTGTTCCTCAGCAGCTTATCACCTTGCATTTCATCTCTGGGAGACCCTGACTTTTGCAGGCTGCGTTCCATATCCCCTGTGGCTTTGAGTGTATCTGTTCTCCTGATGAGAAAGAAGCATATGCTACTTTAATACCAAACCTGTTCCAGCCCTATGTCACCTTACCCTACTCAATAAAAATTCGCAGGCATGGAAAAGGAAAGCACAATTCACCTTTTGCTGATACTACAAGGATTACTTACGGATTTTTTTAGAGCCAGTTCTCATGTTTTTATATCACCTATTTTAATTCAAGAGAATCTCCAGAGTTGTGTTATTTAGCTCATCTATGCCAGTCATTATGGATTGAATTGTGTCCTCCAAAAATTATGTGTTGTAAATCCTCCATCTTTATATCTGTGAGTGAAATCCCATTTGAAAATAGTGATTTCTTTGTTATATTAATGAGGCCATGTCAGTGCAAAGTGTGTTTTAAACCAGTCATTGTTGAGATGTAAAACAGCAGATTAGGCACAGAAGAATGCAAGCAGATGAGGGAAAATAGATGCCACAGGAAGATTGTCAAGGAACCAAGGAATGGAAGTTGAAAAAGAGACAAGGACCTTTCCCCAGAGCCAATGAGAGAGAAAGCCTTCCCTAGAGCCAATGCCCTGAATTCAGACTTCTAGACTCCTAACCGTGAGAAAATAAATTTCCATTCATTAAAGCCACCCACTTGTGGTATTTCTGTTATAGCAGTACTAGGAAACTAAGACACCAGTGACTCTCACACTTGAGTATGCATCAGAATACTGGACAGCTTGTTACAACACAAATTACTGGGTCCCACCCCAGAGCTTCTTATTATATCGGTCTGAAGCGGGGTTCAAAAATTTACATTTCTATATATGCACACCCATGTTTATTGCAGCTCTGTTTACAATAGCAAAAAGCTGAAAGCAACCAAGGTGTCCATCAATGGATGAATGGGTAAATAAATTGTGGTATATTCACACAATGGAATACTACGCATCGATAAAGAACAGTGATAAATCTGTGAAACATTTCATAACATGGAGGAACCTGGAAGGCATTATGCTGAGCGAAATTAGTCAGAGGCAAAAGGGCAAATATTGTATAAGACCACTATTATAAGATCTTGAGAAATAGTATAAACTGAGAAGAACACATACTTTTGTGGTTACGAGGGGGGGAGGGAGGGAGGGTGGGAGAGGGTTTTTTACTGATTAATTAGTAGCTAAGAACTTTTTTTTTTTTTTTACTGCTTTAGGTGAAGGGAAGGACAATAGTCAATACATGGAAGGTCAGCTCAAATGGACTGGATCAAAAGCAAAGAAGTTTCCGGGATAAACTGAAGGCTTCAAAGGTCAGCGGAGCAATGGCTGGGGTTTGGAGACCATGGTTTAAGGGGACTTCTAAGTCAATTGGCAAAATAATTCTATTATGAAAACATTCTGCATCCTACTTTGAAATGTGGCGTCTGGGGTCTTAAATGCTAACAAGCGGCCATCTAAGATGCATCAATTGGTCTCAACCGACCTGGAGCAAAGGAGAATGAAGAACACCAAGGTCACACGATAACTAAGAGCCCAAGAGACAGAAAGGGCCACATGAACCAGAGACTTACATCATCCTGAGACCAGAAAAGCTAGCTGGTGCCCGGCCACAATCGATGACTGCCCTGACAGGAAGCACAACAGAGAACCCCTGAGGGAGCAGGAGATCAGTGGGATTCAGACCCCAAATTCTCATAAAAAGACCAGACTTAATGGTCTGACTGAGACTAGAGGAATCCCGGCGGTCATGATCCCCAAACCTTCTGTTGGCCCAGGACAGGAACCATTCCCGAAGACAACTCATCAGACATGGAAGGGACTGGACAGTGGGTAGGAGAGAGATGCTGATGAAGAGTGAGCTATTTGTATCAGGTGTACACTTGAGATTGTGTTGGCAACTCTTGTCTGGAGGGGAAATGGGAGGGTAGAGAGGGTTAGAAACTGGCAAAATTGTCACGAAAGGAGAGACTGGAAGGGCTGACTCATTAGGGGGAGAGCAAGTGGGAGTACGGAGTAAGGTGTATATAAACTTATATGTGACAGTCTGACTTGATTTGTAAATGTTCACTTGAAGCTCAATAAAAGTTAATAAAAAAAAAAATTACATTTCTAATGAGTTCCCATGTATTATAGAGCGAATTGTGTCCTCCAAAAAGGTATGTTGAAATCCTAACCCCTGTACATGTGAACGTGACCTTGTTTGGAGAAATAGTGTCTTTCTTTGAAGATACTGTCAGCTAAATCATATTGGAGTAATGTGGGTCCTAGTCCTAATCCCTTCTGAGGGGCATCTTATAAAATGGGAGCACAGAGTCACACACACAGGAGAAAGACTCCATGTGAAGATACATCTACAAGCCAAGGAATGCCAAGAAACACCTGAGGCTACCAGAAACTCAAAGAAACAAGGAAGAATCTCCCCCTAGAGCTGATAGAGACCGCACAGCCCTGCCAACACCCTGAATTCAGGCTTGTAGCCTCCAGAACTATGAAACAATAAATTTCTGTCCTGTGAAGACACCCACTTTGTGGTAGTTTGTTATGGCAGTCCTAGGAAACTAAGACGCCTTGTCGTGTTGATGTTAGTCTGCTGAGAACTATTAATGGTCACTGAGGCTTCTAGTATGGCTATCAATGATCAGCAGTTAGCAAACTCCAGGAACGCACCTCTGGTTAGCCTGTTAAAAGCACAGGCAGAGAAAGAGTTCTCTCACAGTACTTGGAGAGGGGAGATATCAGCTCCAGATTCATGCACTCGCTAAATAACTGGGTCACCTTAGGCAAATCATTAAAGTTTTCTAAGTCTCTACTTGATCTGAAAAAATAATATCACCTTACTTAACCTTGTAGGAGCCCTGGTGGCACAATGGGCAAGAATTTGACTGCTAATCAAAAGGCTGGCAGTGTGAACCCACCCAGCAGTTCTGTGAAAGAAAAGACCTGACGATCTACTCAAAGATTACAATTAGGAAACACTATAGGGCAGTTCTACTCTGTCACGTGGGGTCGCTATAGATCAGAATCAACTTGATGGCACCTAACAACAACAATTTAACCTTGCAATGTTTGTGTTCTGATTAAATGACATGAAGTATGTGAAACTACTAAGTCAGTGAGAAACTATCATACAAATAAAAGTTGAGAGTGTTGCTACCAAGCATAATTATTTGTACCATTGTTGAAATGAAGCCCTATTGGTCCCTCAAGGCTACCCCAAAGGTTACTTCCTCAGGGCATCATCCCTAACCCCCATAGGCAGAATTAATCCTTTTCTCATATTTCCAATACTTACTTGGTTTATCCTACTTCTCGTTTTACAATTTTTGTCTGATAAATTACATGCCTATTTCTCCATAGACTCTGAGCCCCTTGAAAACATGGTATATGTCTTTTCTTACCTTTCCATGCCATATGTGGATGAAAAAAATTATGATTACACATCCCTGACTTCCAGTGTTCACCTGTCTTCTCCTACTCCTCTCACATGACCTCACCATCCAAAAAATACATAGTATATGTGAGAAATATACTACAGGAGCCCTGCAGTGGTTAAAGCACTTGTCTCTAACTGAAAGGTCAGCAGTTCAAATATCCATGATCCGCTCTGCGGAAGAAAGATGTGGCAGTCTGTTTCTGTAAAGATTTACAGCCTTAGAAACCCTACGAAGCAGTTCTACTCTGTCCTACAGGGTTGCTATGAGTTGGGATCGACTCAACAGCAAAGGTGTATATAATGTTCTAAGCCATTTTGGCCACAAGAATTCTTCAACTGCAGTCTGTCTTCCTTTCTTGAGGATGTTAGTTAAAAGAGAAGACAGGGTGGAAACTCAGGAACAAAAGACCGGTAATTTTCCTGAAGCTCCCATACCTTGTCAGCATCTTGGCTGACAGAGAGGGAAGGCCAGAGGAGCCCCTGCCATGAGCGAGGGCAGATGACTTACCAGAAATCTTGGCCTCAAGCTCTGAAGGGAGCACCAAATCAGCTGGGATTTGAACATTGGCACTGGAATTGTACATTTTAACTAAACGTAATGGGAATCATTTCTTTCCCTCCATGTCTAGAAACATCTTTCCCTAGGCAGCATGTTGATATGGAATCCTGAGCCTAGGCTGAAGTTGGGTAGATTCTGATGAAAAACCTAGATAGCACTGGCTACAGAAGTTTGAGTTGAAGTAGAAGAGGCAGGTCCTTGAGATGGCCCAGCCACAGACCTCCAGTCAGAGGAAACTGCAGACTGGCCAAGGAGAGGTTGACCAAGGACCATCTCAGGGCCAACAGACTACACCTTGCTACTCATCTTCCTGCCCACAGCTCTATGGGGGTAATCTGAGGCTCCCCCTCCTGCAGGGGTATAGGGTATCCACATGGATAGGTCGTCTGTGAGTTTTGTTTTTACGAGACTGTTTCTGAATTTCTGGCACACAAAGCAAAGACCCAGCCATAGATATATGATGGCGTGGCCCCTCTAGGCCCTAACTTGAGCACCTACATAGTCTGCCTCTTACTTCTACTTCTATCCCCTTTAATGTCAATACCAAACAGAAAATACTTAAAACTTTCAAATCCAATTTATATTTTTAAAATACTTTAATCAATCCCAGTTTTTATCATCTGAAGTTGAACTGTGCTTTCCTATTGTATAAATACTCCCAGGAATACACTGCCTCATTTAAAACACCACAGGAAATGGAATAACAAGGAAGGCTGTCATTTGTAACTGTCATCATCCCTTCTAAGTCCAGCAAGATAAATGAGTTAAGGAGAATTTTCTTTGTCTATGTTCTCCACCTTCAATGTCTGCTTACGTAAAATAATTCTTACTCTGTGTTATAAAATATGAAGAAAGAAAATTTTCTAGTTATCTTTTAAAGGGCATTTCTGGTGATATTCGGTATAAACATCCCTATAAGAGCCTCTCCCCAAAATTTGTCGATTAGAACCCTGGGTGACATTTAAAATCACCCTTAGTACCCTAGGCCCTCCATCACTTAAAGATGTGTTCACTGCAGCCATCCCTATTATTAGATCCTTAACTGTCTCTCATACATCTTTTAAGGAAATGGCAACAAGGTGCACAATGCCTTATGGGTTTTCAGAGCCTCAATTTTTTTATTCTATTAAGTAATTTTTAAGCGGTTTCTTCAAACCAGCTAGAAAACCAACTATGCCTGAATGTGACTCAGACAAAAGAGAAAAACAGGGTAGCCCTTTGATGGAGACCATAAGAAGAAAGCTCATCCAGCCCAAGGCACTTTTTGATCAGCTACAATTTACTTGGCCAGGCAGGGGAAGGAAGAGAAAATAAAAAGGAAGTCACCATGAATAAAATGAGCAGCATTTATTGATGGTCTGCCCAAGAAGAAAGCAAGGATTTGATAGCCATGCTTTCTGTGCCATAGCATTTTTAAGTTTCCAAGACAATGTTACATGTATTATCTCTTTGTATTATTCTAGCAGAAAAGCAGGAATGGTTGTTCCCATTCATATTATTGTTGCTGTCCTAGCTATTATTTCTACTTAACAGAGACTGAGGTCAGGACCAGAAGAGTCTGGTAGATCACCTAGTCTACCAAAGGGCAAGTGGCTTCATCCTTAGAGACTTCTGTTTGATGCTTCTGTTTTACACATTATGAAGTACAACTGTTCCAATGTCCCACGTAGTGAGCTTAAAGGTGGAACATGGTCAAGAACAGAGGGAAATCAGGAATGGCCCTGGAAGTGGGTACTAGAAAGGTAGGGCAAAATGGCCCAGGCTGTGTGCTGCAAACAGAGGGGTCAGGAGTGTGCTGGAGGCCATCGCATGGAGCCAAATCAACCCACTAACCTCACAGCCAGCTGGATAGAGGTATATATTCCACAGGATGGTTGGGTGGTGAAGATCTAGTCAGAAGATTCTAAGAAATGTAGGACTTAATGAGAAATGAGTGATGCTTCACTAGCCAGTACCCATTTATGGTCTTCAATCCATATTCCCAGTAGGTAGGTATATGAGTTAAGACCTGTTTTGGTGGCAGGCGGAGAACATTTGCATCATCACAAAAGGTTCTATTACATCATTGCAAGAAACACAATTCTAGACTATTCTGAAATTACTTAGGCAGAGAATGATAAGACAAGCCTCCTCATCACCTGGGCCCTGAAGGCAATGGTATAACTGTGAACCAAGTCCTCACCTGGTGGAGCTAACCAACTTCTTCTTGTAGCATTCCCACAGGGAGATCTTGCGTTGACCCAGTAAGGCACCACTGGGTCACAGGAGGGTAAGTAGCTCATAAGGAACCTGCCTTGTAAACACTGGAGGGACTTCTTCCCCTTTCGCAGAAAATACAATTGGAATTCAAAAGTCCTTTTAGGATCCCTGCCTCACTGCTCCCCACTACCCCCCACCCAACCCACCAATGCTTTAAAGGTCTTGGAAGAGCAACTTCCAACACTGTTAGGGAAGGAGGAAAGATAAGGAGTTCCCCAAGTAAAATCCTGCTTTTTCAACCTCTGGACTTCACCTGCACTTGGAACTTTGAACTTATGGAAAGAACTCTCCTGGCCTACTGCTGCACCTACCTCAGGACATGGATCTTTCATCCTGAAGACTTCTGTTTTCTTCTGTCAGGATGAGGAATGATGGTACCAAAATTTCATTGCCCCAGTGAAGAAGGTGAAATATGTCCCGTGTGCTTTCATCCCAGCCCAGGAAATTCTTGGTCTCACCAGCTCCAAGCAGGTGCCAAAACATCACATCTAAAAGCAGTGATTGGTTTGGGACATTGCTATTAAGGCTGGAGTTGGAATGAAACAGGAAAGTATTAAAACACACACACACATATATATATATCCAATCACTAGAAAAAAACCATTATGTCTAATAAAGTAGAGGGTCATTGAAAACAACGGATACCCTCAATGAGACAGACTGACACAACAGTCACGACAATACAAATGATCATGAATATGGCTCAGGACCAGATAATATTTCATTCTGTCATACATAAGGTCATTATGAGTCAGAGCCAACTTAATGGCAGCTAACAATAACTATATATATATTCTTCATCCTAACCTTGATTTCTTACCTGGATCTTCTATCTCTATAAAGATTCAGAGATGGAAGATCCAGGTAAGAAACCAAAGTCAGTACAAAGAGTGGAGCCTGGTTTGGGGAACCAAGAATACGCATGGAAAAGACACATATGAGTGGCCTGGGTACTATGCAGGACACCAGGACCAGGAGCACAGGACCATTCTGACTGGGTGCCTCTTCTAAGGCTGATGGCCACACTGTCCTTTGGCCATAAGATTTGGTCACATTCTGGACCCAATATAAATACTCAATGAAGCCAGAAGCTGCTTTGGGGGGTTTTCTTTGTTCTCCACAACATTCCGTGCCCAACATAACCATGTCCCTTTCTCATGACCCATTTGTGTTGATCCCCTTCAAGAGTTTACAGTACAAGTCCTCTGTCTAGAACCACATTATCTGACAACCTCACCTACCAGGAATATAGCTGAAAGCCAAGTCTGAGAAAGTAAAGCACAAAGACATCCGAACAACCAGAATTAATGGATTAGTCTTCAATGTCTCATTTAGAATTTACTGATCTTGTTTTACATCCCATAGTAACCAGTATTAACTGTCTGGTTTACTGGTTCAGAGCAAATTAGAAGCAAAAAATTAGAGAAGACCAAAAAATTATAAACAGCAGATATAAGATCAACCCAGACAGTACATTTGAGGCCATTTGTTATAAAATTAAACTGTTTCAATTCATTACCAATAAATTCTGGTAATTAATGCACAACATGATTAAATTATGTCCAGTATTCTCTGCTTGAGTCACAGATCTATAATACATTAAAACTTGTGAGAGCCAGAATTCAACGGGACTGCCTTGTTTTTCTGAGTCTTCCAAGTTTTCTGCATTTGTCAGGGTACAGTCTTGCCACTTTTCCTTCACTCATTTTAGAGGAAAATATTTGAGTTTTCCACAGGTTCCGTCTTTCATAAGTTTTATTGTATATAGTAATTCAGAGAACACAGACCGGTTTATATGCTAAGGTGCATCTCTTTTTGTTCTGTTTTTGTCTTACATTAACCTGGAGGAAAGAAGCTGCTTTCCTCTCTCAAGACCTGGAGATGATGAAGGAGGTAGAGGCCCTGAATTTGTACCTGGAGAACTCTTCTCCACAAGACAGAAGGAAGCAGAGCCTACAAAATGGTGGCCCAGCCAAGTCTTCAGTAAAAGCCTGCGCAAGGCTGTTCTTGGAGAAAAAGTGGGTCACTCCTGGACTGAGATGTAACAAAAAGCACAGGGGTCACCTGGAGAAGCAGTCATGAGAACACTGACAGGCAGAGCAGCTTTGGGCAGGGACCAAGAGACTGGCCAAGGTTCGCTAGGGTCTCACAGGAATAGCAATGGAATTCTTCCCCAGGCTGGACTTCCCATAGGCCGTGAGCCCACTACTGAAGGTTGGACCACTAGCTACAATCTTACCTCTTTCCTGGCTCCAGCTTCCTTTCCAATTCCTACCCAGCCCTGCGCTCTACCACCTTGGAGATGCTTCAGACTTGAGTCCAAAGTTGCCCAGTCCTCCTACAGCTGAACCATTCTAGCTAATTTCCCTTCCCTAGCCTTCTCTCTCCCCTCAACACACACATGCCCCTGTTATAGTCCTTACTACCTTCACTCCTGGAATCCCCACTGAAGCCTGGCTTTGCCCAAGCTCCAGGGAGGATCACAGAATTCTGCCATGGCTGTCACCACCTTCCTCAAGCACAGATCCATTCCTGCAGCCTGTGGTGTCACTAGGGTTGATGTCATCCCCGTATGCTAATTACCACAATATTGTAGCTAAAACACCAGAAAAATTGACAAAATCAGCAACTCTTATAACACCAGCAGCAAAGAAAACAGCAAGTGCTTGTAGAACATGCAAATGAAATCATGTGATTTGAGGCATCATTGCAATTGGGTAATAATGACAGCTCTAACTGGGGTGAATTAGAAAGTTCAAAAAGTAAATTAGCATAGAGTTTTAGCCTTGTAGGTATATTGATCCATGTAAGCTGAGCTTATGAAAAATATTTTGGTTGTTATAATTAACTACAGGGATAATTCTATTTAAAAATAGTAAATTTCTGTTGAAACACTGCACAAAAATTTTATAGACAGTCATTTGGTGTCACTCTCTCCGACAGTGCTGCCCAGGTACAGTTTGCACCTCCCACACCCCACTAGTGATGCCACTGCCTGCAGCCACTGTCCCTGCTGCGACCCCTGCTGGCCCAGAGGTCCATCAAAAATAACTTTCTCGGCCCTGCCCGTCACCAGGGGCTGAAGCACACCAAGTAGCATCTCACAGCCCAGGTGCCATAGCCTTCCTCTGCCTGGTCCTAGGTGTTATTATTATGGAAATACCATTCTCAGAGTCCCTCTCTAGGAGACAATGTCGAGTTTACTGGACAATTACTGCTTTGTGGACCAGGGCTTCAGAGATGACCCTTCCTGGGCTTGGCTGAAGGACACCATCACTAGAGTGGGTGCTGTATAGATGACTTTTCCTTTTAGTAGAACCCACTGCATGCAGCTGGGCACAGGGCACCTGCATCAGTTGGGGTCCCAGCATACCAAGCTGAGACAGCACATGCAACCTTGGATAATTTGAGGGCAGTTTACCAAAGTAACCATTTACAAAGGCATGGGACAAAGAGCGGGGAATTCACAAGGGATAGTGCAGTATTCCAAAGTCAGTAGTGGCCTCCATATCACCCCCAGGCCTAAAGAGAAGAGAGGAGGGTGCTGTTGAAGGAGCCCAGAGATGGGAAGAATGAGTGAAGAAGGGGCCTGACAAGAATTGAGATCTCTGTCAAGAGACAAAGCAGCCTATGATCACCCCAGGGATGGAGGAATAACCACCATAGCGTCTCTCTTCTTGTCTGTCTAATCTCCTCTGGGGCTCCTCATTGGCTGAGCCCAACCAGCTGCTGAGGGTAGGAAGACTGCTGGTACAGGGAATATGGATCAGCTCCTCAGGGCACAGAGCAAGCACGTGGAGGAGGGTGGAACACAGGCAATAACCAGCAGTGTCCTTGTCCTTCATAACTGAGATTCACTCACCCACATGATTCTGGCTAATATGTGTGCCCAGAGCACTGGCTTTAGGGTAGGCGACGGGGAGACTACTAAAGTAATCTATGCCCTGTGTTGTTAGCTATCTAGTCAGCCCTCGACTCATGGCAACCCCACGCACAATGGTACCAAACGCTTCCTGGTCCTGCACCATCCTCATGATCAGTTGCATATCAGACCATTGTGATCCATAGGGTTTTCAATGGCTGATTTTCAGAAGTAGATCACCAGGCCTTTCTACCTAATCCATCTTAATCTGGAAGCTCTGCTGAAATCTGCTAAGCATCATAGCAACACACAAGCCTTCACTGAGAGATGCTGCTTGGCGGGTGGCTGTGCGTGAGATGCACTGGCTAGGAATCGAACTCGGGTCTCCCACATGGAAGGTGAAAATTTTACCACTGAACCACCACTGCTCCCAGTCTCTGCCCTACAGGGGTTTCAAATCCAAACATCAAGACAAAAAGCCAAAGAAAGAAAAGAAAGCAGATTGAAGATCTGGGCAAAGAAAACAAATAGAACAGAAATAATGAGAACGCTGACACAATGTGAAGAATGTAACCAACTTCACTGAAGATTATGTGTAGAAATTATAGAATGGGAGCATGTTCTGCTGTGCTTATTTTCATCAAAAATACAATAAAATATTTTTATAAAAAAGATCTGGGCAAGCCAGATTTCTTGGCCACATTTTACTGCCCCAGTACTGGGTACAGCTAGCTCTCTCCCTCCCTCCCTCTCTGGTTTCCCATTTTAAAAAAAAAAAAAAAAAACAGCTAACAATGCAACTTTAGAAATCAATCTATGAAGACATGAATAGGCAGTTTATAGAAAAAGAAGTACAAATGGCTTACAGCATATAAAAAGAAGCTCAATCTCATTTGTAATTTATGAATTGCAAAAGTACTATTTGTTTTTAAATCTCTTATACTGACAAATATGGGAACATCTGGTAACACAAAATGTCAGCATAGTTATAGGGAAACTGTTGGTGGGGATATAAACAGGTGCAATTTCTTTGGAGGATCGTAAATTTAAATTTTACGTACCTGTTCACTTAGCAATCCAACTTCCAGAAATTTATACTGTAGATACATCCCACACAAAAGCAAAAATCTGAACAAGGGTATCCATTATAGCATTGTGTAAAAAAAAAAAAAAAAAGAAAAGAAAAGAAATTTTTTTTTTTTTTTTTTTACATAAAAGCAAAGGTTGGAAAAGTCCTGTTTACCTATACAGGATTGACTAAAGTATGGTTTGTGTATACAATGGAACACCAGACAACAGAATTTAAAAAAGAGGTATGTATGTGTGCTGGTAAGGAAAGATCTCTAAGATGTATCATTAGGTTAAAAGCAAGGTACAGAACAGTGGGTACACTATGTGCCTATTTGCAGAGGTTTTTTATTATATACGTTACATATGTGTGATCATTAATTTTATGTGCCAACTTGGCTAGGCTATGGTGCCCAGTTTCGTCAAATGCTAGTCTAGATGTTGCTATGAAGGTATTTTCACGTGATTAAGCTTTAAATCATTTGGCCTTAAATAAAACAGATTACCTTCTGTAACGTGGCTGGGCTTCATCCAATCAATTGAAGGCCTTAAGAGCAGAAACTGAGACTTCCCAAGGGAGAAGAAATTCAGCCTCAAGACTGTAACATAAACATCCTTCGAGAGTTTGCAGCCCACTGCCTCGCATACAGATTTTGGACTTACCAGCCCTCACAATCACATAAGCCAATTCCTTTAATTCTCTCTCTCTAAGTATAGAGGTAATTAGGTAGGTTGGTTGGTAGAGAGGAAGGAGGGAGGTAGAGAAGGGACACAAGACCTGAGAGCTGCCTCCTGTCTGTCTGGCTGTGTACAACCTTTCTCTCAGCCCCACAGACTTGCTCTGTTGGGATCACATGGTCCCACCAGTAAATCTCCTTGGGTGAGATCCAAGACAAACCCATGCCCTCCCCCTACACACAGATTCCATATCTACCCCCCCTCAAAACAGGTATCTTTTCCCCGTAGCTGCTAAAAGTGCTCCTCAGTCCCAGGTGCCACCTCTCTTCACTCAACCACCAGGCAGGCAGCCCCAAAACATTTTACCTTCTCCAGGTAGGGCTTAGATACCCATTCTTATTTCTAACAAATGCCAGTTAACAGGGTCCATCTCTCTGAGGGACTGCCTTGAAGCTCCTCTCACTTGGCCAAGCACACTGCCAGCTCTTTCCAAAGAGATCTTCTCTTGGCCTCTACATGCCCTTCTCTTATTGGCCAAAGGGTAGGCTGTTAATGCAGCTAGTCCTGTTTTATAATCTTAGCACAACCTACAAAGGTGGTTGAACCGTGGAAGTACAAGGCATCTACTGTGTAGTTCCAGGCCTTTGAGCCTCAGCCAGAAGACAGAAACTACCGTTTTAACATCTTGTTACATATACATACACGTATATGAGCAAAGAAACGTTCCAGAAGAATTATACAAGAAATCACCCGCAGTGATAAATTCTGGGGGTAAAACTGAGGGACCAGGATGAGAGGGAAATTTTTCTTCATAGACCCTCTTATATTTTTAAATATTTTTATAATGGCATGTATTACTTTTTAAAATTAAACAAAAATATAGTTGATACATTTTAAAATATAAGGGAGATTTATACATATCACGATTTAAAATGCTTCCCTGATACAGTGTGAAACACCAAATAGTTACAAAGTATATTGGGAGAAATTATTTCATTTACAATAACAACCAAAGACATAAAACACAAGTCATGGGCAAAATATTTAAGAAGTAAACTTTAAAATTCTACTGAGGGATATAAAAGAATTTAATAAGTGGAAACACATACCCTGTTCTCAAAACACTCAATAATATAAAGATGTCAATTCTCCTTAAATTAAACTATAAATTTAATATGATCTCAATAAAAATGCCAAGGTATTTTTTTGGCAGGGAACTAGGCAAGCTGATTATAAAGTTCATATGGAAAATAAAAATGAAAGATGAGCCAAGAAAACTCTTTAAAACTCTTTAAAAGAAAACTCTTAAACAAGAAGGAAGATTAGCCTCACCAGAGAGTAGAACATCTTATAGTGTCCTGATAATTAAAACCATTTGAGAGCCGTCCAGACAAAGACAATCACTGAAATACCACTAAAAAAGATAGTGAAGTAATAAACAAAAGTGTAAACCCAAAAGTTCAAAGAGAATGGGAGGTGTAGAGGAAGCTATACACCAGACACCTTTATCAGGTAGAGAAAGACAGCAGTGAGGAGCGGTTTGCCTCTACACACCCCAGAAAGGCTCGGGACGGGGCTGCACAAAGTTTGAAGGAAGGTGAAGACAGGGAGAAGGCAAGGTGCTGAAAACAGAGAGATTGGCTGAAAGCCTATTTACAGGGAGGTTAGAATCCCTTGGGCCCCTTGCCCAACGCTGCCCAGTTAAAATAACATCCCCCTACTCCCTGCCAGATACCATTAGTTTATTCTCTGGAGAAATTGAAAATTAAAATGATTTTCAGCCTAGTATCTAGGTTATACCCAGCCAAACTATCAAGCCTACATGAGGCTGGAATGAAGGAATGTTCAGACATGCAAAGATTCAGGGAATCTATCACCCTGGAAACTTTTCTTAGGGAGCTGCTGAACAAATGCCTCTCAAACCTTAATGAACATAGGAACCACCTGAGGGTCTTATCGAAATGTAGACTCTACACAAAATGTCTAAGATTTCCATCTCTAACATATGCTGATCCCTGGATCATACTTTGAGTAGCAAGATACTGCAGTAGCCATTCTCAAAGTATGGCCCAGGGACTTCTGGTGCCCCTGCGATCTTTTCAGGACGTCAGTGAAGTCTTCCCTTTTCCAGTTACACATCTGCATGAGACCAGATTTTCTTCACGCACTTCAACTAAAACAACACATCACAACAGATATGAGCATCCAGTGTCTCCTGAGCCAGACATTAAAGAGATTTGCAAAAATATAAAACAACGTCTCTTTTCTCAGTAACCTTTTGTTTTAAAAATATTTTTCATGAAGTATGTTATTTATATTAACATGGAATATGTTCCTTACTATTACTTTGAAATGAATTAATAAATATTTTGAAGATTTTTCAGCTTTAATTTCTAATGAAGTAAATATTGATAGATATAACCACATTAACAACAGTTCTTTGGGATCCTTAGTCGTTTTTAAGAGTAAAAAGGAATCCTGAGACCAAATCATTTGAGAACTGCTGTACTAGAGAATGTGCTCCACAGGGTTTCAAACAAGTTTGTCCCAGTTTGAACCCTATGAGAATTTGCATTTCTAACAAGTTCCCAGGCGATGCTAAAGCTGCTGATTAGGGACCAATTCTGAGACCCACTAGCAGAGCACTGGTTCTCAGAATTCACTATATATAAGACTCACCTGGGGATCTTGTTAAAATGTAGATCCTGATTCAGTATATTTGGGATGGAAATGCAAATTCTTAGCAACAGTTTGAACCGGTTCAAAGCCCTGATGCTCCAGGAGGAAGGTAAGTGACCTAGAAATCAGGGACTTGGACTCAGGAAATGGAAGGGTAAAGCCCGTGATAACAGCTGTATTAGTTTTCTGTTGCTAACATAACAAATTACCACAAATTGAGTGGCTTAAAGCAATACCTATTTATTATTTTCTTACTGTTCTATAGGTCGGTAGTCCAGGCACAGAGTGGCTCAGCTGATTCTCTGCTTAGAGTCTCACAAGGCCAAAACCAAGATGTCAGCAGGTCTCTGATCCTTCCTGGAGGCTCTAGGTGTGAATCTGTTTCCAAGCTCATTCAGGTTGTTGCCAAAATTCAGTTCCATAAGATTGTGGGCCTGAGATCCCCATTTCCTTGCTGGCTGTCAGCTAGCATATTGTTCTCCGCTTCTTGAGGCTGCCTACGTTGCCTTGGCTGATGGTCCCCTTCCTCCATCTTCAAAGCCAGCAACAGCGTGTCTAGTCCTTCTCATGCTTCAAATCTCTCTGATCTCTTCCGCCACATCTGACTTTTCTGCCTTCCTCTTCCGCTTTAAAGGGCTTGTGCGATTACCGTATCATCTCCCTGTTAAAGTCCGCTGATTAGTAACCTTAATTACATCTTCACAGTCCTTTCATGGCGGTACCTAGATTAGTGTTTGATTGAATAACCAGGGGGGCAGGAATCTTGGGGGGGACATCTGTAGAATTCTATTTATCACAACAGCAAAGGGAAATGTCCAGATGATGGCAAGGAACAGGCTAAAGACCCAACCAGTCCAGATTGGACCAGGCAGACTGAGGAATATAAAATAAAATCAAAGGAACAGACACACCTGAGCATATGAAAAATATCATTTACAGACATGTCCATAGAAACAGAAAGTGTTTGGATAAGCTTAGCAAGGATTTTGTAAAAACCTAAGCAGATTTTAAAAAATGTGCTTATTACTCAAAGAAAAACAGGAATTTAAAAAGAAAGGAGGCTCAATCATCATGAACCCTTTGGCTTGGTAGTGAGCAATCTTTACACAGTCATAATAATGGAAACACTGACTGTCCATTTAACAAGAAAACATAACTATGATGGGAGTGGAGGAAGGGGAAATGGGAGGAGGGACGGGAAGGAAGTCAACTGATAAATCAAAAAAATGTCAGCATATGGTTTAGAAATATGGAAGCAAATACCAAGGAGAAAAACTAGAGTGGCTAGACGTGGTTGTCTATGAGGGGCAGGACTGGGAAGACAGTGGGAAGAGATGGCTGTTTCTCATTATAAACCTAGTAGTATTGTGCCAGGTATTCTCTCTTTGCCCCCCTGAACTCCCACTTCCCGTCCCCCACCCCCCATACCCCTAGCCATTCTTCACCCCATCTGCCCTGCTCTGAGCCCCAACAGGCTGATCATTATGAGCACATTACCAGCTCTTGCCCCTGGGTTCTGGTTGAATTCAGCCAATGGCAGGCACTACAGAGATAAAACGGTTGCCATCGAGTTGATTCCAACTCATAGCGACCCTGTAGGACAAAGTAGAACTGCCCCACAGGGTTTCCAAGGCTGTAACCTTTACTGAAGCAGGCTCCGCATCTTTCTCCTGTGAAGTGGCTGGTGGTTTCAAACTGTCAACCTTTCGGTTAGCAGCCGAGCACTTAACCACTGTGCCACCAGGACTCCTTTAATGAATGTTAGAGCATGTCACCATCAGAACCTCAACCAGGTCCTTGTTAGAACAAATATTGATTTACTGGCACCTGCTGGTTTGCTCAGTTCTCTTCCTATCTCCCTTTGCTCAGTTCTCTTCCTATCTCCCAGGGCCACCCCAACTTTAGCCTTTCCCCTTCTCTTGTGCTCTGGAGTCTTCTTTTAAGCCACAGTCTGTCTCTCAAGCTCAGAACTTGAGGTTTCCCCACAATCATGAGCTCTCTTAGGAACTTTCTGTCTGCAATTCTGTTATGTCCAACATTTTTCCCTAGTAGGAAACATATTCTGAATTACAGACCTTTTCCCTTTTGCAAACTGCTTCGTGGAATTGCTGTGATCCATGTCACTTGCATGATATGAGGAAAAAAATTAATTTAGCTTCTTGCTTTTATGTGGTGCCATACAGTAACAGCGGCAAGAGGACTCCAGAAATTATTTCTTAAATTTTCAGCCAGCATTCACCCTCAGGGTATTTTACTATTTCAAAGTACCAAAGGCACAAAGTTTCTTTTAGCAGGTAAGACAAATAACAAATGTTATCATCCATTGCTTTGAAATACATTTTCACAGTTGTTTGTTCTGCAATGATCCATTTCTTTAAAAAGCGTTGAGAGTCTCTTGTGAATTCATTATCTCTAACTCATGTAATTTGAAAAGCTAAATGTCGATATCTGCTTCATGATACCCTGATGTGACATCCCTGGGGTGAAGACAGATGGTTTCTGCAGCTGTCACTGCCTGCAGTGCCCTGGTCAGTCTCTATTTATCTTCTCTAATAAGGTAGATGTCTTAGTTATCTGGCGCTGCTGTAACAGAAACATCACAAGTGGATGGCTTTAACAAAGAGAAATTTATCCTCTCACTTCAGTAGACTAGAAGTCCGAATTCAGGGTACCAGCTCCAGGGGAAGCCTTTCTCTCTCTCTCTGTCGGCCCTGGGGAAAGGTCCTTGTCATCAACCTTCCCTGGTCAAGGTGCTTCTCAGCGCAGGACCCTGGGTCTAAAGGACACATGCTAGTCTCCTGGCTCTTGTTCCTTGGCGGTATTGTTACCGCAATTTCAACAGTTAGAGCCGCCTGCCGCAAATAGCCAATCTTGAGACGGGGTGAGGTGGGTAGCAAGAACTTTATTAGATATACCGGTATATGGAGACAGGGGGAACGATCTCCTCCTAAAGTCGTCTGTCTCACCAGACTGATGGGTTCAGGTTTTTAAAGGAAAAGGGGCCATAAGTTTTAGGGGCTTGTGGAATGTGCGCTCTCTTTCTTCTGTTTGGCTTTGGTGGTCCTATCTCAAACATGTTGATTTTTTCCTGCCATTATCTCATCAGCTCAGGGGGTAGCTGGTGCCATCTTTCGTCTTATTTGACAGGCTTAGGTCAATATCACTTGTTTTCCACAGTCTTAGAGGAAACACTGGTTAACACTTAACCATTTGGGGAGCTAACTAACATCAGGATCTTACTTGGAGGTAGGGGTGGGCTAGGGGAGGGAAAGAAGAGAAAGAAGAAAGAAGAGAAAAAAATGGCTCAGGCATGGTTCAAGATATGGCTGAGCAGCCTGTTTCAGTACGAGGGTCCCCTGTCTCTCAACAGAGATTGGCTTAAGACAACAGCTAATCTTGTAGATTGAGTCCTGCCTTGTTAACATAAAATAGCTGCCACTAATCCTGCCTTATTAGCACCATCGAGGTAGGGTTTATAACACACAAGAAAATCACTTCAGATGACAAAACGGTGGACAACCACACAATACTGGGAATCATGGACTAGACAAGCTGGCACACATTTTGGGGCGGGGGGGGAACACAATTCAATCTGTAACAATGGAAATGTGCCCACGATCAGCTCATTAAGAGAGCTCTGTGAGCTGACTGGCATAGGCATCTTTTTAGAAGTATGGCTTTCTCTGTACACTATAGTAGACTCTATCAGAGAGTGGGGAGCACAGGGACATGCTGTCTTAAGCAAAAGCTCTCCATTTGTTTCCAAAGAGGCCCTTCATGGCAACATTAATAATCTCAGTGACTTTGTCTCAGGCTAAGAAACCTGGAATTCTCAGCACATCAGAATGAACCTGTTTTTCAGAAACGAGCCCTCATTAACCAGGCTCAGTGTCTGATGTGCTGATACGTCTCCATTTACGGTGTTTCCCTTGTGTGTACTTGTAATAGCCCTCATTTCTTATTTAGAGCTTTTGTTAGCAACAGAAGCCACGTTCAGAGTAGAAGGTCTGCAAAGCTCAGACAGCTTTACTAAAGGCCAACACCGTGGGTAACAATGCTACGGCAACAATGCCAAATGTTGACTGAAGACTATGTGCCAAGCACCATGATTAGGGCTTTGCTAGCGTTATCTCATTGTGACCCACACAATAACTTAAGAAGCAGTAATCCTTATTATGACTGAAGCTTAGGAGTGCTCATGTGTCCACAGTCACATAGCTAAGAGTTGCAAAGATGAAATACTATGGCTGAGGCTGCTAGGTGTCCATTAGAATCTGTCCATTGCTTGACCATAATGCCAAAATTGTAGCTGGGCACATGGCCACCCAGCCAGACACTATTTCCTAGCAATCCTTGCAACTAGGTGTGGCCAAATGACTGAGTTTGGATCAATGAGATACGAACCAAAGTAATGGATCATCTTCCACAGCCACACAAAGTAGCTAACACTCTCTTTCCTCTTCCTATGAACTGAACCTGTGCTTGGAGATTACCCAGCTTTGACCTACAGTCTGTGCTGTCAAATAACCACTAGCCCTACCTGTGGCTACTTCAATTTAAATTTCAAATAAGTAAAATTAAAAATTTAGCTCCTCATTCTCTCAAGTCACATTTCCTCTGCTCAGTAGCCACATACGGTTAGTGGCTTCCATGTTGCACACCACAGATGTAGAACATTTTCACCTTCACAAAAAGTTCTGTCAGACAGTGTTGTAATATTGGATGGCAAAGTAATGAGATAGAAGGAGCCTGGATCCCTGAATGACTCCATGGAATAGAGCTGCTGTGCCTAGACCAGTTGAATTGGTACGTGGAGGAGAAATAAACTTTTACATTATTTAATTCAGTGTGTTCTGGGGCGTATTTGTTACAGCAACTTAGCCTATACCCTGAAACAAAACTAGGAGTGTCATCGCCAGGCAATTCAGCACAATAACCAGCGAGTGGCAGTGCCACTTTTCTTGCGCATGGTTTCCACTGCCTTGAGAGTGGGCATTTGTGTCTTATTTTAGACCTGGTCCATGGTGTCCCACACCGTCCACATGTACAGATCACCTTCTCCTGATTCTACATTCCTCCTTCTCACTTCCTCCCCCAACTCATTTGACACATTGAATATTCACAAGATTTTATGAATATGGGCATAATCCAGCCTGCAAAACCAAAAAAAAACAACAAACCTGCTACCATCAAGTAAATTCCAACTCATGGTGACCCTGTAGAATCTCCCAAATGTGACTAAAATGCCTCAATTCCCTCCTGTATCATTATTTTCTCTGGGGAAATTTTCTTTTAATGTACGCGTTTCTGGCTGTACACATTTTTTCCAGAACACATCCTTTGTCCAGGTACCTTGTCCATCACTTGTTTGAGAAGTCAGTAATCTACGAGGAACAACTCTCACAAGGGCTGAAATGCTCCAATTACCTATGGTCACCACATCCTCTTGTCTCACTGTAGTGAAGCAACATAGGCAGATAAATTCTAGTGGGACATGAGTTTATTGATTCACAAAGAGAAGCCACTGTTACAGTCAATGGAAATTGTCCAACTCCTCATATCAAAGCCTTCTCTCCCTGTGAGCAGAGCTACATGGAAAGCCAGGTCATTATCAAACCTTTGCTTGGGGAAGGTGGACTTAGAAGAAAGGGAACTGGATATATGATACCAGTGTTTAAAGGCACCTGTATGGGACAGGCTGACAAGTCAATTTCACTGGCTCTATCTACCCTACCTAGTGCGTGGATGGGCCCTACCAACATTTGCCTCTAGGACTCACCATTGCCTATTTCCAAGATTTATTCATTGCCCCAAATAAAAACTCAGTACTCATTAAGCAATAACTCTCCCTTCCCCTGCCCACTGTAACCACATGTATACTTTGGTCTTCATGCATTTGCCTATTCTAGATATTTCATATAAGCAGGACCAAACAGTATTTGTCCTTTTGTGTCTGACTTACTTCACTTAGCATAATGTTTCCAAGGTTCATCTACGCAGTAGTGTATACCAGAACTTTGTTTTTCTTTATGGCTAAATAATATTCCACTCTATGTATATACCACCAAGTATCATAAAAGCTTTCCCAATCTCCTCCTAGTTCTGGCCCCTTCTCACATCATAGCAACTTCATATCAAAATAAACAATGCAGAAAAGAATACAAAAGAAAGCTTTTTAAAAAATGTCTACCACCGAAGGGAAGGACAATACTCAATACATGGAAGGTCAGCTCAAATGGACTGGACTAAAAGCAAAGAAGTTGCCGGGATAAACTGTATGCTTCAAAGGTCAGCGGAGCAAGGGCGGGGGTTTGGGGGCTATGGTTTAAGGGGACTTCTAAGTCAATTGGCAAAATAATTCTATTATGAAAACATTCTGCATCCCACTTTGAAATGTGGCATCTGGGGTCTTAAATGCTAACAAGCGGCCATCTAAGATGCATCAATTGGTCTCAACCCACCTGGATCAAAGGAGAATGAAGAACACCAAGGTCACATGATAACTATGAGCCCAATAAACAGAAAGGGCCACATGAACCAGAGATTTACATCATCCTGAGACCAGAAGAACTAGTTGGTGCCTGGCCACAACCTATGACTGCCCTGACAGGGAGCATAACAGAAAACCCCTGAGGGAGCAGGAGATCAGTGGGATTCAGACCCCAAATTCTCATTAAAAAAAGACCAGACTTAATGGTCTGACTGAGACTAGAGGAACCCCGGCGGTCATGGTCCCCAAACCTTCTGTTGGCCCAGGACAGGAACCATTCCCGAAGACAACTCATCAGACATGGAAGGGACTGGACAGTGGGTAGGAGAGAGATGCTGATGAAGAGTGAGCTCTCTGTATCAGGTGGACACTTGAGACTGTGTTGGCATCTCCTGTCTGGAGGGGGGATGGGAGGGTAGAGAGGGTTGGAAGCTGGCAAAATTGTTACGAAAGGAGAGACTGGAAGGGCTGACTCATTAGGGGGAGAGCAAGTGCGAGTATGGAGTAAGGTGTATATAAACTTATATGTGACAGACTGACTTGATTTGTAAACGTTCACTTGAAGCTCAATAAAATTTTTTTTTAAAAATTCCATCCCAAATGGCACCAATAAAATACCTAAAATCAAAATATTCAATGAGTGATATACAAGACCTATACAATGAAAATTAAAATATTAAGAGAAATTAAAAAAAAAAATGTCTACCACCTAGAAATAACCATCATTAACATTACGTAAAAATCATCCCCTAGGCATATTTCAATGAGAAAAAAAGATGAATAGGATGAGTAGACAGGTAAATAGAAATGCATAAAATACTACTACATATACTACGTATTTTAATTAAAAAATACTAAAATCGCTTCTACCAAAATTTAACAGAAGAGGAACAGGTAAGTAAAAATGAACTTCGATTGTGCTGAACTTCAAATGTTTCTTCAGCATAAGAAAAATGACTTTCTAAAATATTCCCCTAAAGTTAAGAAAAGAATTTAAGAAATAGAAGTCACTATTTTTTATTAGTCTCCTTTTCATTTCTTCAGTATATTACTTAGCCTTTGAACTCCTATTTTATTGAATTAATGTTGTTATGTTATTCTATAATCCAAAGCACTCATGAGGAATTTAATTCTATTCCTTGGGTTGTTTTCTTCTTGTCTCCTTGTCTTTTAGATGCTTTGTTTCTGTTTTTTTGTTTGTTCTGTTTTGTTTCTCTGTAGCTTTCTTATATAGTTGTGCTATTTCTTTTCATTCTGCTCATGCTTGGGAACTCTTTCCAGATCTTTGATTTGCTTTGATATAATAATAACAACAATATTACCTAAAACATAGCTATACGGCACTTTCTATGTGCCAGTCGCTGTTATGTTCTACAGGTATTAACTCATTTATCCTCACAAGAATCTCGAGGTATTATTACTATCACCTTTTCACAGACGAAGATCTTGAGGCACAAGAGATCTATTAACTTTTTCAAGTAACTTGTAAGAAGCAGAGGAAGACTATAAGCAAGACATTGTGGCTCCGATATCCATTATCTTAATCACTATACTTGACAACATAAACCCATTGCTGTTGAGTTGATTCCAACTCATAGCAACCATATAGAACAGAGTAGAACTGCCCCATAGGGTTTCCAAGTTGCTGCTGGTGGATTCGAACTGCCAACCTTTTGGTTAGCAGCCTGAGCTCTTAACTACTGTGCCACCAGGGCTCCATACTTGCTATCATTTCTGAGATTAATTCATCCTCCCAACTGAGCTACAGACTGAGGGCTGACTATTTCTCGTTCTATACACTTTTTCTGTACCTTAAAGAGAAGTTTTAACTTCTGGTTTCATTCTGCCTAGTTGGAAGCTATATTCCAATGCCCTTAGAAAAAGTACCTTTAGGCTTTGGATTCAACCTCTAGTTTAGCCTGTATTAGTTTCCTATTGCTGCTGTAACAAATTATCACAAACTTAGTGACTTCAAACAACAGAAATTTACTCCCTCACAGTTCTGGAACTCAGAGTCCAAAATGGGTTTCACTGGGCTAAGATCAATGAGTCAGCAGGCCTCATTCTAAGGAAGAATGTTCCCTTGCCTTCTCGGCTTCTAGAAGCCACCTACATTCCTTGGCTCATGGCCCCTTTTTCCATCTTCAAAGCTAGCAGTGTAACATCTTCCAATTTCTCTCTGACTCTGACTCTCCTACCTCCCTCTTGTAAAGGGTCTTGCAATTACATTGGACCCACCTGGATAATCCAGAATAATCACCCTATTTTAAGACCCTTAACTTAATCACATCTTCACACTCCTTTTTACCACATAAGGTAACACATTCCCAGGTTCCAATGATTAGGATGTAGACATGTTTGGGGGACGATTATTCTGCCTCCCACAAACCTAGAGCCCTCCAATCCTCACATCTACTGAAGAAGTCATTCACTTCCATTTGCTTCACCCACTTCTCACCAATCAGAAAAGGAAAAAAGAGATACTCTATTTACTTTTTTCATAATTGATGATATAAATAAGAATTCTCAGGATTTTGGTGACTCACAAGTATGACTTCTGGAGAATGGAGTTAGGAAATTTTCTATGCGATGCACTTCCTCTGAAATACAGAATCTTCTGCCTTTCCTTATTCACCACTTCTGTAATTTGTAGCACTGGAATGTGCTCTATTCCTTGATTTTTTCCTTTTCTAATTTGTATGAACTTGGGGGTCACTAATTTACTTCATTAGATATTAGAGGAAGAAGGTCCCGTGAGGAGGAATTTTCACTCCATCACCCTGCACCAAATGCCCACACCCACAATTTAGCACACATGGCTTCTTGAAGATACCAAATTACCTTAATCCTATAGTTCTGATAGGGGAAACTAGGTTCCTATGGGAAAGGAAGGAGGAAGAAACAAAAAACTGCAAAGGGTATATAAAAATCCAAGTTGAGATTGAGAACAATCTAAAATAACTAGTCAGGAAAATGTTTTAAGTACTCAGGTGTTGAAAGTTATTTAACCTTGAGTGAGGATGTCAGATCCCTGGTTCGGACACAAAGAAAGGGGGAACAGAGGCAAATATAAATTTCTGCTTCTTGGCACAATTTGCTTTCATTCTTTTGAATATTAGGCCTCAACATCAGGTTTCAGTAGCTTCAGACCTTCACTTTTTACTGAAAACTCAGTATCGGTTTGATTTGCCTTTCCCCATTTCCAAGCAGGATCTATCTATGCTACTGGGAAATTTCACTTTAGTTCTCCCAGCCAGATATACCAGGAATGCGGGGCCCCTTTCTGAACCAGAAGCTCATGACTGATAGGAGGAGTGAAAGTTGTTGACCTGCTCCTCTGCAGGCCTTCTACAGGGATGTGAAAAAGCATGGCGTCCACTTCAATACCGGCAGCACAGGGGTCTCATTGAAGTCAACTCCCCAACAGAGCTGTGTGCAGCTAAGAATTGTTTATAGGATTAAAAAATACGTAATGTCATGTGTTAAGTAGCAGAAAAAACTTACATAACATGTCTGAATAAGAACTTACATCCAGAATATACAAAAACTGTCATAACTAAGTCATAATAATAAAAAACAATCAACCCAATTTTAAAATCAGGCAAAAGGTGAGAGCACCAAAAAAGTTATATGGTGGCAAAAAAGCACGAGAAAACATTCAACATCACTACTCATTATTCTTGCTAGTTGCCATCAAGTTGGCACCCTACTCATGGCAACCCCATGCACAATGGAACAAAATGCTGCCCGGTCCTGTGCCATCCCCATGGTCAGCTGGGGGTCGGACCAGGGATGCAAAGTAAAACCACAACGAGATACCACCACACACTTATTAAAACGTCTAAAATTTTAGAAATTAAAAAAAAAAAATTAACACTAAGTGCCGGCAAGGAGGCGGGCAACTGGAACTCTCATACGTTGCTTGTGTAAATGCAGAATGGTACCGCCACTGTGGAAAATGGACAGTTTCTTTAAGAGGTAAATGTGTATTTACAATAATGTTTATTATTGTTACAATTGTTATTATTATAACAATAATCCCACTCCTAGGTATTTACTCAAGAGAAATGAAAACTTACGTTCACACAAAAACCTGTAAGTGAATGCACTTCCGATCCAAATTCCAATGTCATATTTTAAGGGGATAGAGAAACAAATCACCAGCTTCATATGGAAGGGAAAGAAGCCCCGGATAAGCAAAGCGTTACTGAAAAAGAAGAAGAAAGTGGGAGGCCTCACTTTACCTGATTTCAGAACCTATTATACAGCCACAGTAGTCAAAACAGCCTGGTACTGGTACAACAACAGGCACGTAGACCAATGGAACAGAATTGAGAACCCAGATATAAATCCATCCACGTATGAGCAGCTGATATTTGACAAAGGACCAGTGTCAATTAATTGGGGAAAAGATAGTCTTTTTAACAAATGATGCTGGCATAACTGGATATCCATTTGCAAAAAAATGAAACAGGACCCATACCTCACACCATGCACAAAAACTAACTCCAAGTGGATCAAAGACCTAAACATAAAGACTAAAACGATAAAGATCATGGAAGAAAAAATAGGGACAACCTTAGGAGCCCTAATACAAGGCATAAACAGAATACAAAACATTACCAAAAATGACAAAGAGAAACCAGATAACTGGGAGCTCCTAAAAATCAAACACCTATGCTCACCTAAAGACTTCACCAAAAGAGTAAAAAGACCACCTACAGACTGGGAAAGAATTTTCAGCTATGACATCTCCGACCAGCACCTGATATCTAAAATCTATATGATTCTGTCAAAACTCAACCACAAAAAGACAAACAACCCAATTAAGAACTGGGCAAAGGATATGAACACACACTTCACTAAAGAAGATATTCAGGCAGCTAACAGATACATGAGAAAATGCTCTCGATCATTAGCCTTTAGAGAAATGCAGATTAAAACTATGATGAGATTCCATTGCACTCCAACAAGGCTGGCATTAATCCAAAAAACACAAAATAATAAATGTTGGAGAGGCTGCGGAGAGATTGGAACTCTTATACACTGCTGGTGGGAATGTAAAATGGTACAACCACTTTGGAAATCTATCTGGCGTTATCTTAAACAGTTAGAAATAGAACTACCACACAACCCAGAAATCCCACTCCTCGGAATATATCCTAGAGAAATAAGAGCCTTCACACAAACAGATATATGCACACCCATGTTTATTGCAGCTCTGTTTACAATAGCAAAAAGCTGGAAGCAACCAAGGTGTCCATCAACGGATGAATGGTTAAATAAATTGTGGTACATTCACACAATGGAATACTACACATCGATAAAGAACAGTGACGAATCTGTGAAACATTTCATAACATGGAGGAACCTGGAGGGCATTATGCTGAGCGAAATTAGTCAGAGGCCAAAGGACAAATATTGTATAAGACCACTATTATGAGATCTTGAGAAATAGTATAAACTGAGAAGAACATATACTTTTGTGGTTACGAGGCGGCGGGGAGGGAGGGTGGGAGAGGGTTTTTTACTGCTTTTTTTTTTTTAGTTACTAGATAAGAACTACTTTAGGTGAAGGGAAGCACAACACTCAATACACGGAAGGTCAGCTCAAATGGACTGGACTAAAAGCAAAGAAGTTGCCGGGATAAACTGTATGCTTCAAAGGTCAGCGGAGCAAGGGCGGGGGTTTGGGGACTATGGCTTAAGGGGACTTCTAAGTCAGTTGGCAAAATAATACTATTATGAAAACATTCTGCTTCCCACTTTGAAATGTGGCATCTGGGGTCTTAAATGCTAACAAGCGACCATCTAAGATGCATCAATTGGTCTCAACCCACCTGGATCAAAGGAGAATGAAGAACACCAAGGTCACACGACAACTATGAGCCCAAGAGACAGAAAGGGCCACATGAACCAGAGACTTACATCATCCTGAGACCAGAAGAACTAGATGGTGTCCGGCCACAACTAATGACTGCCCTGACAGGGAGCACAACAGAGAACCCCTGAGGGAGCAGGAGATCAGTGAGATGCAGACCCCAAATTCTCATAAAAAAAAGACCAGACTTAATGGTCTGACTGAGACTAGAGGAATCCCAGCGGTCATGGTCCCCAAACCTTCTGTTGGCCCAGGACAGGAACCACTCCCGAAGACAACTCATCAGACATGGAAGGGACTGGACAATGGGTTGGAGAGAGATGTTGATGAAGAGTGAGCTACTTGTATCAGGTAGACACTTGAGACTGTGTTGGCATCTCCTATCCGGAGGGGAGATGGGAGGGTAGAGAGGGTTAGAGACTGGCAAAATTGTTACGAAAGGAGAGACCGGAAGGGCTGACTCATTAGGGGGAGAGTAAGTGGGAGTATGTATATAAGCTTATACGTGACAGACTGACTTGATTTGTAAACGTTCACTTAAAGCTCAATAAAAATTATTAAAAAAAAAAAAAAAACCTGTAGGTGAATGTTTACAACAGCTTTATTCACAATTACCAAAAATTGGCAACAATTCAAAAGTCTTTCAACTAGGGGATGGAGAAACAAATTGTAGTACATACATTCCATATAATGAACTACTACTCAGCAATAAAAATGAGCAAACTACACAACAACATGGGTGAAACTCAAATGCATTATGCCAAGTTAAAGAACCCATACTGTATGATTTCATCCATATGACATTGTAGAGAAGGCAAAACTATAGGGACAAAAGATAAACCAGTGGTTGCCAGGGCCTGGTGGGAGGGCAGGACAAGGAGACAGGAAAAGGGAATGTTTTGTGGTGATAAAACTGTTCTATATTTTGATTGTGATGGTGATTATATGCATTTATCAAAACTCACAGAGCTATACCACTAAAAAGAACGAATTTTGCTAAAAAAAAAAGCATTTTTTTTCTTTATGAAAGAAAAATGTATCATATGGAAGAAATTATAGAAACTATCTAGTAAAACCCACTCAATTGGTAAGAGAAAACTGAGAAAGAGTAACTCAAAGTCATCTGAGGTGAGAGTGGTGGGATAAGAACCGAAGTCTCCTCATCCCTACCTCAGATCTTTTCCGCTACAGCAATATTTGTCAATTTTTTTTTTTTTTAACCTTAACTTTTGAGTAAAAAATACATTGTATTGCTGCCATACCCAACCACCACATACCCAACTGTAAGCAGCTCATTCATTACCCCATAACTCTGCAAGTCAGAAGTCTGGCACAGTGTGGCTGGATTCTTTGCTCAGGTTCTCACAAAACTGAAGTGAAGATGTCAGCTGGCCTGAGCTCTTATCTGGAGGCAATAAAGAAGAATCCACTCCCAAGCTGGTTCAAATTTTGGCAAAATTCAGTTCTCTGCAGTTGTAGGGCTGAAGTCCCCATTTCCTTGCTGGCTATAGGCTGCGGGTCATTCATTCTCAGCTTCTAAAGGTCGACCATACTCCTTGGCTTGTGGCCCCCTCTATCTTCAAAGTCAGCAACAGCAGATTGAGTTTTCATGCTTATCTCTGACATTTTCTGACCTCCTCTTCTACCCTCAGCCAGGCCGGGAGAAAGCTGTATTTTTAAGGACTCATGCTCTGATAATCCAGGATAATCTATTTTAAAGTCAACAATTTGTAATCGTAATTACATCTACAACACCCCTTTTGCCATATATTGCCACATATTCATAAACATGACACCAAAGGGGGAAATGTCACAGAGGTCAACATGCTGTCTACAACACACATTTTACACAAGGAACTAGTACATAAAAAATGAAACAAAAACTAAACAAATACTCTTAATGAATTCAAAGATCTGATGTTTTTATTACATTATTTAAAAAAAAAAAAAAGGCTGGTGGCAACCCACTAATTGATTTCATGATCTTATGATCCCACTAATGGGCAATAATTCATAATTTTATCTTGAAAAAAAAGGCAACACTCCCTTTTAAATTCCCATTCGCCATGATAATAGGAGAGCCATGGGAGGGCTTCAGGCATCTGTGTAACCCCTAAAATCACATACAAAATGTTATGGTTCTAACCAATCACAAAGGAAACAATAGACGAAGCCAGGTTGGGGACTTTCTACAGGATACCTGACCAGTACTCCTCAAGGCTGTCAAGGTCATGAAAAACAAAGAAGGCTGAGAAACTGTCACAGACCACAGAAGACGGGGAGACACGACAATTAAATGCGATGTACTCTGGATTGGATCTTGGAACAGAAAACTAACATTAATGGAAAAATCAGTGAAATCCAAATAATGTCAGGAGTTTAAATAGTAACAAAGAAATACGAATGTCAGCTTCGCAGCTTTGACAAATGTACCATGGTAATGTAGGACGTTTGCAATGGGAGAACTGGGTGAGAGGTATACAGAAACTCTTCGTACTATCTTTACAGCTTTCTGTAAATCTGAGGAGATCCATGAGCTTTGTATCTCCAGAGTGGCCCAGGATCCAAAAATACTTATGAGCCACTGTCCTAGGCTTCCAGCTGTTTTCCTGAACCACTATGGTCTAAGTGCCCTGCCTCCTTCCTATGTTACCCACACCCTCCCTCAAAATACAAAATCTAAATTGGCTCTAAATCTAGGGTCACATTTATCTGAAACTTCTGTAAGACCTGAAGTGGAGAGCCATAAATTCTGGAGCCACGCTCTGGTGACTTGCTGGAAAAATGAAGACCAAAATAAACAAAAGGACTGTTTGGAATGGCTGGCAGAAAGATCAGGAAGGTCTAAGACTGGGCATGGTGGCTCTCCAGTCATGGGGGCAAGAACAAAGTCAAGATTATAAAACACACTAGATTGAACTTGATCAGAAACCTTTATTTTGGTCCTCATCATTCATTAAGCAACCTACGCAAAACATGTTCTTCATCTCTGCCCCAAACAGCAGCAGCTGCAACTAGCCCTGAGTGGAAGACAGACCCAAGTAGCAGAAGAGCTTGTGCAGAAAAATTAGCAGGTGAGATCTCTAAGTATCCCAGCTTAGGTGAAGGCAGAACAGAAAGAGTATATATGTGCAATATTCTAAGGACAGTGGTCTCCAAAGCTGAGGCCTTCGGGGAGCAGCTGGCTGAAGGACGCAGGTAAAGGCTCACAAAACTGCACAGCTCTGCAATCAATCCAAAGTACCTAGAAACACAAAGAGCAATGTGTAAAGCAAGGTACCTCAAGAGCTGTGTAATAAACTGAACAAAGTTAAAATGGAAGCTGCAGCAGATCTCTTAAGATGAAAATGATAGTTTTGAGGACTATCCATCCAAAAGGATGGATGGATATTCATCCTGAAAGATGGATGGAGCATTTGTAATTAGCATACTAGCCTGGGGAGGTGGAATTACAGATGCAAAAGGAGCTAAGATGTTGTGTTAGTTAATGCAAATTTGTGTGGACTACACAAGGGGTGAGGGATACAAAATAAATGAGGCAAGTTCTCCAAGCAAAGAGTTAAAATTAAAATCTTTTTTAGAAAGCTCCAGTTCAAAATGAGGGTCTGGATCCACAACTTTATACACCTTTACCTCCCAAGATTCCAATCAAAAGGAAAAACAGTTTTAAAAAGTCTAAATCTACAATAACAAGGAATGGGGATTTCAACAAAAACTGAATAGAAATCTGATTGAAGTATTTTTCAAATACAGCAGAGGAAAAATCAGTCTAAACTGAACACAGAGGGAGCTGCAGCAAAGGAGGGAACCCACCTGCCTAGGAGAACCATGGGAGGTTTCAGATGCAGACGCCAGGAATGACAGAAAGAGAAGCAAGACATGAGGCTAAAGGGGTTTAATACTTGAAGGTTTATATGCAAATGGTTGACCCCATACCCCCACCATCTCCCCTGCATGCAGCACTGCCAGGAACCAGATATATAAAATCAAGAAGGAAAAAAAATCAGAGGGCTCTCCTCCAAAGAACTAATGGGCTATCTGGAGAGAACCAGAACAGCTAGTGAAAATGCTGGCTCCCCAAAGAAAAGCCTTTCATACTCCGGCCTTTGGGGGCCCCCAGCATAACGCCAACATCCGAACCCATCCCTGTTTACCCTAACATAAAGCTGACAGGCAACCATCTCTGCTACACAGACACACAGACACACACACACAGAGAGCTTCCAAACAGCCCTCTTATTCCCTCATTCTTAATACAACGAAAATCCAAATATTACCAGGCATCTGAAGAAAGCCTTCACAGTGAAAAGAGACCAAAATTTATTTAAAAAAAAAAAAAACCTAGAATAAAACAGCTAATTCAGGGAAAAGAATAATAAAAAAACCACCACTGCCGTCGAGTCAAAGAAACACCTAGAATAGAACAGGTAATTCAGGGGAAAGAATGATAAAAAAAACCACCACTGCCGTCGAGTCAAAAGAACACCTAGAATAGAACAGGTAATTCAGGGAAAAGAATAGCACGCAAGAAAAACAAAACAAAGCAAAAACACCTTATTTCTCGAAAAAAATATATTTTGATAATGGCAAGTTCCTGCTGAAACCACCTGATAAAGCTATTTGTTTAAAAATTTGTCAGGCATTGAAAAGCCATCAAAAAAAGGCAAATCCAAAATCTAGAGAAGGCAAGAAGACAAAGTAAACCAGCCTCCAAAGCTGTTTTTGCCCTGAGGGCATCTGCCAATCTGAAAGATATAGCTGAGAAACTGTACTATGATTTTGACCAGCTGAGAAAACCAAGAGTCAAATCCCAGAGTTGGCCCAAGTAGGGAAAGTCTGATAATCCTCCTTTCTTCAAGCTAGAAAGGCTACACTGTCAGAGTAAGGCTGAACCGCTCAGAGACTGCCCCAGAGGTTCATGTCCCCCAGTGGTCCAGGAAACCTCCTGCCTTGGATTTGGACTAAGGAGATCCAACACTGATAACTTCCCTAAGGTGCCTTGCAAAAGCAAATGAAAATCTTCTTTGGAGAAAGGAGTTACTACATAGGCCTCAAATTATCCAACAAATCATTTTTTCAAGTACAATGACCAGTATACAAGTGAATCACGCAAACAAGGGGTAAACGACCATGACAATACTAGCAGAAACAAGAGACAACAAAATCCCTCCCCCACGCCCCATCCCAGCTTTCTTCAAATCCAAGGCCAACTTGGAGGCTTCGGCAGAGCTTCCAGACTAAGACAAACTACAAAGAAAAGCCTGGCAATCTACTTCTGAAAATCAGCCAATGAAAACCCCGTAGATCACAACAGAATACTGTCTGATGTAGTGCTATAGGATGATCCCCCTTGGTTGGAAGGCACTCAAAATTCACAGTGGCCCTAAAAAAGGACTTGAGCATACCAGTGATCGTGAAGACAGTGCAGGACCAGGCGATGGTTCATTCCGTTGTACCTGGGGTCACCACGAGTCAGAGCTAAGAGCAGCAACAATTAAAAATCCAAGCTAGGCACTACACCATGGTAGAGGATACTGTCCATATAAGGAGACTAATCAAATATACATTGAAAAACTAGAGAGTAATGGAGAGCAAGTGCTAGATGACGTATTAAGAACTACCCCCCATACTATGCAAGAGAAAACTCCTTGAAAGCTGGCATGGCCATGGAGTGCAAAGAGAAGGTAGATCTGAGCCAGGCTGGCCTTCAATTCGAGATGAACCACAGGCAAGGGAGCTGAGGGGTGGAAAACTGCAAATGGTCTCTCCACTTCTATCCCTGGCACCCTCTAATTTATTATCCAAAGAGCATCAGTGTTGGTCTCACCCCTTCGGGAACAAGGAAGAATGAAGAAAATGAAAGATACAAGGGAAAGATAAGTCCAAAGGACTAATGGACCACATCTATCACATCCACCAGCCTGAGTCCAGTACAATGAGATGGTACCCAGCTACCACCACTGACTGCTCTGACAGGGATCACAAGACAGGGTCCCAGACAGAGCTGGAGAAAAATGTAGAACAAAATTATAACTCAAAAAGAAAAGCCAGACTTGCTGGCCTGACAGAAACTGGAGAAACCTGAGAGTATGGCCCCCTACCACCCTTTCAGCTCAGTAATGAGGTCACTCCTGAGATTCACCCTTCAGCCAAAGACTGAACAGGCCATGGAACAAAACAAGACTAAAGGGGTGCACCAGCCCTAGGGGAGGGACTGGAAGCCAGGGAGGAACAGGCAAGCTGGTAATAGGGAACCCAGGGTTGAGAAGGCAGAGTGCTGACATGTCGTGGGGTAGTTAACCAATGTCGTAAAACACTGTGTGTACTGTTTGATGAGAAACTAGTTTGTTCTATAAACTTGCATCTAAAGTACAATAAAAAAAAAAAAAAGAACATCAGTGTTACCTCTTTAAAACACAAATTGGATCCTATCACTCATCTCGGAAAGTCAGTAATTAATACTGAACAAGTAAAGTAGGCGCCAACATTTTTGACTGGAAAACTGGCAGAAAGTTTCTTGCCTTAGGTAGGCAACTGAAAAAACAAAAATTATTTTTAAGAAAAATGAGTAGGCAGAAAGAGAGGCTGACGGCCAATCTACAAATTAGGCTCAAAGCTGGCCGTGGGAATAATTAAAAAATCAAGTAACTAAAAGACATTGAAAAGAATATATCAAAAGAATAAGGGGCCTAGGTTGATATGGACATGCAGAACAAAGCACTAAAAAGAGTGAGATGAATAAATCAAGAAAAGATTTCTGAAGGTAATGAGGCTTGAAAGAGGTAATGATAACACTGGCGGACTCAAGGTGAGAACGAGCTGAGGACAAAGGGCTTTCACAGAGCCATTCAATCAGAATATGTGAAGAGTAAGCTGATCCAATTTAGGAGTTAAGCGGCAGAAACAGATCTGAGGGAAAGTAGGTAAAATGAGGTATTTCTAATGTTTGCTATTTCAGTGACAACAAGATTTACTTGGTATATACGCATTAATCCAAAATTCCTAAGAACAGATACAGGCAAGACAGAGGCGTAACTAAGGTATGGCAGACAGGAAGTGCGTCCTGGGCTCTGCTTGACGAGGGGCGCTAATGAGCAGTTTCTATTGGCCACAGCCATTTCCATCACCAGCTGTGAGAAATCATTCGGCAATTTAAAACTAATTGCCATAGGCACTATTTTCCGTAGATAGGCCTCTGCAAGTAAAAAATCTCAATGCTGTAAAATAATCACTTTACAGATTATCGAAAAAGAAAAGGGAACAACGGGTGACTTTAAATGTTGGCAATCACTCCTGATCTCTACAACATTAGGATGAGGAAGAAGGTTTATATCTGGGGATAGAAACCAAGATAGGAATCAGACTTCTGAATCATCTAACTCCACCAGGGTCTTCATACTCCCTCCAATTTCTTTATGGCTAGCAATTTTCAGGTCAAAGTTCTAATTTCACAAGGGGACAGACTGAATCTCATGTGATTCAGCAAGTTTGTTTTTCCTATCTAACAAGAAATACAATTATCCCTACACAAACAAGGAAGAACCAAGCACCCATTCTATAAGGCCTCAACTCAGATTATTAGCATGGAAGACACAGGTGGAAGTGACTGATTACCCACTGAGAGTGAACTCACCTTCCAGAAATGCAAATTCATCCACAGCTTCTATCGCATTATCTGAAACACAAAGTAAAGGACACTTGACTAACTCCGGTCATTTGGTCATCAGCCCCAAAACACCACAACACACATAGTGAAGGGCATGAGGCTTTATGCAAATGAGGGCATTTATAAAATTTACCCCTTGTTGTCTCGAGCCTGCATTTGAGATCCATTTCTACCCCACCAATTCTTACACATCGGCTGTCTCTCCACAAGAGTTAGGAAAAGCCAGGCCACATACTGTTTAGTTAGGGAAAAAAATGGAACACCTCCCTACAATCCTGCTTTAAACCTAAGCTGACTTATCCTTTTTACTCTGAAAGTCATTAAACCAAAAAAAAAAATCTCTGCCGTCAAGTCGATTCCAACTCCTAGGGACCCTATAGGACACAGTAGAACTGCCCCATATGGTTCCCAAGAAGTACCTGGTGGATTCGAACTGCCAACCTTCTGGTTAGCAACCATAGCTCTTAACCACTATGGCACCAGGGTCTCCCTGAAAGTTATTAAGAGTTTGGCAATATAGCAAGGTGAGTGAGAAACAGTATGTGGAAGCTTACACATGTTTAGAGATTACAAACTAGATATAGGGGCCAGAAATCAAACCCAGATTCTAGAGGAAAAAGAAATGTCAAGCCTGATACAATATAGGTGTGAAGGGGTCTACTCTGCTTTGGCAACCCCTAGCCTCCTTTCATACTCTGCCCACAACACTCTGCAGCAACCCAAAGAAGAGACTCTAAAGTTAGGGCTTTCTGGAACTGTGACAGGCCAATATGAAAATATCACAGTGAGAGACCCTGTGGCACCCCTCATATCAGTGATGCCTTCTCAAGTGGGAAGGAAAGCACAGACCAGCCCTCCTTTGTCGGCCTCAAGATCCCACAAAGACACTCTACCCAAATCTCTCCTCTGCAGGGTTTTCCTCTTTCCTTGTTGAGCACAGCAATAGGCATCTTTTGCAATGGTCTCCACAAACAGTTCCTGTGGAGCAAACAAGAAGAGTTTTATCAGTGGGTTCCAGCACAGTTCTTTGTGAGCCACGCTGTTGGGGGACAGGGTGTTCTCAGGGAAGCTGAAGGAAGGCTGTCCTGAATTTCATGAAGGTCTATTCCCCTCCCTTCTATCCCAGTAGGCCTGAATGAAAAGTCCCCTGCCTCTAACTTGTAAATTCACCTCACTCATTCACTTGAGACGCCTACAAGTTCTGTGTTGGCCACCGAACATGAAAATTAAAATCATTGCCCAGGCCCTCATGAAGAGACAGATGTGCGAACAATGAACAAACTAGTATAACTACTGTAGGGATGTGACCCTTTTCCTCCATCTTTCCCTTCTGACACACCTCAGAATCAGGCCCCTCTCCCAGCTCTCGGTCCCCAAGCAAACCCCGCCCAGACCCTCCCTTTCTCCTCCTCCTCTCAAGCCGTCACTAAGCCCCGCCCCTATCGCTCCGCCCCTCGGAAGGCCCCCGAGGCCCCGCCCCTTGCAGCGCTCGCTCTCCCTCCCGCCCCCGCCATTGGGGTGGGCCTCGCGCCAACGCCGCACCGCGGCTCGTGCCAGGATGAAAATGGCTTCCTGTCCCGCGAGCGTCACGTCGGGGTCCGCCTTGACCAGGGCCTTCACTCGTGCCAGAGGCAGCCTTGAAAGACGAGCCCCGGACGCATTGGTCGGGGCTTGGGGCTGCGGGGTCGCTGCCTCACCACCAGACCCCTCCTCCTCGTGGGGTGTCCCGCTACCAGCCGCCGCCGCCATCCCGGCCCCGAGCGTCCTGCGCGCGGCCGATGACTGAGCGCGCGCATGCGGCGCCGGGCCTTTTCCCGCGCGGGCTTTAAGCCACGCCCCCTGTGGGCTCATGCCCCCGCCCCAGGCGCTCTTGGGAAGCTCGGCCTGCAGGAACCCGGCGCAGGGCGTTACGCGGGCGGGAGTAGGGCGCCGGGCGCCGTCCGGCTTTGTCACCACTGCCTCGCTTGCCGTTCCCCAGTGGCCCTCCGGCGCTGTCTGGCTTTTTTGAGCCCAAGCACCGCCACGTAGCCGGTGACAGTGGTGACTGGGCTGGGCTAGTGCTGGGGGAGCACCAAGGTCTGGAGAAACCTAAACCCGGCCAGCGAGAGGGCGAGTCTCGGTCGATGACGGGTGTCCCCGAGGCTGAGGGGCCAAGTGCCAGAGCGAAGCCCGGACGTTCCCGGGAGGGCCCAGCACCCAGGCAAGAGGGTACCCAGGAGGCCGCGAAGCCTGAACCAGCGTTAGGAGAACAAGTTTTATATACTCTTGAAAGAGGTGTGGGACTTTGGTAAGCAGAGATGGAGGAAGTTCAGTCCAGGCAGAGGAAGCCACAAAGAAAGGCAGGGAGTTTGGAAAGCATGAAGATACTGCGATCACAGGGTGTCCACGTTTGTTCCAATCACCGGTTCCATCAGAGCATTGGTTCTCACACTTTGGTCTCAAGTGTTAAGCTCTTTATACTCTTAAAAATTATTGGGGACCCCAAAGAACTTTAATGTAGGTTATGTCTATCAATAGTTATTATATTAGAAATTAAAACAAAGTTTTAAAATACTCATTTACTGTAATAATCCCATTAACATAAATAATATTTTTATATAACAACTTCAAAAATACTAAATTTGGGGGGAAGGGTGGCATTGTTAATATTTTTATATAACAACTTCAAAAATACTAAATTTGGGGGTAAGGGTGGCATTGTTTTACCTTTTTTTTCAAATCTTTTTAATGTCTGAGTTAATTAGAAGACGTTAGTTTCTGTTAGCTGCTAATGTATGATAACATTATCACTTGCCACATAAAAAAAGGTCTGGAAAATTCCACTATATCTTCTTGAGAAAATGAGAATGAAAAAGGCAGATAACCTCTTAGTACTATTAAGAAAATAGTTTTGACTTCCCCTTCTCAGAAAAGCAGTTCCAGGACCCCCCCACCCCCACCCCAGGGTCCTCACACACCTTGAATTGGCAAAGAGAAACAGTATTTGCAATATCAGGTTTAATCTAAATCCATTCTCTTAAAGTAATTGCTCACATTTTTTAGTACATGCTATGTGCATGATTCAGAGTGGTTTACATTTGTGTAAACCGTTATTTATGTAATTTTCATAATACCCTCTCGAGGTACGTAATAATTTAACCTCATTTTATTGTTGAGGAAATTGAGGCACAGAGTGGTTAATAGTTCACGCACAGCAGAATATGGTGAAGCTAAGATGAAGTTGAATTAGATGACATCTGAAATCGCTCTCTATTCCAAAATTATGTGGTATACTCTGCCTGTGGCTGGACTAAAATAGGGACGCCACTACAGCATGGCCCAGAATTTAAAGTTGCAGAAGGGAAGTCACTGAAATTTCCACAGGAGCCTCCTTTAGGGTCTTAATCCTGAGTCTGTCATCGGATTACGTTTGTAGACTCTGCTATGCATAGAAAGCTCCAGGCAAAACCATAAAAAAAAAAAAAAATTAAAAACCATGGCTGGATTTTTGTGCCCCACTGCGTAGAACACTTCACAGAGCAACATCCCAACCAGCTCAGAGTAGTGAAATACTAATACTAAAAAAAAAGAAAAAATCGTTGCCGTGGGGATGATTCTGACTAGTGATGACCCTATAGGACAGAGTAGAGCTGCCCCATAGGATTTCCAAAGTTGTAATCTTATGGAAGCAGACTTCCACATCTTTCTCCCACGGAGCCACCGGTGAATTCAAACCGTCAACCTTTCGGTTAGCAGTTGAGCACTTAACCACTGCACTGCAAGGGCTCCTCCAAAGTATATAATAGAAGCCTAGATTCTGAGTTAACACAACGAAGAGTTGACCCGTGAGCGGCCAGGATTAGTTAAGATTTCTGAAGGGGGAATGTCAAATTAGGTTTTGGAAGCTTCTGTCTTGAACCCCTCTTTCTTCCCAATTTTCTCAGTCATTCATATTTTTTCTGCCTCTCTTTCCTCCATTTTTCTTCTCCCGGTACCTCTTTTTTTCCTCATCACTTGAATGTTTTACTACTTGGCCCAGCCCCACATCCCTTTCCCTGACTTTACTGCAACTAATGATACAGGCTGCTGAGCCATGTCTTGAACAGTACCTGAGCCATTTTTTTTCTTCTTTCTTCTTTCTCTCCCCCAGCCCATCCCTGCCTCCAAGTAAGATCCTGATGTTAGCTCCGCAAATGGTTAAATGTTAACCAGTGTTTCCTCTAGGACTGTGGAAAACAAGTGATGTTCATCTAAGCCTGTCAAATAAGACGAAGGATGGCAGCGGCTACACCCTGAGCTGATGGGATGATGGCAGGAAAAGATCAACGTGTTTGAGATAAAACCATCAAAACCGAGCGGAAGAAAGAGTGCACATTCCACAAGTCGCAAAAACTTATGGCCCCTTTTTCCCTTAAAAACCTGAGCCGATTGGTAGTCTGGTGAGACAGACGACTTTAGGAGGAGATCATTCCCGTCTGTCTCCATATAGCGGTATGTCTAATAATTGGCTATTTGCAGCAGGCGGCTCTAACTCTCGAAATTGCAGTAACACCAACAGAAAAGGTTTTAGATCACAAAGGATATCCTGACTATGAGCTCTGGCTTTCTCGGGGTGGTGCAAATGGTTGAGCACTTGACTAATAGCTGAAAAGTTGGCGGTTCCAACCCACCGAGATACTGTGGAAGACAAGCCTGGCAATCTGCTTCTAAAAGGTCATGGTCTTCAAAACTCCGTGGAGCAGTTCTACTGCACACATGGAGTTGCCCTGAGTCGGAATCACTCTTCCGCAACTAAAAACAAAAACAAAATTTGTTGGAAAGGGAAATCATCTTTGACTGTCTTTAAATTTTAGTGGCAAAAAAGCAGAGGAAAATTAAAACAAGGACAAACTTTAAATCTAGAATATTAACCCACCAGAGGAAAACTGTTTAAAAAGATGTCAGACAGGAAGAAAAAGTTTAGGGGAAAAAAAAGATTTCCATATCAATTCAAATAGAATAAGGCTAAAAAATAACTTTAAAAACTAAAAGAAAAAAATTAGTGCAGAAAAGAAATGTCACATGAAACATGTTATGTAATAAACTAATGGTTTACTAGCTTACCATCTGCCCTGTTAGGGTGAGAGTTCTATCTGGAGCTGTACATGCTGGTGAAACCAGTAACACTGCATCTCTTAATTAGTTTAAGAAAATAATTGTATATATGTTTATGTGTGTATTGTATATACATACAAGTACATTGTTGTATATACATTTGTGTGTGTGTAAGACACATTTAGAGGGTCAATTGTTTTTTTAAAAAATGGGGAAAAGAAGGCATAGCTATGATAAGAAACAATCCATGTTGTTGTTAGGTGCTGGCAAGTCACTTCTTACTCATAGTGACCCTATGTACAACAGAACGAAACACTGCCCAGTCCTGCACCATCTTTACAGTCATTGCTATGCGTGAGCCCATCGTTGCAGCCACTGTGTCAGTCTATCTGATCAGGGGACTTTTTCTTTTTTTGCTGCCCCTCTACTGAGCATGATGTCCTTCTCCAGGATCTGGTCCCTCCTGATAACATGTCCTAAGTACATAACACAAAGTCTTGCCATCCTTGCTTCTAAGGAGTATTCTGGCTGTACTTCTTCTAAGGCAGATTTGTTCCTTCTTCTGGCAGTCCATGGTATATTCAATATTCTTAGCCAAACAATCTATAAAGCAAAAACGAAATCTGTTGCCACCGAGTCAAGGACTGTTTAAAAGGGAGAGGTAAAGAGGAAGAATAAAGCATCATTAGTCTGGCCACAGGAGTCCCAGGGTGGTGCAAACAGTTAACATACTTGGCTGCTAACAGAAAAGTTGGAGGGTCGAGTCCTCTCAGAGGTGCCCCAGAAAAAGGCCTATCTCTGAAAAATCAGCCTTCTTAACCCTATGCAGCACAATTCTACTCAGACACACATGGGGTTGCCAAGAGTTGGAATCGACTCAATCAATGGCAACTGTTTTTGTGGTTTTTGGTTTAGCTTGGCCGTAGAAATCTGGGATGCAGAAATGCTTAAACACTTAAAAGTCAACCGACCAGAAGGGGGAAAGCATGTTGAGGAAAAGAAAAGAGAGAAACAAAAGTTGCAAAAGAAAATCTTACTCTTATTCAATGTTTAAAGAAATTGTAAATTATTCAGACATGGCTCCCGACCTTTTCCCCTAGTTTTGATTGAAATGGCATAGACTCAATGTGATCTATAAGGCTTTCCACGGTGGGCTCCCCCAACGTCCCTAGCCCCACTTCACACCACGTCCCCTCCTCTCTTCAGTCTAACCACAAAGGTTCTGTCTTTAGTTCTTCAACAATTCTGCCTGGAAATCTTGTCTCACCTTCCTTCAAATTCTAACCTCATATCTTTGTAGAAGTCTTCCCTGACCAACCCAGCCTCCCACAGGACCAAGTTAAATCACTCATACCACTGAGCACCTTCCCTTCATACTAGATGGCAATCATACAGTAAATGCATACAGACTGCATACCATACAGATTGCAATCCTGCATTTACCAGTGTGATTATTAATGTCTCCTTCCCTCCCTCAATATCCCCAGACTCCCTCCCTCACCATCCCCATTTGGGCAGGGTTCCTCCAGCTTTTATTCATTGAGTTACCAGCCTATGGTACAGTGCCTGGCAGTTAGGAAGTGCTTGTCTTAGCTATCTAAAACTGTTATCACAGAAATACCACAACCGGATGACTTCACCAAACAAAAATTTATTCTCTCACCATCTAGAAGGTCAGAAGTCCAGGTTCAGGGTGTCAGCTCCAGGGGAAGTCGTTCTGTCTCTATTAGCCCTGGAGGAAAGTCCTCATAATCAATCTTTCCCTGGTCTAGGAGCTTCTTAGCGCGGGAAGCTCAGGTCCAAAGGACTTGCTCTGCTCCAGATTTTGTCTTTCTGCTGGCTTTTCTCTTTTATATCTCAAAAGAGATTGGCTTAAAACACAACCTAATCTTGTAGATTGAGTTCTGCCTCATTAACATACCTGCCTCTAATCCTGCCTCATTAACATCATAGAGACAGAATTTACAACACATAGGAAAATCACATCAGGTGACAAAATGGTGGGCAATCACACAGTTCTGGGAATCATGGCTTAGCCAAGCTGACACACATTATTGGGAGACACAATTCAATCCATGACAGTGCTCAATAGGCATTTACTGAGTAAGTCATTAATGGTTGCTCACCTGGAATTGATACCTACAAGGAGAAGAGAGGACATTTGTGGTTCAGTGGTAGAATTCTTGCCTTCCCTGCTGGAGACCCTGGTTCAGTTCCTGGCCAATCCATCTCATGGGCAGCCATCATTCATCTGTCAGGAGAGGCTTGGGTGTTGCTATGATGTTGAATAGGTTTCAGTGGAGCTTCCAGGCTATGACAGACTGGGAAGAAAGGGCTGGCAACCTACTTCTGAAAATCAGTCATTGAAAACCCCATGGGTCACAAGGATCAAGATCTGCAACCAATCTTGGAAATGGTGCAGGACCAGGCAGCTCTTTGTTCCATTGTCCATGGAGTTGCCACGAGTTGGGGGCCAATTTGACAGTAGCTAACAACAACAAGGAAGGGAAGAAAGAAGTGTTATTTGAAAATACAAGTCATGAGTTTCTAGTAATTTCTATAAGGCAGTTTCCTCCCTCCCTCAATCTTTAGATAATCACTGCGTTGGGCAATTAATTTACAGTTTGCATAATTATTTTGTTTTATTTGATGATGGGAAATGTTAAAAATTTTTTTAAAACCTGAAAATAAGGTAGATACTAGTAATGCTACGTTTGGACCACTCCCTCTCTTCATTAAGCCTCCTTCTTCCCATGGACAACAGATAAAGTTGGACTTGTCAACTTTATGAGCACTGAATTTGCTTTACACTCTAATGTGGGAATGTGGTTGTCCTTTAAACAGTTAATGAGACAGCAGGAGTAACAACTATAAAGGACCAAAAACTATCCTAAATCATTTCCAACACAGCCCTTTTCAGTTCAATGGTCTAGAGAATTGGATTTTCTTATTCTCAGTAAGTAATGGAATGATTGGGAGCTATGTGTGGTCTTTAAGAAGTGCTTAATTAAAAGAAAGGAGATTCTAAGAATTAAGGCTTTTAATATATGAGTGTGAGTCACCATGTCAACTCAGTTATGGATTTAACTACTGTATAGAGTCATTTAGTGAATAAACATGCTTAAAGTAATTTATCATACCATTGCTGCTTATAGTCAGCAGCACTGTTTATATTAAGCCTAATTCCAGGAGACTATTTAAGATATTATTATTACTTTTCATCAAATTTAATATTCAAATTGTTCATATAGAACAATACAAGCTCTCACCCCATCATGGGCATGCCATCTAGACTAAGATAGGCCAGGAGAATCAGGGCCACATGAACCACAACATGGCCACCTTGACTAGCACTGTAAGTCTCCAAGGGGCTGAGATAATGCTGGTCACATGGATTAGCACAAGGTCAGTTTTGATGACGATCACCCTGGTCACTTTGGGAAGATCAGCAAGAAGTTTAACTACCCAAAGAAGAACCAGAGCTTCTCCCTGACTGTCAGCCTCAGTATAATGTAGACCCTTGTTTGGTCAAACAATAGTATCCCCCATCTTTGATAGGATGCAGTTGAGATGCTGCAAAGTTCTGGGGAGAGAAATGCTCCTGACATAGCCAGTCATCATGAAGGGTAAGTTCGTCAACAAAAGAACAAAGGAGGAGTTTAAGAATGTGGAGCACCTTGTGTTCTAGAGGCCAAATATGGGTGAGATTTACTAAATATTATAAATGCTTTACCAGAAGGAAAGAAAGAAAGAAAACTTACACATAAGCAGAAAGTTCATGCCTACTGTGAATAAAGCTTGACTTCCAGTAGCACTACTCCTAGAAATCGGGTGTTTGTTTTATTTTGTTTGTTCTTTTGACATAACTCAGTAATTTTCCATAGGGGCAGAAACCCTGATTCAAATCAGTGCTTTTCTCTGGTTCAAGCTAGTAATAAGAAGCTATTCTATCTTTCCTTTGTAAGAATGAATTTTTTTTTTTGCAAGAGGACTTTGAGTGTTACTCATTAACACCTATTCTCTGGTGTAGGAAACTCAGAATGAGGTGAAACTCACAGAGATATTAGGAGTAAGGATTGGAATGAGAATTGGAGTACTATGTCACAGATAAACTATACAGTGTATTGTGATAGTTTTAAAATAATTATACAAACTATTTGACACTCTTCCTACAAAAGAAAACCTAAATACCCTCCCCTAGAGTGTGGGCTGGACTTAGTGACTCACTTCTAACAAACAGCATATGGTGAAAGTGGCATTATTTGACTTTCAAGATTAAGGAAAGACGTTTGCACAAAAACAAGTTCATCAAGGTTGCAGAATACAATACCAATGTACAAAAATCAGTTGTATACACTAGCAATGACCAGTCCAAAAATGAAATTAAGGAAATAGATCTATTTACCAAACCACTAGTTGTCGTTGAATAAAATACTTAGGATTAAATTTAACAAAAGCAGGCATGATTTGTACACTAAAAATCATAAAACATCATTAAAAAAATTTTTAAAAAGACAAATAAATGGAAGTATAGCCAATATTCATGGATTGGAAGACTTAATATTGTTAAGATAGTAATACTCATCAAATTTATTTAGAGATTCAGTGCAATCCCTGTCAAAATCTCACCTGGCTTTTTGGCAGAAATTGACAAGCCAATCCTAAAGTTCTTATGCAAATGCAAGGGACCCAGAATAACCAAAACAATCTTGAAAAAGAAGAACGAAGTTGGAGGACTCACACATCTTGATTTCAAAACTTAGAGCAAAGCTATAATAATTAAGACTGTGTGGTACTGGCAGATGGATAGACATACAGATCAATAGAAAAGAACTGAGGGTCCAGAAATAAACCCATACATTTATGATCTATCAATTTTTGATTAGGGGCCAAGGAAATTCAACAGATAAAAGAATAGCCTTTTTAACAAATGATGCTTGTCCAACCAGATATCCACATGCAAAAGAATAGAATTGGACTCTTACCTCACATTATACATAGAACTAGTTTAAAATGGATCAAAGACCTAAATATAAGAGCTAAAACTATAAAACTCTTAGAAGAAAACATAGGTATAATAAACCTTTGAGACCTTAGATTAGGCAATGGTTTCTTAGAGACAACCAAAGATGCACAGGCAACCAAAGAACAAATAAATAAGTTGGATTTCATCAAAATTAAAAACTCTTGTGCATCAAAGGACATTATCAAGAAAGCAAAAAGACAACCTACAGAATGGGAGAAAATATTTGCAAATAATATATTTGATACAGGCCTCATCTAGAATAGATAAAGAACTCTTACAACTTAACAATAAAAAGATAAGTGACCCAATTTTAAAATAAGCCGAAAAGTTGATTAGATATTTCTCCAGAGAAGATAAACAAATGGCCAATGAGCAAATAAAAAGATGCTCAGCATCATTAGTCATTAGAGAAAAGCAAATAAAAACCATAGTGAAATACCACTCCCTACTAGGATGGGTATAATCAAAAAGTTGGACAATAACAAGTGTTGATGAGGATGTGGAGAAATTGGAACCCTCATATATTTCTGGAATGTAAAATGGTGCACTTACTTAGGAAAATAGCAGTTCCCCAAAAAGCTAAACATAGAGTTACCACAAACCCATTGTTGTTGAGTTGATTTCAACTTATAGTGACTCTATAGGACATGGGTAGAACTGCTCCATGGGGTTTCCAAGGCTGTAGTCTTTATGGAAGCAGACTGTTGCATCTTTCTGCCACAGAGCAGCTGGTGGGTTTGAACTGCCAACCTTTCTGTTAGCAGCCAAGCGTTTAACCACTGTGCCACCAGGGCTCTTATAGTTTACCATGTAGCTCAGCAATTCCACTCCTGAGTATATACCCAGCAGAGCTAAAAATTTCTGTTCATACAAAAACTTGTACATGAATTTTCATTAGTAGCATTAAAAAAAAAAATTTTTTTTCTAGCATTATTCCTAACAGCCAAAAAGTGGAAATGACCCAAATGTCTATCAACTGATGAGAACATAAACAAAATGTGGTATGTCTATACAATAGTGTTATGGATTGAATTGTGTCCCCCAAATGTGTATCAGCTTGGCTAGGCCATAATTCCATATTGTGTGCTTGTCCACCATTTTGTGATCTGATGTGATTATCCCATGTGTTGTAAATCCTAACCTCTATACTCCTTAATGCAGTAGAATTAGAGACACTTATGTTAATGGGGCAGGATTCAATCTACAGGATTATGTTGTATGTTGAGTCAATCTCTTTCAAGAAAGAAAAGAGAGAATGTAGCAGAGAGGAAAGGGACCTCATACCACCAAGAAAGAAGTGACAGGAGCAGAGCACGTCCTGTGGATCTGTGCTAAGAAGCTCCTAGACCAGGAGAAGATTGATGACAAAGACCTTCCCAAAGAGAGAGAAAGCCTTCCCTTGGATCTGGTGCTGTGAGAGAATAAATTTCTGTCTGTCAAAGCCATCCACTTGTGGTATTTCTGTTATAATAGCACTAGATTGCTAAAATAGAATATTATTTGGCCATAAAAAGGAATGAAGTAATGATACATGCTATTACATGGATGAACCTTGAAAACATTATACTAAGTGAAAGAAGCCAGGCACAAAAGGCTACATATTGTATGAATCCATTTATATAAAATATTCAGAAGAGACAAATCCGTAGAGACAGAAAGCAGATTAGTGGTTTCCAGGGCCTGGAGGAAGAGAGAAATGGGAAGTAACTGAAAATGGGTATGGGGTTCATTTTGGGGAATTAAGAAAATGTTCTGGAATTAGAGAGTGGTGATGATTGCACAACCTTGTGAATCTACTAAAAACTACTGAATTGTATGCTTTAAAAGGCTGAGTTCTATGGAAGATGAATTACATCTCGATTTTTAAAAAAAGGAAAAAGGGAGTGTCTGTTTTTAAAAAAGGCTTTGCATCTTCTCTCTCTCATCACTCACTCTAGGAGAAGATAACTGCCACGTTACAAGGGCACCCAAGCAGCCCTATGTTGTTCTTGTTGTTAGGTGCCATTGAATCAGTTTCAACTCTTAGCAACCCTACAGGACAGAGTACAACCACCACATACTGTTTCCAAGGAGCGGCAGGTGAATTTGAACTGCCCAACTTTTGGTTAGCTGCTGAGCTCTTAACCTCTACACCACCACGTATGGTGAACATTGAAGGCTCCTACCAATAGCCAGCAAAGATGTTACTGGAATAAAGCTCTTGCCTCTCACTGGTCAAGAATGAACAGGTAAGGCACACAGAATTTTCCACACAAGCAAAGCTTTACTGAAGAGGCTTGCAGGTGGAGACGAGGAGGCCCCAAGCAACACATACTCCCTTATCACAGAACAAAAGACAGGCCTGGGTTTTTAAAAGTTCTTGGGTGGGAAAAGATTCATGTTTATTCACAGGTATAAGTGGCAATATGTTAACTACAGTGCACGCGCAGCAGCTTTCCAAGATAGCTCCTGTCCTGGAGGCCTCTGGGATTCATGGCAGGACTTATTAAGGGATGTCACGCCGGCAAAGTCTCCTGGCTGCTGTTGCAGCCCCTCACTGCTCCTGGTGAAGGTCACGCAGTGGTCACAGATGGACGTTCTGCGCATGCCCCTGGGGCTGGTTTTCTCCAGCTGCTTCTGAAAGGCAACTTTAAAGAAGTTGAAGGCTATTTTCTGATACCCTGCCCCATTAGAGTTTCCAAGAAGTGTCTGGTGGATTTGAACTGCCGACCCTTTGGTTAGCAGCCATAGCACTTAACCACTAGGCCACCAGGGTTTCCTTGTGGAGGTTAGCAAGTACCAAATCCTCTCCCTCTGCCTCTCCCTCTCCCTCTCCCTCTAGCTCTAGAGACTTGAGCCATATATCATTTTTCCAAGGGTTACACAGGGTCTTCAGGCATGTAGCCCACAAATGGTCAGAGGAGTATACATCACAAGACAAATACAAGAAACTCTTCATTAGACTAAACATATGCATGCAAGACATCTGTACTCTAACTGAGATAAGGACCAAGAAAAAAAGAAAGTTACAGACCAAAAGTGCCAAGCAACTTTCCTAGCTGCTGCCTGGCAGGCTGAAGGCCATCCCCCAAGAGATCAAAGAAAATGAAGGAAACCAAGGCTGCAAGAACTGAGAAGGCCCCATACTCCTTTGGAAAGAGACCAGTGCAGCTGGTGTAATTGAAAGTGAGAGTGTACAAAATACCAAGAAAAAAAACCTATAGGTTACTTAGAGTATCATTACAGCATTGGTTATGTCAAGATCCCGATCGCCTGCTTTGAAAAGAAGAAAACATGTCGCAGAGTATTAGGGTCACATGAATTAATTTTTTTTTTTTTTTTATCATGGCATGCAGGTGCAGTTAAGACATTGCAAATTTTTTTTTTTTTTTTTTGGCAAGTAGGCTAGTAAACTGAGTTTGGCTGGCTTGACCCACACTCATCACTTCCAGGACAATGGACAGGAGGGGACAGGTTCTGCTTGGTCTGAGCAGCTCACACTTGAGCCACACCCATTCCCATCACCTAAGCTTTTGTTTGCTAACGGACAGAAGGAGCATGTAAGCAGCTCCTGGGTACGTTGGCTATCACAACTACCTCTGTCTTTGTGGATTCACTTTGCCGTTCACCCTTCTGAGATAAATCATGACTCCATATGCCTGTTAACAAAAATCAAGACACAGAACTGGAATAAATGGTGGAAGACATGGTGAAAGGCGTGCTGAACTTGCAATAGCACTGTGGTCACTCTAACACTTGATTGCAATAGGTCTTAAGTAAAAGTAACAGGTCTGAAGACCAGTCATGGGAGCTTGCCTCCAACCTCAAGAAAACCTCAAAATACAGCCAATTTAAACCTAGATCACCCAGGGAAGCCCCAGACCAATCCCTCCAGGGACATGGGTGATGTCATTTAGTTAGGCACTCCACCCACCAACTCACAAACACCTGTAGGCAAATTTCTTGGGACCGTCATCATACAAATACACGTTTGCTCCAGACACACATAGGCTTCATCTCATCTCCGTGGACCTAAATTTCTAACCTTTTACCCTTACCCCGATATCTACCTTTACTCTATTTAGTTTTGTCAACATTTAGAACTCGCATGATTTTCTTAGAACTCAGAAATTCTATAAGGCCTAAGGAAATTGTCAGCTTCCTTAATAAAATAAAATTCACCAAAATTGTCAGTGAGGTGAAAATATCCAGATGGAGAGGATGAACTAACCTACAAATACCTAACTCCCAGATGTCTTCCCTTGTCTCTCATTAATTGCCTCTATCACCTTAAAACTGGCCTCAGGCAGTGCTACCAAAAACCAAACCAAACCAGTTGTCACTGAGTCAGTTCCAACTTACGGTGACCCCATGCATGCAGAGTAGAACTGTGCTCCGTAAGGCTTTCAAGGCTGTGACCTTTCTAAAGCAGATCACCAGGCCTTTTTTCTGAGGCACCTCTGGGTTAGTAGTCAAGTGCTTAAGTATTTGCATTACCCAGGAGCTGCTATAACCCCATTAACCTGGAACAGAGAGCATAGACATAAGATCCTACCATTAATTCTCTATAACAGTTTTCTCAAACTTAGATAATGTTTCGATAACTTTTATAAAAAAAAAAAATCCTATAAACCCCTACTATTGATATATATTACTTTTACTATGCTACTTTAAAATTAACAAATGTAAAACTAAGTATTCATATAGCTCTTCGATTACTTTAAAACCCAAACAAATCTACATATTAAAAACAAAAAAAACCTACAAAACAATAGAGTTCCAGTTGAAAACATCAGTGTGATGGATGATGTTTTCTGGAACTAAATTGCACATGTTGGGTTTAATAGACTACTTATTTGCATGTTTTATGCTTCACTTTTTGTCCATTTGATTTGTTTTATTTTGAACACTGGTGGGACCATCAATTCAGTCTTTCTCCTTGTCATTGTAGAATCAATCCTTTTTAATAATAAACTTGTTTTAACCACTGATCCATTTGTTTGAGGGGCTGATAAATTTATCAGTGCATTCCAATAAATACATAGTAATAAAAAATAATACTAAAGATTAACATTCAAAATACCATTCAACAAAAAGTACTTCATCATTTCTTTACCGCTATTGAACTTCTACACACTCTCAACATGATATCCACTGCTATGACAGAGGGCCTTTTGGATTGAGGATACTGTACTACCCCTTAAGGAGTCCTTGGGTGGTACAAATGGTTAAGTGCTTGACTACTAACTGAGAGGTCGGCAGTTCAAACCCACCCAGAGGTACCTCAAAAGAAAGGCCTGGCAATCTGCTTTTTGAAAGTTCGCAGCCTTGAAAATCCTATGGAGCACAATTTTACTCTGCAACATGTGGGGTCACCATGAGTCAGAATCAGTTCCACAGCAAATGATTGGTTTGTTTGGTTTTATACTACCCTTGGGCCAGGAAGGAAAGCCTGGTGGCATAGTAGTTAAGAGCTACAGCTGCTAACCAAAAGGTTGGCAGTTCGAGTCCACCAGGCACTCGTTGAAAACAATATGGGGCAGTTCTACTCTGTCCTATAGGGTCGCAATGAGTCAGAATCGACTCGACGGCAACGGGTTTGTATTGGGTCAGGAAACTGATTGATTTTCCCACCACTTTTTCTTTGTTCACATTTACAGCAAAATCTTTATTTCCATAGCATGCCATGAGACTCTCTCCTTCAATTGACATCAAACTCAGCCTCAGGCACTGAAATAATGTAGTAGCACATTTTGATCCTGATTTTTAAAAGAGTATCTTCAAAATAAAAACACTATATTTGAAAATTCTTGTGGAACAGTCACTCTCCAAGACCTACTTTGAGAATCACAGCTTTCGTAGCATAATTGAGTCACAGGTGGAATATTTAAACGGTACCAGTAAAAAAACAAAAATAAAAAAATTTTATTTATTTATTTTTTTCCTAAGACACCTTGGGAGGTAACCAGGGAATGTCATAAAACTGGGTCATCTGGTTTACTGACTAGTACTGTTCATCGTCATAATTGACCCAACCGCGTACAACACAACAGCTATTCATCCATCTTCAGCTTACAGCCCACTTCGGGGCTGCTTGCCAGTCTCAGTCACCCACAGGGATGCCAAGTCCTGGTAAGAAGTGAGAGCGCCCTCTGATGTCGGCCTGGGGAATGGTTTCCCATTCCCATTTTCTGTGAGAAGACCTGACTTCCCCAAAGGTTGATGCTGGAGTTGCTTGTGTTTTTCAGGAGGAAACCTTTACTCAGCATGAGGACAACCAATAAGCCTCAACGGGCTCATCTTCACCATTGCATGGAACGCGCGGTAGTGTAGTCCTCTTTCATTACATATGGCACCTGTGCTTGTTAAGCCAGTTGCGGCCAAGTCAATTCCAACCTGTGGTGATCCCATGTGGGTCAGAGTAGAACTGTGCTCCATAGGGTTTTTAATGGCTGATTTCTCAGAAGTAGATCACCAGGCCTTTCTTTCAAGGTGCCTCTGGGCAGACTTGAACCACCAGCCTTTCAGTTAGCAGCTGAGTACCATTTGCACCACTCAGGGACTCCTGTGCTTGGTTACTCTTCTCTCTCTCATTGCCTCAGGTAAAAACTCCCTTGCCAGCTCTAATTACGAACAAATTCAGTCTCACTGTACCATTAGCTCAAGGGTGACGAACATGATTACCTCCACTATTTGCTGCATATTGTTCTAGTCCCACCAAATGCGTGGACTCCCTCATGAGGCTTTACCTTCCCCTTCACCTCTCGTTCCTACCCTGGCCCAAACATGAAGCAAGGTGCTGCAGAAAGTTCCAGGCATTCAGACATAACATTTGTACATCTAGATATTGTTTTACTAGGCCTGAGGATCTACTGGGTAACAAAGCCAGCATGTTTGGGAGAAAGGGAATCAAGCTTTAGAAAACATGGGCAAATTACTTTGGGATGCTGAAAAGGCTCTTTAAGGAAAAGGGTTTCCTCTTTATACAGTTGGCCATGGGCCCTGTAGTGGGTTGAAGAGTACCCCCTCCAAAAAAGATATGTTCAGATTCTAACCCTGGGAACTTGTTAATGTGACCTTATTTGGGAAAAGGGTCCTTGCAAGTATAATCAAGGATCTCTAGATGAGATCATCCCGGATTATCCGGGTGGGCTCTAAACCCAGTGACAAATGTTTTTATAAGAGACACACAGGGCAGAAACGCACATGGAGAGGAAGGAGAAGGCTGAGAGTGGAGCGAGAACTATCTATTGAGCACATGCTGTGAGTGAAGCATTGTACCAGCACTGTACAACGTCCAAAATGGCACACACAGCCCTGCTCTTTGGAGTTTATGGCTCAGTCAGGGAGAAAAATATTAAACAGGTTACTTAAGCATAGATAATTAATTATCATCGTAATAAGGGCTAGGAAGAAGTCCTACCAAGCTTTAGATTTCGTGATTTTTAATCCAATTCTTTAAGTTATTCAAGTGATAAATTTTAAAAAACTGCTATTGCTAATGATGTCAGATTACAAATTTACAAATTGGAAAGTTTTGTAAAGGTTTTTGTGTGGTTTTAAAAATAAGGATATACACACAAAGGTGACTAGATAGATGTGTGTGTGTGCGTGTGTGTGTGTGTGTGTGTGTGTAGGGAGAATATGGAGGAAAATATACAAGAGTACATACCAGCTATTAACTTTTTTTTACCTCAGGTGGGCGGGAAGGAAGAGGGCTGGGTGAGGTAAGGGTTATTAACTTTCGATTTTAGTATTCTCTCTCTAGTTACAATGACTATATATTGTTTTTGTAATTTGATAAAAAAATAAAATTAATTTTAACAGAAAAAGAAAAATCTCCATGATAAGAAGACTGCCAAGGAAGAGAAAAATTGTTTACAAAGAGTGGCTGAGGGCACGAATTTGCATTTGTCTACCTAAAGATAAACCTGATCAGTAAATATAACCTCCTAGATCAAAGGCCCTCAAGATAACAGACATCTCCCCTTCTTCCAGCGAAGACCAGGTCTGGCAGGATGTTGGTAATTCAGGTCTGCACTCCAGGAGCAAACTTGGCCTGGCCTCGTCAGATATGAATGAGCAGGTAATTACACTAGCAAGGAGGCCTGTGCAAGCTCCTTCAACTTCAGGAACCCTTAGAACAGAATATCTTAGGGGTAACTTATCCCTACCATCCTTGAAGATGCTGCTTCACATGTTTCTAAGACCAGAGCCCACAGTACTGAATGGATTACAGTCACTTTGAACTCCTGGTGCAGGAATGTGAGTGTGTGCGTGTGTCTGTGTGTCTGTGTGTAAGAGAAACGTGATTCATAAATATATTGAAACATATATTTTGCTCTAATTCTACCTTCTCAAGATATTTCATTGGGAGAGGCCGTATTTACCTTTTTTTTTTAAAGTTCCCTTTAAAGATGTCCCCGTGGAAGTAGAGGAATGGATTATTTAAGAAGGCCAATGTTCTAACGAAGAATGTCTCCCACTTTTTGCTCATCATAATCACCACCCGTTGCCATCAAGTCAATTCTGCCTCATAGGGACCCTACTGGACAAAGTAGAACTGCCTCAGAGTTTCCAAGGAGCGGCTGGTGGATTCATACTGCTGACTTTTTGGTTAGCAGCTGTAGCTCTTAACCACTTCACCACCAGGGTTTCCTCATAATCACCATCTCTATCAAAATAGTTCGTGAACACTTAAAGAGTGAAAATCCAGTCCAGAGACCCAGCCAAAAACCCAAATATCACCTGAGAAAGAAGGTTCTGAGAGCCCTGGTATTTAATATGTGAAAGAGGGCAGGTGGAGCTGATGAAGACAAGAATGCCAGAGTCCATGGCACTGCCTACAAACATGGCCACTGAGTCGGCTGGAGAGATAAGACCTAGTTCTCAACATAGAGAAACTAGACTTTATCTAACAGGCCCAAGACTAGCAAAGGTTTTAGGAAAGATTGGTGTCCCTGGGAGCTAACCTTGGTGCTTGTCTCAGATCCCGGCCTTCAGTTATCCTCCGTAGCTATTATGCTCACCTCTTGGTTTGACCCTGCCCTAGTTCCTGGAGCAACCTAATAGCCACTTCCAATATTTCTGCCATAGCTACTGCCTGGGTCAGCCATTGCTGGTTACCCTATGGCACCTGGCCTTCACCTACCTAACCACCTTTTCACCTGTGGCTGCCCCATCTGACTCCCTTCCAATGCACATTTCCTGCTGACCTCCTCCACTGTCCTGCGTTTTTAAGCTGTTCGGACTCTGATAGGAGAAATCAAACAAATACAATTAAGGATAAACCCACAAATCAAATACCAGTGGACAGGAATGGAGCAAGTTGCTCTAAACTTTTTCCTGATGCCTTTACGCACTTCTCCTGGCCACAAGACCTTAAATTATCTTTCTTTTTTTGGAAATCCTAGGTGACTACAGATAGAATCTCCGGGTGGTGCAAACGGTTAAGTGCTTGATGACTAGCCAAAAGGTTGGAGGTTCGAACCCAACCAGAGGCACCTCAGAAGACAAGCCTGGTGATCTGTTTCCGAAAGGTCACGGCCTTGAAAACCCTATGGAACGGTTCTACTCTGCACACGTAGGGTCACCATGAATCAGAACTGACTTTACAGCAACTAGCAACAACACAGCACGGTGACTGCAAGGTTCCAGGCTATTCCTTGACTGCTTTGCGTACATTACTCAGGTCTTCCCCATAACCCTATAAATTCTCTGAAGCAGAGATGGTGTCCTATTTCTTTGGCACTCCCCACAGCAGCTAGCACATGGTTTCAAAGTACTTGCTTAATAAGTATTGCTTAATGGTCACTTGGTTCATTAATTAATTTAGAACTCAATTATTCTTCAGTCATTAAGTGTGCCCACTAAAAACTGAAAGAGTCAAACTCAACATTTAAATATCAATGAGAAAATTAATGGACTGTTTATCAAATTGATGAGATTTGGAGGCCATAGATGAGGGGTGTGTTGTTTACCTAAAAGGAGAGAACAAACACAGAATTGAACATATTTATTCACATTGTTGTTGTTGTTGTTGTTAGGTACCATTGAGTCGGTTCTGACTCATAATGACCCTATGTACGACACAACAAAACAAGGCCCCGTCCTGAGCCATTCTCACAATCCTTGCTATGTTGGAACCCATTGTTGCAGCCACTGTGTTAGTCCATCTCATTGAGGGTCTTCCTCTTTTTTGCTGACCTCTACCAAGCATGATGTCCTCCTTCAAGGGCTGGTCCCTCCTGAGAACATGTCTGAAGTACATGAGACGAAGGCTCGCCATCCTCACTTCTAAGGCACATTCTGGCTATACTTCTTCCAAGGCAGATTTGTTTGTTCTTCTGGAATTCCATGGTATATTCAATATTCTTCACCAACACCATAATCCAAAGGCTTCAATTCTTCTTCATTCTTTCTTATTCATTGTCCAGATTTTGGATGCATATGAGGCAATTGAAAATATCATGGCTTGGGTCAGGTGTACCTTAGCCTTCAAAGTGATATCTTTGATTTTTAACACTTGAAAGAGGTCTTTTGCAGTAGATTTGCCCAATGCAATGTGTCATTTGATTTCTTGACTGCTGCTTCCATGGGTGTTGATTGTGAATCCAAGTAAAATGAAATCCTTCACAACTTCAATATTTTCTCCTTTTATCGTGATGTTGCTTATTGGTCCAGTTGTGAGGATTTTTGTCTTCTTTATTCATTCTTTGCATCAAGCCCTAAGATGTTAGTGTTCAGCAGACTTTAAAGAGTTTCTAACCTAGTCTCCCCTCCCTGCTTTGACTTGAAAAAGCATAGACCTAGAGCCGTAAGGAAAATACACAACTTTCCAAGAGAGAATTATCTCTTGGGTTCTCATAAAAGTATTTGCCAAAAACAGAAACCAAACCCATTGCCACTGAGCTGATTCTGACTCATAGAGACCCTATAGCACAGAGTAGAACTGACCCATAGGGTTTCCAAGGCTGTAATCTTTATGGAAACAGACTGCCATGTCTTTCTCCCACAGAGTGGCTGGTGAGTTCAAACCGTTGACCTTTTGGTTAGCAGACAAGCACTTGGCCATGGCACCAACGGGGCTCCTCATACAGATATTTACAAACCCCTTATTATATTCTATACTTTTTTCTAACTTTTTATTATGAAAAATTTTGAACGTACACAAAGTTGGAAGAATAGTACAATAAACATCCATTTACCCTTCGCCTAGATTCAACATTGTTAACTTGTGCTGTATTTGCTTCATCAGAGGCAGATAGACCAAAAACAATTTTTTTCGAAAGCGAGTTTCAGGTATTGTAGCACTTCACCCCTAAGCACTTTTCCAACAAACATCTCTGGAGAATAGACAGTTCCCTACATAAAAACCATACTATTATTACTCCAAATGAAATTAACAATTTTTTCCATATTATCATTTAATTTCCAGTCCATATTTAAATTTCCTTTTTTTTTCAACTATATCCTTTATAGCTGGGTTTTTATTTTTAACCTGGATTCAGCCAATTTTCATGCCTTGCATTTCATTCTTTTGCTTTTGATATTAACATTGTGAAAATTCCAACTGAATTATCTTGTAGAAAATCCCAAGTCATCGATCACATTATATATATTTTTTCAATTACATAGCTTTTTATTATATATAATAAAACCTGTTGCCATTGAGTCGATTCCAACTCATAGCAACCCTATAGGACAGAGTAAAACTGCCCCATAGGGTTTCCAAGGAGCGGCTGGTAGATTCAAACAGCTGACCTTTTGGTTAGCAGCAGAGCTCTTAACCACTGCGCTGCCAGGGTTCCACTTTATATAAAATGATGTCTCCTAAATCAGTGTAATTTTGATGTAACGTAATGTGGCAAAGAGCACAAAACATTATGTGTGCACATGTATTTATTGAATACCTTGATAAGTTATCATATTGAACACCTGTGTAACTAACAAACACCATGCCACACACTCCAGAAGCCTGTCTTCCACAGAGACAACCACTACCCTGACTTCAAACACCATTTGTTAATGTTGCCTGGTTTTGACTTCATAATAATCACTGTAAATGAAATAATACAGTGAGTATTCTTTTGTGGTCACACTGTCTTTTAATCCTTTGTGGCGTCTGTATTCTTCTCTACTTCCCTCCCCACCTCCGGTCCTACCGAAGCTCCCTGTCTTATTTGGTTTTGTGTTTTCCAGGTCCCCAGTCCAATACCTGGCCTCAGGCAGCTACTTGAAATGTTCATTAACTGAATGAATGACTGAGATCTCACACATCTAGCAAGTGAATGGGTCAGTTTTAAAACTCAGGCCTCTTTATTCTAAGCCAGTGAGTTTGTTTTTCAGTTTGGGGAGAATTTGTGTACAAATGGCCCCATTCGTTCCATACGAGAAATCTTGAAGAAATTTCTGGTGACCGTGTTGTTAGCTGCAGTTAAGTTGGAATGTGGCAACCCCATGTAGTACAATGAAACCAGACTCTGCCTGGTCCCGCATCTTCCCCATGATCAGTTGTGAAATGATCCATAGGGTTTTCATTAGTTGATTTTTTTTTTTGGAAGTAGATTACCAGGTCTTCCTTCCTAGGCCATCTTAGTCTGCAAGTTCCACTGAAACCTGTTCAGACAGGTGGCGGCTGTGCATGAGGTGCCTCAGTCTGAAACTGAACCTGGATCTCTCACATGGAAGGGGAGAATTCTACCACTGAACCACCATAGCCCTTTGGTGACCAGACCCATTGCTGTCAAATTGATTCCAGCTCTTAGCGACCCTATAGCACAGAATAGAACTGCCTCATAGGGTTTTCTAGGAGCAGCTGATGGATTCAAACTGCCAATCTTTTGGCTAGCAGCCAAGCTATTAACCACTGCACCACCAGGGCTCCAACTGCCCTGAAAATAGTGGAAGCCTGTGGGTCTCTGATGTAAAGTTGGTTGGTACAACTTGAATTTGGGCTCTGGTGCCATGTGTGAATTATAAGTATGTAACTGACTTTTAGATAAGTATTTTGAAAGGATGGGTAGGTTAGGGCAGCCACTCTTAAAAAGAGTGATATGATCTCATCCACAGAAAACCCTGAAGAATCCACAAGAAAACCACTGGAACTAATAGAAGAGTTCAGCAAAGTATAAAAATCAGTTGGATTCCTCTGCACCAACAAAAAGAACGTTGAAGAGGAAATCAGGAAAACACATACCAGTCTCCTAGAAATAGCTGAAGCTTTACCTCCTTCCCAAAAGGCTTAAGCCTAATATTCCAGGAGGGTTTAAAAGCTCCTCCCAATCTCCTACAACGCTTGTACACAACTGCGCTAAACTTTCCAACTGCATTGGTAATGTTTGCTAACACGTCTGCAGCTCCCACTAGACTGGAGAAGTGAACTCAGATACTTTCCTGGGCCAGGCTGATGTGATAGATCAGGGACAGGCAAACTATGGACCAAAGGCCACTGCTGCCCACTACCTGATTATTTAAATCAAGTTCGATTGGAACACAAACACACCCTTTCATTTATGTATTTTCCATGGCTACTTTCACCCTGCAAAAGCAGAGCTGTGTAGTTCTGACAGAGATGATATGACCCACAAAGCTTAAAATCTTTGCTATCTGGCCCTTTACTGAAAATGTTTTCTGACCCCTGCTATACATGACGAAGTGCTATAGGAAAATCAAATCCAGATTACCTGAGCTTCCAATTTTTCAAGAAAGACTAGAAATCTGGACTTTTTAGTGAAAACCTATTACTTAAAAGGCCCTTTGGAGCCCATGACCTGCCTCTTTGTGATCTCTGTCAGAAACCACACCCTCCTAGAAAGTACAACCTGCTGAGGGAACAATGAAGAGCAAGCCAAGACAATAGATTCCACGGTACAAATTATGAATACTGTAAAGGTCCAGAAAAGGGTGAGACGGTAGCTGAAGGAAGGTGTCAGGGAAAGCTTTGGGATGGAGAACTAGACTCTGGAGAATGGGTACGATTTGGATGGATGGGTATTCCAGAGATAAAGAGTATCACCAAAGGTATGGGGCAGGGAGGATGTCTTTGGCATGAGGCCACCAACGTATAAATTGACACTTTGCTGCCTGAAAAATAGCCATATGCTTAACCAAGTCAAATTTTGGTGTCTATATAAAGGTGCCACCACTGTCTGTCAGTTTGTCATTCAGTGGTGGCTTGCATGTTGCTGTGATGATGGAAGCTATGCCATCGGTATTTCAAGCACCAGTAGGTCACCCATGGTGGACAGGTTTTGGCGGAGCTCCAGACTAAGACAGACTAGAATCTACTTTCAAAAATTAGCCAGTGGAAACCCTATGGATCACAACAGAATATTGTCCAATATAGTGCTGGAACATAAGTCCCCTTAGACTGAAAGCGCTCAAAATACACAGCGGCTACAACAATGGACTCTAACACACCAATGGTCATGAAGATGGTGCAGGACCAGGCAGCGTTTCGTTCTGTTGTAAATGGGATCACCATAAGTCTGAGTTCACTTGACAGCAACTAACAACAACAATATAAAGATGACTTTAGCAGGATTTACCATCGTGGAAAGAAAAGCAGTCTGTCTCATGATTGTCCTTCATTGCCATTTGCACTCTCCTCATGTAAACTTCTGCCTCGGGAAGAATTAACCAGTGAACCAATTTCAAAAATCAATTTGTGGTAATTAAGGTGAAGTTTACCTACAAATGAACAGGGTAATTAATTTGGCTATAGTACAAAGATGGGACAAACAGTCTCTAATAAGTGTCCTCAAGTATCTCTTTTTAATAAATTAAGATTCAACTATAAGTAGTCAATCTATGTATTTAACTATTCTGAGGACTTTTGTGAGGCCTTCCTTCGCGGCGGGGGAACCCATTGCTATTAAGTCCATTCTAAATCATGGCGACCCCATGTGTTAAGAACAGAACTGCTACATAGGGTTTTCTTTGTTGAACTCTTTACAGAAGCAGACCACCAGACCTTTCTTTCACAGTGCCACTAGATGGGCTCGAACCACCAACCTTTAGGTTAGTAGTCCAGTGCAAACCGTTTGTATCACACGGGGACTATCAAAATATGGAACGATTCACAAATTTGTGTGTCATCTTTGTGCAGGAATCGTGCTAATCTTCCCTGTATCATTCCAATTTTAGTATATGTGCTGCTGAAATAAGAGTATCCCATGAGAGCTAAACTCTAAAACTACACAAAACAGATAAAAGTAGAGATGGATCAAATTGTCTCAAAGAGACAGATGAGGTCTGCAAGGTTTAGCAGGTAGAAAGGTTAAAAGGGCCAGTCAACACAGGCTTGATCAGCCATGAAAACATAGAGAAGGACATCATGATGGTGACCATCAGTGGAGCCCACTTAAGAACTGCCCACTGGAGATAGGCCCTCAGCCAATGGCTCTGAATATCTACCGCCATTGGCAAGGCCCTCCCTACAGTGGAAGTGCAGTGCCAGGCTTTCCCAGCTGAACATTTAATTAAACATCTGAACCACCCAACTAGCTCCCCTCGTTGGAGTCCCTGCTCGCTAAGCAACCTTCTGGTGATTTGCCTTCCTTGGAGGTCTGTCTTCAGTGAAAGAATGTGCAAGCCGTGTGGAGACAAGTATTTCAGACACAGAGGCGGTTCCAGTCCTCTTGTGACTCAATAAATTGACATCCTGGTTTCACACCTCAGCTCTCCCAGCTTAGTTAATTGGAGTTGAAGCTGAGAGATGGATCCGTGCTCAGCGTGCTGACAGATCTCGTTTCTAAACCTGAAGGCAGAGACCAGACCCCGCGCAAAGGTAGCTCCACTCCATGAGGTCTCTGCAGAGACAGCCAAGCACTCCCCCTCCGATGTCCTCACATTACCTTTGGCAAGCATGCTTTCTCCCTGAGACTCCTCTAAGCTTTGGATCTGGTTGCTGACTCTTTGAGAGCATTGATTTACAGGGAAAGAACCAGATGTGAATTGGCAAATCTCTGAGAGGACCCAAAAAATCAAACCCATTGCCATCAAATCAATCCCAACTCATAGCAACCCTATAGGACAGAATAGAACTGCCCCATAAGGTTTCTAAGGCTGTAAATCTTTACAGAAGCAGGCTGCCACGTCTATCTTCTGCAGAGCAGCTGGTGGGTTCAAACTACTGATTTTTTGGTTGGCAGATGAGTGCTTAACCTCTGTGCCACCAGGACTCCTCAGGGAGAGGGCACTAGAGTGAAATCAGGGCAAAGATGACCCTCCTCGCTGGCCAGCTAAAGCCACTCCTAATGTATTTCCTGTCTGAAGATTAGTGCATGTTATTTGATCCTGGTCCACTTTCAATTCATCATGGTCCATGAATGCCGTTTGTGTCTCAGGGTTGTCAATATTAAATATCATTTCATAGCTGTTAATTTTCTCCACTGTAAAATGTGGGTCATGCCTACCATGTCTTTGATTTACTAGTCATTCCTTCATTCGACAAATGTTTACTGAATGCCTGCCATATGAGAGACAATATGCCAGGCACTGGTGGTACTAGGGAAATAAGAGATGCCTGCCTTCTAATGGGAAAGACATAAATGAAATCAATTGTGGCAATTGATTGGTTAATTACAGTTGTAATAAGGGCTGCAAAGAAGAAGTTCACAGAGCTCTTTTTGGAAGATCAAATGAAATCATCTCTCTGGTTTTCTGCCCACCAGATGGTCCATTGTCAGAGACTAAGAGGTGAACAGCACAGTCGCCCACCAACTTATCTAATGTTCTCCTCATTTTCTTTCTTTTCTATAAAACCTAATCCTCAGTTGAACCTATAAACAGAGCTCTCTGTTGAAATCTAACAATCAATCATGGTTGCTAGAGTTGGAAAAACTGCTTATGACTTCCTGATTCCAGAACCCACTATGCCTCTGCCCCTGCCCCTGCTGGCCCCTGGAAAGGGGAACCAGGCCACCTCTGGCCACCAGGCCCGTGTACCCACTGCGCATACTGCTTCTGGAACCTGGCAGAGCATAACTTCTTCAATGGTAATTTTTTGTTCTTGTTTTATCTTCCTCCCTTCCTTGAGGATTTTAGAATAAATTCACATGGGACCTGGACCGGAAGAACTTCAACTCTTTTTTGAAAGGTAGTTTCTTCATACTCAGAAGACCACATGCAAATGATGGAGGAGGTCCCCCCCGACCCAGCCCTCATTGCTCAGGAGTGTTAATCCTGGTCTTCTAGGTCCCAACCTCAGTATCAATATCCCCTCCACCAATTTTACTCCTGCAAATAGGACTTCTGAAGACCTGCCTTGATATGCCAGGGTTCTTTTTGTTATTGTTGAGAATATACACAGCAAAACATATACCAATTCAACCATTTCTACACATACAGTTCAGTGACATTGATTACATTCTTGGAGTTGTGCAGCCATTCTCATCCTCCTTTTCTGAGTTGTTTCTCCCCCACTAACATAAACTCACCACTGCCTAAGGTTCCTATCTAATCTTTCAAGTTGCTGTTGTCACTTTAAGACAGGGAACAAAGACCCTGAGATCAGAGGGTGCCTGTTTGAGGAACAGCAAAGAGACTGGTGTGATTAGAGGAGAAGCAAGTTAAAGAGAGATAGGCTCTACTATCAGGGAGGTAATAAGGGGTTGGGTATGGAACCTAGGGACTTATTAAGACAAGGAAGAGAGGGGCCCCCAAATCTGCAAACATAGGAACAAGAAATGGGCCAGGGTGCAGAAACAAAGCCATTCCCTAGAACAATGGGGTAGTGTATCTAAAAATCGCCTGCAACGTGTTTAAAGTTGCCTTTCAGAAGCAGCGGGAGAAAACCAGCCCCAGGGACTTGCACAGTACATCCACCTGTGACCCTGTGTGACCTTCCACCAGGGCAGTGAGGGGCTGCAGCCCCAGCCGGGGAGTCGAACCTGAGGAGTGAGAGACTGTGCAGGCGTGATACCCTATAGTAAGTCCTGCTATGAATCCCAGAGGCCTCCAGGACAGGAGCCATCTTGGAAAGCTGCTGCGCACGCACTGTAGTTAACATATCCCCACCTGTGCCTATGAATAAACATGAATATTTTCCCGCCCAAGAACTTTTAAAACCCCAGGCCCGTCTCTTGTTCTGTGAGCCGGGGTGTGCGTTGCTCTAGGCCCTCTTGGTCTCCGCTTGCAAGCCCCTTCAACAAAGCTTTGCTCTCACAAAAACTCTACATGCCTTACCTGCTCATTCTTGACCAGTGAGAGGCAAGAACCTTATTCCAGAAACAACTTTGATCCCATATAAGTAGTTCTTAGAAGAACATAATGCTCAGCAGGAGTTCCAATTAGAATGGACCTGTTCGCAGACCTGGTTCCAATTTGCTTTATTTTCAAATAGAAGAAACTTGAGCACGTTTATACGCTACTGGAGAAGGAAACAGTAAAGTAGGATCAATTAAAAAAAAAAATCACAGGAGTGAAAGAAATAAATGATGGATATCACTTCAAAAATTCTCCCCTATCATAGGAAGACTTAACATAGTAAAAATGTCTATTCTACCAAAAGCCATCTATACATACAATGCACTTCCGATCCAAATTCCAATGTCATTTTTTAATGTGATGGAGAAACAAATCACCAACTTCATATGGGAGCAAAAGAAGCCTCGGGTAAGTAAAGCATTAGTGAAAAAGAACAAGAAAGTGGGAGGCCTCTCTCTACCTGATTTCAGAACCTATTATACAGCCACAGTAGTCAAAACAGCCTGGTACTGGTACAACAACAGGCACGTAGACCAATGGAACAGAATTGAGAACCCAGATATAAATCCATCCACATATGAGCAGCTGATATTTGACAAAGGACCAGTGTCAGTTAATTGGGGAAAAGATAGTCTTTTTAACAAATGATGCTGGCATAACTGGATATCCATTTGCAAAAAAATGAAACAGGACCCATACCTCACACCATGCACAAAAACTAACTCCAAGTGGATCAAAGACCTAAACATAAAGACTAAAACGATAAAGATCATGGAAGAAAAAATAGGGACAACCTTAGGAGCCCTAATACAAGGCATAAACAGAATACAAAACATTACCAAAAATGACGAAGAGAAACCAGATAACTGGGAGCTCCTAAAAATCAAACACCTATGCTCACCTAAAAAAAAGACTTCACCAAAAGAGTAAAAAGACCACCTACAGACTGGGAAAGAATTTTCAGCTATGACATCTCTGACCAGCGCCTGATCTCTAAAACCTATATGATTCTGTCAAAACTCAACCACAAAAAGACAAACAACCCAATCAAGAAGTGGGCAAAGGATATGAACACACACTTCACTAAAGAAGATATTCAGGCAGCTAACAGATACATGAGAAAATGCTCTCTATCATTAGCCATTAGAGAAATGCAAATTAAAGCCACGATGAGATTCCATCTCACTCCAACAAGGCTGGCATTAATCCAAAAAACACAAAATAATAAATGTTGGAGAGGCTGCGGAGAGATTGGAACTCTCATACACTGCTGGTGGGAATGTAAAATGGTACAACCACTTTGAAAATCTATTTGGCTTTATCTTAAACAGTTAGAAATAGAACTACCATACAACCCAGAAATCCCACTCCTCGGAATATACCCTAGAGAAATAAGAGCCTTCACACGAACAAATATATGCACACCCATGTTTATTGCAGCTCTGTTTACAATACCAAAAACCTGGAAGCAACCAAGGTGTCCATCAACGGATGAATGGGTAAATAAATTGTGGTATATTCACACAATGGAATACTACGCATCGATAAAGAACAGTGACGAATCTGTGAAACGTTTCATAACATGGAGGAACCTGGAAGGCATTATGCTGAGCGAAATTAGTCAGAGGCCAAAGGACAAATATTGTATAAGACCACTATTATAAGATCTTGAGAAATAGTATAAACTGAGAAGAACATATACTTTTGTGGTTACGGGGGGGGAGGGAGGGTGGGAGAGGGTTTTTTACTGATTAGTTAGTAGATAAGAACTACTTTAGGTGAAGGGAAGGACAATACTCAATACATGGAAGGTCAGCTCAACTGGACCGGACCAAAAGCAAAGAAGTTTCCGGGATAAACTGTATGCTTCAAAGGTCAGCGGAGCAAGGGCGGGGGTTTGGGGACTATGGCTTAAGGGGACTTCTAAGTCAATTGGCAAAATAATACTATTATGAAAACATTCTGCATCCTACTTTGAAATGTGGCATCTGGGGTCTTAAATGCTAACAAGCGGCCATCTAAGATGCATCAATTGGTCTCAACCCACCTGGACCAAAGGAGAATGAAGAACACCAAGGTCACACGATAACTATGAGCCCAAGAGACAGAAAGGGCCACATGAACCAGAGACTTACATCATCCTGAGACCAGAAGAACTAGTTGGTGCCCGGCCACAATCGATGACTGCCCTGACAGGGAGCACAACAGAGAACCCCTGAGGGAGCAGGAGATCAGTGGGATGCTGACCCCAAATTCTCACAAAAAGACCATACTTAATGGTCTGACTGAGACTAGAGGAATCCCGGCGGTCATGATCCCCAAACCTTCTGTTGGCCCAGGACAGGAACCACTCCCGAAGACAACTCATCAGACATGGAAGGGACTGGACAGTGGGTAGGAGAGAGATGCTGATGAAGAGTGAGCTCTCTGTATCAGGTGGACACTTGAGACTGTGTTGGCATCTTCTGTCTGGAGAGGAGATGGGAGGGTAGAGAGGGTTGGAAGCTGGCAAAATTGTCACGAAAGGAGAGACTGGAAGGGCTGACTCATTAGGGGGAGAGCAAGTGGGAGTGTGGAGTAAGGTGTATATAAACTTATATGTGACAGACTGACTTGATTTGTAAACGTTCCCTTGAAGCTCAATAAAAATTTTTAAAAATTCTCCCCTATCTCTCACAGCAAAACCATGAAAGCCTTTCCTCTCCTGTCATTGCCCAGGAGTGTCAATCCTGATGTTCTAGGCCCCAACCTCAGTATCAACACCCTTACCACCAATGTGTAACTCAGGGTCCAATTGGGAGACACACACAGTAATTTGAATCAGGAAAGTTTAATATAAAAAGTCAACAACTACAACAAGGGATTAAAAGGAGTCCTGGTGTTGCAACGGTTAAGGGCTCGCTGCTAACAGAAAGGTCAGCAGTTCAAACCCACCCAGTGGCTCTGTGGAAGAAAGACCTGGCAATCTGCTTCTGTAAAGATTATAGCCCAGAAAAACCAATGGGGCAGTTCTACTGTGTTGCATGGGGTTCCTACGAGTCGAATCAACTTGACAGCACCTAACAACAATGACAAAATGGGATTGGCTACCAAGGGGTAAAGAGAAGTCTAAAGAGTAGAGGAATAGCATATTTATGGAGCAGTCACTACCACTAGGGCTGAGGTAGAGTACCCAAGGACAGAATGAATATCGAAGAGCAACTCCCGTCACCAGAGCTGAGACCAGACCCCATTGTAGAGGGCACAGCCATGGCTCACTGGGTAGTGAAGTCACTGAGGTGTGCCCACTGGTAGATCTCCTTCTGGGCGCCAAGAGAAGCTGTCAATGGGGAGATGCTGCACACTGCCCAAAATACACCTTGGATTCCAATGATTCAATATGTGTTTAATAGAAAATTCAGGCTGCAACAGCAAAAAAAAAAAAAATCACCCTGGAACCAGGAAATGCCCTTTCATCCACTAGTGTTCTTCCAGTTCACCCTACTGGTGAAATGTACATTGTGCCAGCTGACCACAGAGAAACATGCCAATATCACAGGCAAGCAACAAAGATGGATTTGCAGCTGAGAGGCTATGGGCTGATCACTAGCGCAGTCCACCCCTGCTTAAATCTAATTCTACGTTTATTCCACACTGACACCCACATAGCTGAATGTGGATAGAAAAAACATCAACAGCCAAACTGACTAGTCCCGCTGGTCTGGCCACTAGCGTCAAGTGAGTCCTTAGGGCTGCCAGCAAATTCCACCACTTTTGTCCTGCTCATTCACCTACTCACCTACCTCACTTTTCAAACAAATAACACCTCCTCCCTAATTCACTCCCTCTCTGCTGATTACCTTGGTTCCTTTTTCCCCCCCGAGAAAACAGAGCATTGGGAAAAGGACTTCTGCAAGCTCTCATCCCATTTACACACTCACAGACTCTGCCTCCCACCTGCTCTTGTGGCTGTCAGTGCTCCACTCTAAGGCCATTCCCTCTACTTATCTTCACTAGATTCCCATCCCATCATCTAGTCAAGGAAATCACCATCTGCATACACATAAAAAAAACTCTCTTGACCCGACACACCCCTCCAACTTCTGCCTCCTGTCTTTACTCTTATTTATAGCAAAAGTCTTTTTAAAACTTGTTTATATTCATTGTCTCCAATTTCTCTCTTTTCACTTTCCCTTGAACGTGCTCCAATGAGGTATTCATCACCACCAGTCCACTGAAACAACATTTTCAAGACCACCAATGAACAGGGCCACCACGGGTGTGTAGGACCCTGGGGCAATATGCTTTTGTAGGACCCTGGTCTATCTAAACAATTTGATTTAGAAAAGGCATTTCAAAATGTACAGGCCTGTGTGAGGTGTTGACATTTAGCAAAGGAGATTTAGAATAGTCAGCAGAAGAGGTTCTCACATATTTATTTCTCATTCTATCAGGGCAGTGAACATTCTTCATAGAGTCCAGGCATCAACTGTTCCTGTTCAGGTCCCGGAAATATTTCTTTATGCTCTTTTAGATAATGCTGTCTCTCACTGTGAGAAAAAGGCAGCAACGCTGTTATTACTTGTAATATCATCACTCTTTGGAAACTGTTTTTGTTGAAACAGTATAGCTTTGTTGCTTTGGGGTTTTTTGTTGGTGGTGGTGGTAGTTTTTTGTTTGTTTTGTCTCTGCAGTTCTCTAATACCATTTGTTTAGTGCTGGTTGCATCGTTACTCACGGTGTTGCACCACCCACCATGTCACCTGTGAATCACTCTCAAAGGTTGTTTCTGAGCTTCATTGATGATGATCACAAACACAAGCCTTCCTTGGAGTATGCACAAAAATGTGACAGAGTATTCATTTTCTGATTAACATAGAACAACCCATCTTCCAACCATATATCCCCTTCAATTCTTCAGGCCATAATTGGTACATTACTAGAATGTGATTTCTTTTAATGTTGACTGCACCCCTACCTTCCACACAACACCAACAACAGGGAGAAGAGGAAAGGTGACACAGGCAAGAGCAAAAACACAGTCCAGTTTATACAAGAAATGTTTCTTCCTTGTATAAAGGAATACAAGGAATGGCCTAAGAGCAACCTGGGAACGCACAGTAAGGCCACATCATTTGGAAGCAAGAGAAGACATTGATTGGAAGAGCCTATTGGCATTGCAAAGTAACAGTCTTGAAAAACCTAAGAGGACATAGGCATGGCTGCCTCTGAAGGACTTCTTGATGTGTGGTGTAGAGCCTGATGAGGGGGCAGAGTGACAATCCTAGGTACTAGTGGCAAAGGGGATAAAAGACTTCTGCTACGACCCCATGCCTTTGAGTATTATAGATCAGAGGTGGCAACACGGTTGAAACACAGACAGGTCAGCTCTGAGGCAAGAGCCACAAACGCAGCTCAAGCACAACTGTTGGCGGTAGACCATCAGTAGCCAGGTACTCTGAACTTGTCCTGAATTTGATACGAAATCTCTCAAAATCAGTGTGTCAGCACCATTCTAGTAGTCTAATCTCATGCAATCCTGCATCAGCCAACAGGAGTAATCCAGCTGCCAGGCTCTCCTCCTGGACCAGGGTCCAACCATAGAGCCTTGGGACTACCCCACTGGTGCAAGTCATAAAGTTCCTCCTAGACTGGAGCTCAGAGAATGCTCTCAAAGGGGAGAAACAGGGATTGGTACCCACGCATGTACCTGTCTAGAGATAGGGCTGCCATCTTTCCCTAAGCCCTTGGGGTCTGCCATGGCTGAGCCAGCCCTGCAGGAAGAGGAAATCAGATAATGCCACTTACATTTTGCCATCTACATTGTTGTCCTAGCTTCCCTACAAGAGTCTTCATTTTATTTCTGGGCTCGATCTTATCCATGATCACGTTAAAGCCCTACATCAAAATTCTCCACCGACTGCTAAGAGATTTGAGACATTCATGAAGTCATACAAATTCAGATCTGAAAGGCTCTGAAAGGTTATTCAAACCAATTCTTTCTTTCTCAACTCTTCCTTGCCAAAGTCTCTCCTCTCCTGATTTCTATAACATCCATTTACTTAATTTTCCTCCTATCTCTCTGGCCACTCTTCTGTCTCCTTTGTAGGCTACCCTTCCCCAGGGCTCTATCTTCATTCTTTGCTCACTCTAGATTCTTCCTAGGTGATCTAGTCCAGGCCCATGGCTTTAAACATCATCCATATGATCATAATTTCCAAATTTTTATCTCCAGCCCCATACTCTCCATTGATTGGCAAGTTCATATACCCAGCTGTCTATTCCTTACTACCAGTATATCTCACAAACATCTCAAACTTAACATGTTAAAAATGAATTTGGGATTTTCCCTTTCACCCATCTCTGTGAGTTCTAGTCTTCTGATCAAAGGAAATGGCTCCATTATCCACATAGATACTCAAGCCTGAAACCAGAGGGTCCTTCTTGTTATCTACCTTCACATCCAACCTGTTAATAAATCCTTTCAGTTCACCCCACCGTTTCTCAAGTCCATCTACTTCTCTTCATTTCCAGTGCCAACACTCTAACGCGAGCCTTCATCCTCTCTCCTCTGGACCACTTCAGTAGTGTCCTAACTGGTTTTCCCTATTCCTATCTCACTTCAATCCATTCTCTGCATAACAGATAAATGACTATTTCAAGATGTGAGTATAAAAATGCCCATATCCAACTTACGTACTACAATGGCCCCCACTGCACTCAGAATAAAATCTAAACTCTTATAACAGCCTAATATGGCTTCTGTCCATCTCTAAACTGGTCTCATAATTCTCCCCCGTGTTCACTGTGCTTCAGGCTCACTGGCATTTCATTTCCTTGAACTTACCAAGCTTTTTTCAGCCTCAGGGCCTTTACAAGTTAGTCCTTCTTAGAATGCTCTTCCGCTAATTTCTTCTCCCACTCATAGCTTGTAATGGTTTGAAAATACTTCCACAAATTATTTGACATGATCCCATCAAAAGGTGACATCTAATTTCCCTCCCCTTGAATATAAGAAGCAGCCTTAGCGACTTGCTTCTAAGGAATAAAATACTGCAGAAGTGACTGTGTAACTTCTAAGACTAGGTCAAAAAAGATGACAGAGCTTCCACCTGGCTCTTTCTCTTGGGAGGATCACACCTAGAACCAGGCCACCATGCTGTGACAAAGCCTAACAGCCATATGTAGGTGTTTTGGTTGACTGCCCCACCTGAGGTCCCTGCCAGCATCCCCTGATTTCAGCCACTAGCCTTCAAGGTCCCCCAACTGATGCTAGGTGGAGCAGAGACATGCTGTTTCACCAAGCCCCGCCTAATCTGCAGGTTCATAAACAGAGTAACAGCTGTCATTGTGTTCAGCCACTAAGTTTTAGAGTGGCTTTTTACATAGCAATAGATAAATGGAACACAGTTGGTCTGTCACTTCCTCAGAATGGCCCTCCCTGACACATCCTACGCACCCATTGGCTCTATCCACCACCAATAAATGATTAATTATTATTATTAACCTCAATGCCCAGCCTAGTGCCCGCCACAAGAGGTGCTCCATAAATGTATGAAGAATGATTGAATAAAGTGAATGAATCCTCTTGTCACATTTGAAGTTATCAGGCATTAACAAGATGGGGTTTGTTTAATGATTTACAGGGTGGTGACATCAAACATCAACTCAGATAGAGGGAACGATAGCATATTAGTCTCCTAGGGCTCATAACAAAGTACCACAAAGTGGGTGGCTTAAAAGAACAGACATTTATTGTCTCACAGTTCTGGAGACTAGCAGTATGAATTCAGGATGTCAGCAAGACATATTCTCTAGGAAGAGTCTAGGAAAAGGTCCATACTTGTTTCTGCAGCTTTCTGGTAGCCCCAGGTGTTCCTTGGAATGTACATACATCTTCATATGGCCAGCTTTCCTCTGTCTGCCTCTTCTCCTTTTTTATAGGACACCACTTAGATTGGATTAGTACTCATCTTACTCTGGTATGAACTTATGTTAACTGAAACACCTTCAAAGATCCTATTTCCAAACAAAGTCACATTTACAGGTACCAGGGGTTGGGACTCCAACAAAATTTGGGGGAGATAAAATTAAACCCATAATAGATAGCTATGGAGCATGCTATCCTGCTCCTACTGTGGCCGGCGGAGGGGAGAAGCAGACTTTCTGACCACTAGTAAGAGGCCTAGATGACCAGAAGGCACTGGGGCCTGGGAAGGTAGGTGGGAGCACCCTAAGAACGGTAGTCCTGGTGCCAATGCAGCAGGCAGTCTGCCCTATCTATTGTTGAGTAAACAAGTAACTCTCCGTGTTGTCTGCCATGCCTGCCAACACATGCCTTTCTCAGAGGCAGGCATATTCTTGATTTAGGAAACAACAGAAGGCAGCGGGGAGTTGGGGTGGGAAAAGTTTCAGAGAATCATTCTTACAAGAGATGCTACACTTTGGCAGAGTTGATAATGACAAACATGTCAAAAGACTGAGGTTCTGGCTCTTTCATGGGGGCCCTGTTCACCACTTTCTGCTCTGACATGTGGTTTCCTTGGTGACAGGACTGCCGCTGGGCTGACTGAGGCTTTGGGGCCATCTGACTGGATCTGATACTAACTGGCTTTGACAGCTTTGATTGGGATGAAAAGATTCATGGTCCCTACCGGCTTTCTCAAATTAAACCCTCCTTCCTGGAGTGAGTTTGTTTATAAATGTTGCTTTAGATTAAGGACTTTTGCTATAACACGAGACTTCCTTTACCTCGGAGATTGAATTGTTAGGGTGACTGGTAGGGTTTTGGAAGTTAGAGTTCTCAGAGCAGCCCAAGAAGGCAAGGATATACCCTGAGAAGTCAGCTGATCTACTGCCCAGGCATTGCCTCTGCATGAGGTTTATCAGTCAGGTATAGTTAGGAAAACAGGAAACACACCAGTTATTTTAACAGAGAGAATTTAGTATAGGCAATTGGTTAAACAGGTATCAGAGGCTGCAAAGGCAAAAAAGGGAATATCAAGATAAACACAGAGGTAGTAACTACAGGAAGTAGCTCCTTCTCCCGGGTTAGGCAACAAAGGGAAGAAATTAGGATTATAATAATTTAGAACCTTAGAAGAGGGGTCCGCCAAAGCTAGGACCCAGATCCCCAAGGAGGGCGACTGCCTATTATCTCTAAGGCTGGTACTGGAAGCGTGGGAAAAAACTATAAAATGGAACAAATTACTACTGGAATGAACTGTCTCACTGCCAGGTGAACAGTGACCACCGGGGTGAAGCTCACAGGAACTCGATGCAGACAGAAGGAGAAAGTCCCTTCTCCCTCCTCCAGCCTTGCAATACCCCTAGTGCTACTGATTGGCAAAGCCCAACATGGAGCCAGCTGGCCACAGGGAATCATGGTCTGCAGAGTCCCAGCCCCAGCCTCACAGAGCAGAGCATAGAAGGATGTCTGTGAGCTTAATAACCAACACAGAGAATCTGAACAAGATAATAGTGGTGGGCCCTGAGATAGAACACCCGGGCCACGAACACCCACACATACCCTTTCACTGGGGGAAATCACCTGTTTACTTTGTCCTTTATACTTTACAAGCAGTATTATTATTTAACAGCATCGTTATTTAAAGGCCGATAGTGGTAACATGGGGGTCTAGCCAGATTTGCAGCTACAAGGCTATGTGTGTCAGGAACTGCCGAATGAGGAGAATGGGAGGTTGCCCCATGTGTCCCGTATCCTCACTCCTGCTTTGCCCCTGCGCTCCTGCTCCTGGGGTCTGAAACCACCTGGTGGTGCACCTTGCCTGTGCACCTCTCACCAGACCTGCACATCCCCTAGATCTGGGAGGTTTCAGCTTGTTCCTCAGGTACAGGTGGGCAGGCCACCAAGCCTGTCTCAGCAGGAGGAGCTCTGCTAATGTTTATTTTCATATTGGGTTTACAGATAAGCATTTGAAGAGAAGGTTCTGCAGTGAACAACAGCTTGGAAATCTCTGGGCTAGAGGGAGAATCCCCCAAACTCCTGGGCTATGTGAGCCTCATCCTTATGCTTTCCCCCTGCCCTCTGCTGATAACCTCCTCTGAGATAGCCTACCATCTTGAGACCATCTCGAGACACATATGCCCCCTAAAATTAAGCTGTTCTCCATCCCAGATGCATCCAGCAGGCATTGAACAAATACCACAACCCGTATGTCCAAGCTCCACCCAAAGGCCCCTGCAGCCAGCTTCCCCTCAACCAACCTTGAGACTTACACAAGCACATACAGGACAGATGGAAAAGAAGCTCGCGCAGCCCCAGAAGTGGGCTGGGGCATTTGGGCAGGGACTTCTGTGTGCCGGGTACGCATGCACAGTCTAAACAAAAGACTGATTGTGGGCAGCACGCAGACTTGGCCCATGAACTTCTTGTCCTGTGAGAAGTAGCCAGCACTACGATGGACTCCAAAATCACGGCTAATGGCCGAGAGCTACAAGCTGAAAAAAACACAAGACAGCTCTGGACATAGTGGGGAGCCCTGGTGGCACAGTGGTTAAGAGCTTGGCTGTAACCTAAAGGTTGGCAGTTCGAATCCACCAGCTGCTCCTTGGAAACCCTATGGGGCAGTTCTACTCTGTTCTATAGGGTCGCAATGAGTCTGAATCGACTCAATGGCAACAGGTTTGGTTTGGTTGGACAGAGTAGAGCCCAGAAGGAGGAGGCTCGCCATGGATCCAGCCTCCTTCTGAAGCTCCCACCCAGGCAAAAACCCTTCTGCTAGGGCAGGAAGCAGCAGAAGTCACAGACAGGGGCCAAAGCAGCAGCAGCGTCCTGTGGCAGAGAGGGCAAGAGGAGCCACAGCCAGGCAGGTCGCTTCGTACAGCGCCCTTAGATGGAAGCTTGGGAATTCTGTCCAGGCCAGCATAGACCCTAGAATTCTAGCAAGACATACAGAGGGGGCAGGATCCTCAGAAATGGACACTAGACCCCCTCCAGTCTTGGCTGATAAGGGTGGGGAGATAACACTGTTTACAAATTAATTCTAGAAATTCAGGAACTGATATTACTTCACCTTGTTGTGCTCACCAATTTTAGTTCTCTTCCCAGCGCTGCCCACTCACCCCCAGCTCTCAAACGCACAGAGCTCTTGAGTCCATGGCCCATCATTTCAATGCCTTTTTTTTTTTTTTAACTTTTTACTATGGGGAATTTCAGACAGAGGCAAAGTAGTCAGAAGAGTACAACTAGGCTCTCCAATCATCAACTCACATGATCAAATTATTTTGAGGCAAATCCCAGATACCATTTTGTTCCATCCGTTAATATTTCTGTGTATGTCTAAAACATGAGTCTTTTAAAAAAATATAACCTCAACACTGCTGTTATTGTTGTTAGTTGTCAAGTCATCTCTGACACTTGGTGACCCCATGTACAATAGAACAAAACATTGCCTGGTCCTGAGCCATCTTCACAATTGTTGGTATACTTGAGTCCTTTGCTGTAACCATTGTGTGTCTTCAGTGCCTTCCAACCTAAGGGGCTCATCTTCCAGCACTATACTGGACAATATTCTCCTGTGATTCATAGCTTTTTCACTGGCTAATTTTTGGAAGTAGATCTCCAGGCCTTTCTTCCTAGCCTGTCCTAGTCTAGAAGCACCACTGAAACCTGTCCACCATGGATCACCCTGATGGTATTTGAAACACTGGTGGCATACCATCCAGCATCACAGCAACACAAAGGCCACCACAGTACAACAAACTGACAGCCCTGTGGTGGTCAATACTATTGCCACACCTAAAATATCAAAAATTCCTAAATGTCATTAAAGGTCCAGTCAGTGTTCTCATTCTCAAGTGTCTCATAAACATCACTGACACTTACTTTGAGAAGGGTACTGGCAAAAGTACATTCCAGGGTTGAGAAATGGGGCAGGGCAGCAGGTCGACCCAGCTGTGGCCAGGATCAGGAAGGTATGAAAGGTTTGAGTGGGAGTAGAAATGGCGGGAGATGCCAGGAAGTAAGGATGCTGTGGGCAAGTGCTGAGCAGAGGCAAACAAAAGCTTCTCCCACTGGTGCCCAGCAAGATGGAAAGCTGAGGTTCAGGTAAAAAGGGATAGTCAGAGAACGGTCAAATGAGTTTTTCTTCTTGGAAACTGAGTAGTTGTTATCAGTAAACAGAAGTTTCAACTTGGCAGATTCTGAGAATGACATTAAATGTCCCTCAGGGGGGAATCAGGGTGAAGGGGGTAAGGAAGAGGTAGGGGAGAAGAAGGGCTGGATTTGGTTAATGAATCAGTGTTAAGACCTAGCCACACCCCTTTGGGAAAGGGAGATATAAGTGGAAAGGCGTGTGGCCTTTGCCCCCACACAAACCTGGGCTTAAAGCCTGCCACTGCCATTTACTACCTGTGGGACCTCGAGAAATCACTTAACCCTTTTAGACCTCTTCCCTCATCTCTAAAATTAAAAAATGGGGAAAGTAAAGCCCCCTGGAGGATTTACATCCAGTAACACAAGTAAAACGTCTAGTCAACGCTTAGGCAGAGAGAGTGCTCAGTGGCCTGTGGTTCCCTCCCACCTCTGTTTTCCCTTGACATCTAGACCCTGAGGAGAGGGCATCTGAGGGGGATCACTGGTGGCAGTCTCTGTCTACCACTCCACATGGTCCAGATGGCTTTCACAAGGGTGGGGACTCCAGCCTTTCTCCCTGCTAGAGAAAACCTCTCAGAATGCCAGTGAGGCTGAAGAGAATGTTGTCTGGGATTGGAATATTGCAGGAAAGCTGAGGAGAGCAGTGGTGGCCAGGGGAGGGGACAGAAGGGGCAGCAGGTCTGAGACACCAGAGTGACCAGATGGCCCTGAGAGCTCAGGGAAGGTGGGAGGCCATGTATGTGACTCCAAGGGTGGCTGCATGGTATATGAACTGTGCGGTCACACAAGGTCCTACATCTGGAGGGCCTCGCACTTACTTTAATGCTCTAACATCGCCATCTTGAAATCCTCAAGATTTTTAAGCACAGACCCCCACATGTTCATTTTGCAGTTATTATTGCAGTTGTTAGGTGTCTTCTGGTCGATTCCAACACATAGCAACCCCATGTGGCAGAGTAGAGTTACCCCCATAGGGTTTTCTAGGCTATAATCTTTACAGGAGCAGAATGCCAGGTCTTTTCTCCCTCAGAGCTGCTGGGTGGGTTCAAACTGCCAAGCTTTCAGTTGGCAGCCAGCGCTTGACCATCGCATCACCAGGCGCCCGTGATTCATGCAGCCAGTCCCACCAGACACTAATCTACCAGCTGTGTGATTTCCTGCATCACCCCTGAGCGCACCAGACGAAGGAGCAGGGACAGCAGATCCAGACGATTAGGAAGGCAAGATTTCCAGACTAGATGTTTAGAAGAAAATGGAGATAGAAGACTCTAGGGGGCCAGCAAGAAAGTGGTTCAAGTGATCAGCCACAGATGACCACCAGGATGGGCAGGGAGGAGGCAAAGCCAGCGGGGGTGCTGACGTATTAGAAGAAAAGGAGAGAGGCTGCAGGTCTCACAGTTACCGCTAGTTGGAATGGAAGTAGAAATGCAATTGAGCCAGAAGGATAGGGAGCTGGGGCGTTGAAGATCTCAGAGGCAGAGCAGATGGTAAGGCTGGCAGAGGCCTTAGAAATCAGCTTAGTGGAGGTTCAGGCAAGCTCTGGCTGTTGATGGTGGGGCTAGGGTGGAAAAGAGAATGTGTGGGCAGAATAGGGGTGGCGTGTCATATTGGTTGTCTAATAAACAAGTGGAGCAACCCCAAACCACCCATTGCGGTCGAGTTGATTCCGAGTCATAACAACCCCATAGGGTTTCCAAAGCTGTAAATCTCTACGGAAGCAGACTGCCACATCTTTCTCCGGCGGAGCTGCTGGTGGTTTTGAACTGCCAGTCTTTTGGTTAGCAGTCAATAGCTTTAACCACTGAGGCACCAGGTCTCCCTGATATTCAGAAATCTTGGTAGGCAGGCAGGCAGCATCAGAAAACTCTTTCATTAAGAACAAGGGTCCCATCTTGAGAAATAGTAAACCTGAGAAGAACACATACTTTTGTGGTATCTTGAGAAATAGTAAACCTGAGAAGAACACATACTTTTGTGGTTACGAGGAGGGGAGGGAGGGAGGGTGGGAGAGGGGTTTTTTATTGATTAATCAGTAGATAAGAACTGCTTAAGGTGAAGGGAAAGACAACACTCAATACATGGGAGGTCAGCTCAATTGGACTGGACCAAAAACAAAGAAGTTTCCGGGATAAAATGAATGTTTCAAAGGTCAGCGGAGCAAGTGCGGGGGTCTGGGGAACACGGTTTGCGGGGACTTCTAAGTCAATTGGCAAAATAATTCTATTATGAAATCATTCTGCATCCCACTTTGAAATGTGGCATCTGGGGTCTTAAATGCTAACAAGCGGCCATCTAAGATGCATCAATTGGTCTCAACCCACCTGGATCAAAGGAGAATGAAGAACACCAAGGTCACACGATAACTAAGAACCCAAGAGACAGAAAGGGCCACATGAACCAGAGACCTACATCATCCTGAGACCAGAAGAACTAGTTGGTGCCCGGCCACAATCGATGACTGCCCTGACAGGGAGCACAGCAGAGGACCCCTGAGGGAGCAGGAGATCAGTGGGATACAGACCCCAAATTCTCATAAAAAGACCAAACTTAATGGTCTGACTGAGACTGGAGGAATCCCGGCGACCATGCTCCCCAGACCTTCAGTTGACACAGGACAGGAACCACTCCCGAAGACAACTCATCAGAAATGAAAGGGACTGGTCAGCGGGTGGGAGAGAGACACTGATGAAGAGTGAGCTAATTATATCAGGTGGACACTTGAGATTGTGTTGGCAACTCTTGTCTGGAGGGGGGATGGGAGGATAGAGAGAGAGGGAAGCCGGCAAAATTGTCAAGAAAGAAGAGACTGAAAGGGCTGACTCAAGAGGGGGAGAGCAAGTGGGAGTAGGGAGTGAGATGTATGTAAACTTATATGTGACAGACTGATTGGATTTGTAAACGTTCACCACTTGAAGCTTAATAAAAGTTATTAAAAAAAAAAAAAAAAGAACAAGGGTCCCACGTCTGGGGTCTTAAACGCTAGCAAGCAGCCATCTAAGATGCATCAATTGGTCTCAACCCACCTGGATCAAAGGAGAATGAAGAACACCAAGGTCACAAGGTGATTACGAGCCCAAGAGACAGAAAGGGCCACATGAACCAGAGACTACATCATCCTGAGACCAGAAGAACTAGATGGTGCCCAGTTACAACTGATGACCGCCCTGACAGGGAACATAACAGAGAACCACTGAGGGAGCAGGAGAGCAGTGGGATGCAGACCCCAAATTCTCAGAAGACCAGACTTAATGATCTGACTGAGACTAGAAGGACCCCAGTGATCATGGCCCCCAGACCTTTTGTTGGCCCAGTACAGGAACCACTCCCGAAGCCAACCCTTCAGACATGGATTGGACTGGACAATGGGTTGAAGAGGGATGCTAGTGAGGAGTGAGCTTCTTGGATCAGGTGAACACTTGAGACTATGTTGGCATCTCCTGCCTGGAAGGGAGGTGAGAGGGTGGAGGGGGTTCGAAGCTGGCGAAATGGACGCGAAAAGAGAGAGTGGAGGGAAGGAGCAGGCTGTCTCATTAGGGGGAGAGTACTTGGGAGTGTGTAGCAAGGCGTATATGGGTTTTTGTGTGAGACTGACTTGATTAGTAAACTTTCATTTATAGCACAATAAAAATTATAAAAAAAAGAACAAGGCTCCCAGCCTCTGTGCGGAGATGACCCGTAGGGACCCAGGCAGGTGTCCAGCACCAAGGCTGGCATGCCAGCAAACCAAAAAAGATGATCAATACAAAAATGGGGCATAAAAAGAGCCACGGGGGTTCGGGGGGTACTGCATCTCCTTCCCCAGTATTCCTTCTCACCTGAGTACCTATGACTGTCTGTCTTTACCACTTAGGGACCATATCTCAGCCCAACACTTTGGTCCCCCTTGCCAGCCTGGAGGCTCCTGGAAGGTATACACTTTTGCCCCTTCACCTGCTTGTGCACAAGCACAGAGCCAGATGCCTGGTACATACAGGTGCTGAGCAAGTGTTGTCTGGCTGGCTGTACTCTCGAAGGCTGGACAGGCAGAGGGAGGCAGGGTAGCCTGCAGACTCTGGAACCAGACTGCCTCTATCTCTGCCACCTGCTAGATGATCAACCTTGGCCAAGTTATTGAACCTCTGCACCTGAGTTTCCTCACTACAAAACACAATTTTAATACATTTTTTAATTTACCTCTGTGTTAGGTCCCCGGGTGACACAAACAGTTTGGGCTGAACTACTCACCTAAAGATGAGCAGTTCGAGCCCACCCAGCCATGCTGCAGAAGAAAGGGCTGGCGATCTACTTTGGTAAAAATTACAGTCAAGAAAACCCTATGGAGCAGTTCTACTCTGTCACACGTAAGGTTACCATGAGTGGCAGCGACTCCGCTGCAGTGGGTTTGAGTTTTTTGGACCTCGTGTTTTTTACTTAGAATAGTGCACCACATGTAGTAAGTGTGCTGGACATGCCTCGCGATTGCTGTTAGTATCGTTTATTATGACAATACAATTTTGTGTGCATGCGTGTTGCAGCTCTCACACAGTCACCAGCAGAGGTATGACTCCCTCGCCAGCTAGCACCAGTGGCTTAAAAAAAAAAAAAAAAAAATCGCCGTTGAGTCGGTTCCGACCCATAGTGACCCTATAGGACAGAGTAGAACTGCCCCACAGAGTTTCCAAGGAGTGCCTGGCGGATTCAAACTGCTGGCCTTTTGGTTAGCAGTCGAATTTTTAACTACTACCTCACCTCACTAGCATTTCCTGAGAGGCACTGGGAAAATCCTGGTGGTGTAGTGGCTAAGAGCTATCGCTGCTAACCACAAGGTTGGCAGTTCAGATCCACCAAGCGCTCCTTGGAAACTCCACGGGGCAGTTCTACTCTATCCTATAGGGTCGCTAGGAGTTGGAATCGAGGAGACGGCAATGGGTTTGGTTTTGCGTTTTTGGTTAAGAGGGACCAGAGAACCCTGGTGGTGCAGTGGTTAAGAGCTCGGCTGCTAACCAAAAGGTCAGCAGTTTGAATCCACCAGCGTTTCTTGGAAACCGTATGGGGCAGTTCTGCAGTTCTACTCTGGTCCTATAGGCAACAGCCATCCCCTCCGCTCCCACCCCCAATCCGTCAACATTTCTTTAAAATATCTGCCCGGAGGGCCAAGACCGCAGGTGGGCCGCGCACCCCTGGCGCTGGCTGCGTGTCCGCCTGGGAGGAGGTGGCTAGTCAATCCTGCCGTCCCCGCCGCCCCTCCCCTGGGGCTCTGCGCTGAGTGGGGTTGTGTGCCGGCTGCGGTGTCTTAGCTAAACCCAAACACCGCCAAGTAGCGGGCGCCACCTGGAGGCCACATCGAGATCTGCGGGGATGCGTTTGGGAAGGGAGGAGGTGGAGGAGGCGGGGCGGTCGTCATTCTATTTAACCTTTTAAGCATTTATTGAGCCCCTGCCGTGTGTTAGGGATCTGGCAACGTGAAGAGGAATAAAGATGGTGTGTAGTCTCCCACGGCATTCATAGCGCGATGGAGAAAACAGACCATCAACAAATAATTCAATGTGATATGCTAAGGGCTAGGGTCATTCCCCCAAGGCGTTTATTCGTGCCGGGTACTGTTCATAGCACTAAAAATCAAGGAACAAAACAGACAGTTGTTCTCAAAGCGTTCAGAGCTGCGAGGGCAGATGGGCAAATTTAGAAGCAAGGTACAGGGTTGGGAAGAAGCCTGTCTGGGATCAGAGATGAAAGGTGTCCTGAGGGAGGTCAGGGAAGTACTGCCAAAGACTTCTCACTTAAATTCAATCTTAAAGAAAGAGCAGGATTTCTCCAGGTTAGGGGGTGGGGGAGAAATATCTTCTGTAAAATGTGTTGAACTTGAGGAAGTGAGGCCTAAAGTTGGTCAGTGCAGACCCTGAAATAAACTCCAGATCTCTGGACCCTCCTGGAGGGCTCTTCCCGATGTACCATGAGACATCTTGAAAGGACAGATTACCTGGGGAAACGAAGAGCTGCTTGGTTACCTAAGCCAGAGCTAAGACTAGGGTCCCTCCTGGTGGGAAGTGGGCAAGTGGCATGGCTGAAAAAGGCTGCTCTTAGAGCTCTGTTCTTGGTGCTGAGGCTTTTATTTCAAGGACACCCATGAAGGCTGACTCAATCAATGGTTATTGAATGTTTGTGATCATCACCCTTGGGTTCACCAGACTTCTTATCATTAGCATAGTGGAAATAAAATGAAGCTTAATACGGAAACATTTTGTGGGGGAAAAGAATGTGTTGATCAAACAACCGTAGGGGCCAGCGCTCCTCCAGCTGCTCCAGCCACAGCTTGGCCTCATCCCCAGACCCAGAAGCAGCATCTAGGCTTTCTGCCCAGGCAGTTCTGGTCTCAGTGTGAACCCAGTGCTGGTTGGTTGGCATTTCTGGGGCCTTTCCTCAGGGTGTGGTCTGTGGGGTCTGGCCACACCTTGTCATTTGGACGGCTACAAGAAATGGCACCACAAGGGCACAGCCTGAGTTATCGGGATGCATCTGGGAGCAGCGGACAAACACTCATGTTGGAACTGGAAATCATCAATTGCTTTTCAGTGTCACCCAATGAGTGGAAGACCAAATGACCAGCAACATGGAATTTGCTAGAAGCATGTACAAGTTGTCCAAGAAAGTGGCTCCAAATGAGCTCAACATGTTCTGGCACAGGACCTGACATGCTGATCCACGAATCTTACACCTGGGGGCCTCCAACCCCATCCCCTCACCGTGAACATGAGCTTCCAGAACAGTTACATGAGCGTCTAAACTACGTCCGCACTTTAACGGAGACCCTGGGAAGACCACAGGGGTGATGGTCAGGCCCCTGGCAGTAGAATATGTGTATCACAACACCTCAGAGTTGCCCTGATCATGAAGACCTGTTTCAGGCCCATGTGGGTGACTCTAACAATCACCCCAACCGTTACCCCTCTCTCCCACATCATTCATTCTCTCTCTGTTGGACCATTCCCATAAGAACAAAAACATGCTGTCATTCCTCTCATCTTAACAAAACAACTTCATTGACCTCACACATCCCACTGACATCTTTGCTCATTTCTCTGCTGCTCTTCGTTGCAAACCTCTTCAAAGACTCAACTCTACTCACTGCCTCTCGTTCTTCTTCTTTTCCTTCCTGAATCCACTCCATTAGGGTTTTCTCCCCACCATTCCCCCAACTTCTGTGATCCAGGTCACTGATGACCTCCACTCTGCCAAGTGAAACGGTCAATTCTCCATCCACACCCGACTTGACCCTGAGCAGGATTTGATACAGGTGAGCATCCCCCCTCTTTGACACACCACCTCACTCAGTCCCCAGACCTTTGTTCTCTCTTTATTCTCTTCCTCCCTCTCTGGCAGCATCTGTGCAGCTCTTCCTGACCTGTCAATTCTGGAAACCCCCAAGGCTTAGTCTATAAACCTCTCTCTTTTCTTATTTATGCTGATTTTAGGTGACTTCATACATTTCCATGATTTTAGTACATTTATAAATTTAAAATTACTTAATTTTATCTCTAGCCTTGACACCTTCCTGAGCCTCAGTCTCAGGTACTAAGCTACCTACCCAACATCTCTATCTGATATCCAAGGAGCATCTCAAACTTAACCTGCCCAAAGCAAAACTTAACTTTCTTTCCTCCATCCCTCCCTTCCTCCCCTCCTCCATCTAGTCCCCTCTCCTTCCCTTCCTTCCTTTCTTTTTCTCTTCTTATGTTTTCTCTTTCTTTACTTCATAGAATGAGAAATTTCAAACAAATACTCAAACAGACTAGTATAACAAATTCACCATGGACCCATCACTCAAGTCCAGCGATAACTAACTCATGGCCAATCTTGTTTCTCTTCCTCTCACCTGGTATTATTTTGAAGCAAACCCCAGACATAAACGTTGCATTGTTTCATCTGTGCACATTTCATTGTTCATCTCTAAATATAATCATCATATCATTATCGCACCCGTAAACATTACAATAATTCCTTCATGCCTTCGAATCGTCAGTGTCCAAATTTCCCATTGTCTCATAATTTCTTCTTTGTTTGAATCAGAATCCAAATAAGGTCCACACATTTATTTGGTCAATAAATCTTTTTAGTCTCTTTGAATCTGTAGCTTCCCCTTTACTCTATTTCTTTTCAGTGTATTTGTTGAAACAAGGCCATTTGTCCTGTAGAATTTCCCTCACTTTGGATTTTCCTGATTGCACCCCATGGTGTATGCAGTCCAGCATGTGCCACGGTCCTCTGATTGCCTGTGAATTGGTAGTTAGATTCTAGAGGTTGATCAAGGTCAGGTTTGATTTCTTGGCAAGAATACCTCATAGGTGGTGGTTTACTCTTCTATCAGGGGCCACAGAATGTCCACTTATCTCTCTTTTTGTCACATTAAGAACAATTTATGCTCGCTGCCGCCCAGACCCATTACCTTATTAGGGTTGCCAAATGGTCATATTCGAATTCTATCTATCATTCTTCTTCGTTCATTAGCTGAAATACTTCCATAAAGAGAACTATCCCCTCCTCTACTATTTGGTTACCCTGAGGTATAGTTGGTATACGAAAGGCAGGACAAATGTTTGATTCTTTCCCTCTATTCACCAGTTTTCAAAATAATGAGTTGGTTCCCTATCATTCTTCAACAGACACCAATTAAGAGACCAATTTTAGCATCATCATAAACTCATGATGCTAAACTCATGGATTTGATGATGTTTCAGTCCACTGCAGTTTTATCTTTATTGGTGATCCAATTATCCCATCTTTAGAAAGTGGGACCTCTTCAAGTTGGCTATTAATTTTTTTTGACTGAACCCTAATTGCCTTTGATCGCTCCCTTGCTACTGGTATTATAAGATGCTCCAGGCTCATCTTGTCCATTTCCTATCTCAGGCCTGGACCAGAAAAACTGGGAAATGGTATTTCAAGACCGTAACACGGGTGCTAGGTTGGCCATTGCTACGGGGCTGCTTCAAAACGCATCTCTTGGTTCTCTCCTCAAAGCTTGCCCCTCTCTGCCTCTCTCCCATCTCAGTGGGTGGCAACTCCATCCTTCCAGTCGCTCACATCAAAATCTTAGAGTCAGCTTTGATCTTGTCTTTCCTTCACACTGCATATCCTTTCTACCAGCAAATCTATTGGCTTTACCTTTAAAACATATCCAGCATCTGGCAGCTTCTTATACTGACTCTGCTACCTCTGTGGTCTATCACCTCTCACCTGGTTTATGGCAGTAGCCTCCTAACTGATTTTTCTGTTTCTGGCTAATTCTCTGCAAGGCAGCCAATGTGCTCCCTTAAAAACGTCAAAACAACACTTCTTTACTCAAAACCATTCCAATTGTTTCTCATTTCACTTGGAGCAAAGCCTGAAAGTCCCACAGTGGTTGGTCAGGCCTCATAAGACTGGCTTTCTGCCTTCCTACCTTGCCGCCTCCACTCTCCCCTCTGCTCCCTCTGCCCACCCACACTGGTCTCCTCCCTCTCCCTCAAACACACTGGGCACGCTCCTGCCTCAGGGCCTTGGCTTGTGCTGTTCTCTCTACCTGGAAAGCTCTTCCCCTACATATCCATCTGGCTCTCCTTCATTTCCTAAGGTTTCTGCCCCATCTTGACTTTGTCAGAAAGGCCTGTCTAAAAAAATAAAATAAAGTCCTATCTTAGCTCCCTTGTATAAAATAGTCCTACCACCTCAACATAAAGAAAACAAAAATCCTCACAACTGGACCAATAAGCAACATCATGATAAATGGAGAAAAGATTGAAGTTGTCAAAGATTTCATTTTACTTGGATCCACAATCAACATCCATGGAAGCAGCAGTCAAGAAATCAAAAGATGCATTGCATTGGGCAAATCTGCTGTAAAGTGCCTCTTCAAAGTGTTGAAAAGCAAAGAAGTCACCTTGAAAACTGAGGTGCACCTTGCCCCAGCCATGGTGTTTTCAATTACATCATATGCATATGAAAGCTGCACAATGAATAAGGAAGACCAAAGGAAAATAGACATCTTCAAATTGTGGTGTTGGCGAAGAATATTGAATAAACCATGGGCTGCCAAAAGAACGAACAAATCTGTCTTGGAAGAAGTATAACCAGAATGCTCCTTAGAAGCAAGGATGGTGAGACTGCATCTTACATACTTTGGACTTGTTGTTAGGAGGGATCAGTCCCTGGAGAAGGACATCACACTTGGCAAAGTACAAGGTCGGCGGAAAAGAGGAAGACCCTCAACAAGGTGGATTGACACAGTGGCTTCAACAGTTCTGTTGTGCATAGGGTCACTATGAGTCAGAACCGACTCGACGGCACCTAACAACAACAACAACGCCACCTCATACACCATCGTTCTCTACCATCTTACCCTGCTATATTTTTCTTTATAGCCCTGACCACGTGTAACATAACATGTAGTATGGGTTCCTTCTCTCACTACTAAAAGGCAGGGAGTTTGTCTATTTTGCTGACTGCTGCTTCCCTAGTACTCAAAACAGTGGTCTTTGTAATTGTGCAACCAGGGTTTGTTGAATGACTGAACAAATGAGTGAATTAAGACGAGAGACGAGGGTACATCAGGAGGGTAGTTTCCTGATTATGCAGTTCTAGAGGGCAGAGTGGAAGGGAGGAGAGGAAGAAAGGAATGAAAGATTAGATCAGAGAAAGAAAGTGTGGTGTGACCTGAAGCTGCAGCAGCCATAGAAGAGAGAAGCCCCCAAAACGGCCTGATGAACGCAGAGGGCCATGTACGGCGAGCTCTCTCACCTGACTCTCAGCTGGGCAGAGGTTGGGCCTCATGGACAGAAGACTCTGCTCACCCCAGCAGCAGGTTATGGGCATCCATCTTGGGACAGTGAGGGGCCTGGAGGCTTCTGGTTTAGTATTGGGGGTGGGTGTCAACACCTGCCCTCAGTACATTATAGAGTACTCTCATCCAGCATTTCCTGGGTCAAATGTTCCTCCCTGACCTGCTACAAAAGTATTTCTCATGCAGTTTACAGACAAGCCTGGACTCAGCATCAAACCATAAGGAAGAAAATGTATTCCAGAGAGTTGGTAGGGACAACAATACAAAGACAAAAGCAACAGTGTGAAAGGGAGAAAAATAAGCACTTCAGGGGCCTCGAAAGCATCCGTGAAAGGCCTGAGTGCCCAGGCGCATCCTGCTCAGAGTAGACTTTCTCTTCACAGCCAACCTGATCTCCACTCCCACAACAGCAGCAGGCAAGAGAGCTAAGTGATTGGCTTACAGTACACCTAAACAACAACCATGGGGTTTTTTGTTTGTTTGCTTTTTGCAGAATGTTCCATGATGCAGACCACTTGCCTCAGGAAGTCTGACCATCTCTTTAGACCATCAGCTCTCTCTAGTGGTAGGCTTGTGTTTCTGAGGACATCTATGCAAGACGGACACCACCCGTCTGTCAGTTTGTTGTACCGTGGTGCCTTGCATGTTGCTGTGATGTTGGAAGCCATGCCACTGGTATTTCACATACCAGTAGGGTCACCCAAGGTGGACAGGTTTCAGTGGAGCTTTCAGACTTAGACAGACTAGGAAGAAAGGCCTGGTGAGCTAATTCTGAAAATGAAAACCCTATGGATCACAACAGAATATTGTCTGATACAGTGCTGGAAGATGAAGCCCCCAGGCTGGAAGGTACTCAAAATACACAGTGACCACAACAATGAACTCAAATATAGCAACGATTACGGGGATAATGTAGGACTGGGCATCATTTTGTTCTGTTGTGCGTGGGGTCGCCATGAGTCAGAGCCAAATTAACTGCAACTAACAACAACAATGTGCAGCAAGGGGACCCAGAGGCGCTGGAGGTGACAAAGGAGCCAGGTCCATGTCGACAGAGCCCTGAAGGTGCTCGCTGGACAAGACCCTCTGCCTGTTCTCCATACACCTCCCGCCCTCACCCCTCACTCCCCAGTGTCTGTCATCTGGAATGGACAAGCCTTCTTAGCAACTTCTCCCCCTTCCTCTTCCTCTTCCTTTGCCCTCCTCCCTTGAAATATTGTATGTCCCTTAAAAAGCAAAAAGAACACACAGATCATGATTTTAAACTAATCTGCCTGTTTGAGAACATCTAGATGAAAATGATGCATCCAGAGCAGCCTCCTGTCTGTAAAGTGAATCCGGCCCAGAGGGGAGTTTCAGGACAAGAGGGATAAGCATGATGCAAAGGCTGGATGGACCCAGGGGCAGATTATCCAATAGGCAAGGTAAGCATGGTTCTTACCAGACCTTCTATAGTGAACAATTTCACATTATTCCACCACATCAAAGATTCTGCTTCTAGGTATGGCTGACATGTCTCTCTCCCAAGCCCATAGCACTTTCCTACAGAATCAAAGCCTCTTTTCAAATTTACAATCCCTGACAAGGACGGATTATCCAGTAAGCAAGGTAAGCACGGGCTTACTTGTACTTACTTACTAATCTGTAACAAACAGTTTCACACGGGTTTCACAACGTCATGGAACCCTGCTGAGGTAGCAGTTCCAGAGGTAGCCACATGAGGGCCCTCTGAGGTAAATCTGCTGACAGTGCAGCCTGGGATGGACATTTGTCCAGTGGAGGGCAGGCCTGCCTCCAGGCCGCTGTCGCCCTCAGCAGAGGCTGGGCCAGCATGTGGTACAAGGAGGGTGGATACCAGAGCCAAGGGCCTGTGCTAGGCTGGGGGACACTGGGAGGCGCTCCAGCAGGCCACCTGGGCTCACAAAGCAGTGGCCATCACAATGGGTTGAAGACTAGAGGCCCTTTCTCTGGGGGTTCTGGACTGTATCGACTCCCCAGGGGCCCCTGCTCATCCTTCTGGAGGGGACAAGGGCCCCAATAATAACTGATTTGGGACATCTTACCCCTCTGTGAGAGAGAACTTAGAGCTGGATTTAATTTGTTTTCAGTAATGAGGCATTTCTTGCATCCAAGTGCTGTGAAGCCACTTCATACTGGCTTCATGCATAATGTATGTAAACTTAATAATACACATACACGGACATCATTTTCCCAAGATTTTCATTCTGTGGAGCATGGGAAAATGGTCTTAGGGCAGCATCTGGGGCTTAGAAATGCAGAGAAAGTTGCCAAGGAAGGGGCCACTTGGTCCTGTCAGGAATATAGCCCTGCCCTGAACAAACGTGCAGCTGGCCCGCTGCAGCGGTTCTGGGCCCCCAGGGTGAGAACACTCAGGGCACAACTGAGAAATCAGATCACAGAAAGGCTCTGAGGCCGAATGCTAAGCCCTCCCCAGACTCCCGGTCAGCAGGCGCTGCAGATGGTGCTGCCCTTCCCTGCTGCTTATTAAGAAGGAAAACATTTAATAAGACACAGAACACACGTTTGTCTCTCAGGGGATCCGAAGTCTGGGCACCGCCAAGAATACTGAATCTTGTTTTTCCAGCACTGCCATTGGCGTGTTCCCTGCCTGCTTTTCCTGGAAATGGGCTTGCAGCCTAGAGAACAGAGAGCATGATGGGAGAAAGAAAAGTGCTTCTCACTAAATGTTGTTCTGTGCTGCAGAGTCAATTCCAACTCATAGCGACTCCATAGGATAGACTAGACTGCCCCATAGGATTTCTTAGGCTATAATCTTTATTTTACAGGAAGGAGCCCTGGTGGCACAATGGTTAAGAATTCAGCTGCTAACCAAAAGTTTGGTGGTTCAAACTCATCAGCCACTTCTCAGGAGAAAGATGTGGCAGTCTGCTTCTGTACAGATTACAGCCTTAGAAACCCTACGGGCAGTTCTACTCTGTCCTACAGGGTCGCTGTGAGTCAGAATTGACGCGATGGCAATGAGTAGTCTTTATGGAAACAGTTTTCTCCCCAACAACAGCTGGTGGGTTCAAACCGCCAACCTTTCCATTAGCAGCTAAGTGCTTAACCATTGCACAATCAGGGCTAAATAAAAGAAGGAAAAAGGCCACAGGAAGGCCATATCAGCTCCTGAAAATGCAGTGAGAAGAGCCTCATTCCTCCCCCAGGGTGGCTGGGATCACATGCCACCTCGAGGACCAGGTTTGTGAGGTTTCCTGTGATGCTGGTACCTGAGCCTGAACCATGTCCCACAGCCCGAGGACTTTCAAGTAACCACCCCGGCAGAGGGAGCTTCCAAATCATAGAATATAAATGTTCAAGTTGGGCTGGAGCTTAAATCCCTTCATTTTACAGAGCAGGTCAGCAGGCCCAGAAAGAGGGGGTGGTGAGTCACCCAATGATCTGTAGTGCCAAACGTCACCCCTCGTCCATACCACTGCTCACACACACCCCAGGGCAGTGGATGATGTAAAATCTCTGGCGTTGTTTTCTGGATTAAATTAACATTTCTGCTTATTTACCTTTTCATGGTCAAACATTTCAAAGTGTAGCAAGTAAAAAGAAGAAAGAAAAAGTCACCTGTAACACTGGAACATCACTCAGCCATAAAGAGAAATGAAGTCCTGTTGCCTGCCACAATATGGATGGACCTAGAAAACATTATGCTGAGCGAAATAAGTGAGTCGCAAAAGGACAAATGCTGTATGACCTCACTTATATGAAATAAGAAAATATATAGAAGGGGGAGTTTCTGCTTAGGAGGCTTTGAGTTTATGTTAACAGTGGTGGAATAATTTGGAAAAGAATAACGATACACAACAAATAATTACTTAGCATAAGTATGTCCCATGCAATATTTGGGACAAAATCCTGGGTGTCCTGTATTTTATCTGGTAACCAGCCCTACACCCAGGGGATATTTAGCAATGTCTGAAGACATTTTGTCACAACGGGGGAAAGGGGACTACGGCGTCTATGGATATAAGCCAAAAAAAAAAAAATGGATATAAGCCAAGTATACTGTTAAACATCCTACAATGCATGGGACAGCCCTTCACACCAAGCAATTATCCAGCCCAAAATATTAATGGTGCCGAGGTTGAGAAACCCTCCTCTACACTCCCAATAACCAACCAGAAAATATAATAAGAACTAAAGATCATGAAAAGTAGCTATAAACTGAGGATTAACAACAAAGAATTCATAAAACTTCTATAGAGAAAACTTTAAAACTCCAAAAAAAGATTGTATGAATACACAGAGAGAAAGTCTATGCTCTTGTCAATATGCTAAAAGTCAACTCTACCCTCCAAGTCAGTAAATTCAATGCAACTCTAATTGAAACTTAAGCTGTGTTTTTCAGAGATTTGATAAACTTACTCTAAAATTTACAAGAGGAATAAAGGGCCATGAATAGCAAAGACAACTGGGGAAAAGAAAAGAGGGAGACTTGCTGGGCTAGATATGAAGGCACACTACAAACCATAATGATAGAAATAGCAGCTATTGGTCCAAGAACAACAAACCAGATCAATGGGACAGAAAGGAGTGCTGAGAAACAGTCCCTTGAGAACGTAGTATATCTCAGAAAAGGTGAAATAAGGCGGAAAAGGACAGACTAACTCAGTAATGACATGAAGAAAAAGCAAACCGTATCCTGCCTAATATTATACAGAAAGGTGGACTCACTGGGGACTTCACACTAACCCTTTAAGGTAAACTCTAAAATTAATAATTAGTGGTCTAAGGGTGAGAAAGGCCAGAAACACCAGCCATAAAGCAAAAAAGATTGGTGGGTTTGATTGTACCAGAAGGAGAATGTCTAGCCAACAAAGGACACCATGACAAAATTAACGGCTCAGGAAAAGATACATGCAATGCTTAAAGCCAAAAGGACTACTAAAATATAAGTTATACAAGCAGCTCCAGCAAATCAGCAAGGAGAAGGCAAGAGCCCTGGTTCAAAAATGGGCAAAGACTAGAACAGGCAATTAACAGAAGGAAATTCTAAAGGCTAAGAAACGCAGGAAGGGATGCTTAAACTCATAGTAATTGTTGTTGCCGTTGTTAGTTGCGGCAGAGTTGATTGCCAACTCATGGCAACCCCGTGTGTGCAGAATAAGAACTGCGTACCATAGGGCTTTCAGGGCTGTGACCCTTCAGAAGAAGATTCCCAGGCCTGTCTCCTGAGTCACCACTGGGTGGGTTCAAACACTGAACTTTCAGCAAGTGGTCGAGCATGTCACTATTTGTGCCCTCAGGATCTTTGAGAAACGTAAGTTAAAACAATAAGATTTCACTTTACACTCAGCAAAGTAACAAAAATTAGAAAGCTAGATAATGCCAGGTGTTGGAGAATTACTGCTGGTGAGAGTGAGGACTGGGGCAGCCTTTCAGGAGAGTAATCTGATGGCACAGGGTCAAATTAAGTAAATGCACACCCTGTCATCCAGCTATACTGCTCCTGGAAATATGCCCAGAGAGATTATCACAAAGTTGATTAAGCTGATATCATGGATTGAATTGTGTCCCTCAAAAGATACATTGAGTCATAACCCCTGTACCTGTGAATGTGACCCTGTTTGGAGATAGGGTCTTTGAAGATGTTGTCAGTTAGGTTAACATGAGGTTATTCTGGAGTAAGAAAAAAAAAAAAGCTGTTGCCATCAAGTCAATTTCAACTTATAGTGACCCTATAGAACAGAGCAGAACCGCCCTATAAGATTTCCAAGGAGCAGCTGGTGGATTTGAACTGCTGACTTTTGGCTAGCAGCCAAGCTCTTAACCACTAGGCTACCATGGCTCCTACCGGAGTAGAGGGGGTCCTAAACCCATATGAGCGGTGTCCTTATATAACAAGACGATATACATAAACACAAGGAGACAGAGGAAGGCTTTCATGTCATTGCAATTCCAAGCCAAGGGATACCTGGACCTACCAGGAGCTGGGAGAGAGCCCTGAAATAGTTTCTCTCTCAGAGCCCTCAGAAGTAATCAACATGGCCAACACCCTGATCTCATATTCAGCCTTCCGTATTGTGAGACAATAAATTTCTGTTCTCATAAGTCACCCACTTCATGGTATTTTGTTATGGCAGCCCTAGGAGCTAATACAAGGGACATGTGGAGCCAGAGTTGAGTCAATCCACATGTTCGCTACTGGGAGAAGGGGTGGGGCAACATGGAACACACAGACTCCAGCATATTACACAGTTACTGGAAGTAATGAATTCGATGTCCACAGAGCAGCATTGATAGATGTTTAAAAGAATTAAAAGAGAGAGAGACTTTGAGCCAAAAGCATTTTGTAAATTAAAAAAGCATGCAACAAAACAATATATGTCTTATAACAACGTACACAGAAATAAGGAAACCTTAGTGGTGTAGTGGTTAAGTGCTACGGCTGCTAACCGAGAGATCAGCAGTTCAAATCCACCAGGCGCTCCTTGGAAACTCTATGGGGCTAGTTCTACTCTGTCCTATAGGGTTGCTATGAGTTGGAATCGACTCGACAGCACTGGGTTTGGTTTTGGTTTTATACAGAAATAACTTGCACATCAAGCACAACAACGTGGTTGCCGACTGTGAGTGGAGAACAGAAAAGAGGCATGAGGATCACAACGGTCTGATCCATAATTGATCATGGGGATGGCGCAGGGCTCACCAGTGTTTCATTCTATTGTCCGTGCGGGCCGACTCGAAGGCAGCCAACAACAATTTAAAGCTTGTTCCTGTACTCGGAGATCCTCAAAGCCTCTGAACAACCCATGATCATGTTTTCCCTCCGGCTGTCTTCCTGCCCAACTCCCACCCCTGCCCTGGGGCAGCAGCGGAGGTCCCTCAAACAAATGGACTGTCTGCATCTAGGTGCTTGCAGCTCAGAAATGACAGCGTTTCTAGCTTCTACATAGCCCATCAAGCCTTTCTTCAGTCTTCGTTGCTTTGTTTTCTTTAGCTTGGGCTCCAGGTGCAGAAGGCTAAATTACACTCCTCCTTTTTTGGTTTAGGGCATGTGAATATACCATAATTTGTTTATCCATTCATCCGTTGATGGACACCTTCATTGTTTTCATCTTTTTGCTATTGTAAACAGTGCTGCAATGAACATAGGTGTGCATATATCTATTCGTGTGAAGGCTCTTATTTCTCTAGGATATATTCCAAGGAGTGGAATAGCTGGATTGTATGGTAGTTCTATTTCTAGCTTTCTAAGGACGTGCCAAATTGAGTTCCAAAGTGGTTGCACCATTTTACATTCCCACCAGCAGTGTGTAAGTGTTCCAGTCTCTCCACAGCCTCTCCAACATCTATTATTTGGTGTTTTTTGAATTAACGCCAGCCTTGGTGGGCTGAGATGGTATCTCATTGTAGCTTTGATTTGCATTTCTCTAATGGCTAATGGTCGTGAGCATTTCCTCTTGTATCTGTTAGCTGCCTGAATGTCTTCTTTGGTGAAGTGTCTGTTCATATCCTTTGCCCATTTTTTAACTGGGTTATTTGTCTTTTTGTTGTTGAGGTTTTGCAGTATCTGGTAGATTTTAATAATTAGACGCAGATTGGATTTGTCGTAGCCAAAAATTTTTTCCCTGTCTGGATGTTGTCTTTTTACTCTTTTGGTGAAGTCTTTGGATGAGCATAAGTGTTTGATTTTTAGGAGCTCCTAGTTATCTAGTTTCTCTTCTGGTGTTTGTGCATTGTTAGTAATGTTTTGTATTCTGTTTATGCCATGTATTAGGGCTTCTAATGTTGTCCTTATTTTTTTCTTCCATGATTTTTATTGTTTTAGATTTTATATTTAGTTGTATGATCCATTTTGAGATAGTTTTTGTGCATGGTGTGAGGTATGGGTCTTGTTTCATTTTTTTGCAGGTGGATATACAGTTATGCCAGCACCATTTGTTAAAGAGACTGTCTTTTCCCCCATGAAGGGACTTGGGCCTTTGTTAAATGACTGCCTCTTAATCCATGTACAGGTTCCTCAGGAAAACAATTTAGTGTTCTGAAATTCCCATTCTTCACAATGTTATCCATAATTTGTTATGATCCACACAAATACCTTTGCATAGTCAATAAAACACAGGTAAGCATCTTTCTGGTATTCTCTGCTTCCAGCCAGGATTCATCCAACATCAGCATTGATATCCCTGGTTCCATGTCCTCTTCTGAACCCAGCTTGAATTTTTGGCAGTTCCCTGTCGATGGACTGCTGCAGCCGCTTTTGAATGATCCAGCAAAATTTTACTTGTGTGCAATATTAATGATATTGTTCAATAATTTCTGCATTCAGTTGGATCACCTTTCTTTGGAGTAGGCATAAATATGAATCACTTCCAGTTGGTTGGGTAGGTAGCCGTCTTCCAAATTTCTTGGAATAGACAAGTGAACGCTTCCAGAACTTCATATGTTCGTTGAAACATACCAGTTGGTATTCTGTCAATTCCTGGAACCTTGTTTTCCCCCAATGCCTTCGGTGCAGCTTGGATCTCTTCCTTCACTACCATTGCTTCCTGATCATATGCTACCTCCTGAAAGGGTTGAACGTCAACCAATTCTTTATGGCATAGTGGCTCTGTGTATTCCTTCCATCTTCTTTTGATCCTTCCCACGTCGTTTAATATTTTGCCCATAGAACCCTTCAATATTGCAAATTGAGGCTTGAATTTTTTCTTCAGTTCTTTCAGCTCGAGAAATGCCAAGCAGGTCCTTCCCTTTTGGCTGTCTAACTTCTTTACACACGTCATTATAATACTTTACTTTGTCTTCTCAAGCCACTCGTTGAGATCTTTAGTTCTTTTACTTCATCATTTCTTCCATTTGCTTTAGTTACTGGTTGTTCTTAGCTGGTTAAAGTGCCTGTCTAATAAATAGGATATCCTGGGTTTGAATCCCAGTGGTGCCTGGGACAATCAAAAGCAATATTATAGGATATATGTCAGGTATTTTCCTAATTGCTGAGATTCATGACCCACCTTCTTCTGCTCTGCTCTGTATCACAGGGCACTATATTTCCCAGGCTGTTTTGCCACCTGGCTTCCTGCTAAGATCAGCCTTTGGGAAACATTGGCAGAGAACTAAAGGGTCAGAGGGAGAAAAGCCAGGGTATTTCTCCCCATCTCTATCCCTGCTCTCTCTCCCACCCCACGTTCCAGCTTCTTGATTTTGGTGATACCATTCCACCTCCAGCTGGAAGGGTAGAGAGAATTTTTTAATGTTGGTAATTAAGGAGCCCTGGTGGTGCAGTGGTTAAGAACTAGGCTGCTAACCAAAAGGTTGGCAGTTCAAACCCACCAGCAGCTCCATGGGAGGAAAGACCTGGCAATCTGCTCCCATATTATAGCCTAGGAAATCCTATGGGGCAGCTCTACTCTGTGCTATAGGGTTGCTATGAGTCTGAATCAATGGGACAGCAAGCAACAACAATCTCTGAGTTGCTTCTCCACCCTGTTTGGTTTCTCAGCTCCTCTGTTACTTGTATAACCAAGTCCCTATGTTGAAATTTCTATTGAAATAACTACAGTGAATTGTTTTCCTATCAGGACCCTGATACAGGGTAGGTAGCCCCATTGTTTGGAGACAGTT